>NC_090439.1:771377817-771680848 GCF_031143425.1 Pleurodeles waltl | reverse complement strand
GCAGACATGGCCAACATCATGGGGAAGGCAACAGCACACCAGCTGGCCCCTACCACTAGCCAGTCCATTGACCAGCCCTCGACGTCTGCTGCCGCTAGTGGGCAGGAGGCCCCACCACAGGACCCACAGGCCACCACCATACCTCCCCCTGCAGAAGGTGAATCACCCCGCAAATGTTCCCTGCGACCCAGACAGAAGCCAGAGACACTTGCCAAGACCACCGCCAGGAAATTAGACTCTCCTGATTGTCCCCCTTGTGTCTCACACTGTCACAATGTCCACTTTGAACTGCCTTTGCTCCCCTTCAAAAGGCCCCATGGACAGTGCACCTGTTCTCCAAACAGACTGGAACAATACCCTAGACTTTCCTCCATCATCACCCCATTCCATTGAACTTTCACCTCAATTTCCTAGTACTACAATAAACACCGTTGAACACAACTCGACTACTAGTATTTTATGTGTTGAAAATGTGTATTTATGGAAACAGTCACATCAATTGCAAATGAACTGTATACTGTGAGAGCATAGAAATAATGACCTGTAGCTGGCTGTAGTCAGCACATCAGTACACAGTTGCTATATCACCAACGTCTGTAAAATGACAAACTATAGGTGACAGTAAGTAGAGATACAAAGAAGTTAATGCCATCATGCTACAGCACACAGAGTACACGAATAGTCATAGAAATGTGCAGTTGCACTGTCTCACCTGTGTGTCATTGGAAGTACTGATGGATAACTGATGTTCTGTTGTCCTCATCCTCAGCCTCTTCATCCTCACTTTCATCAGGGTCTACTGCTGCCACAAGGGCATCTCCTGTCTCCTCCTCCTGCAGAAAGAGTACATGGCGTCTGAGGGACCGGTTGTGCAACATGCAGCATGCCACTTTTATCTGGAAGACCTTCTCTGGTGAGTAGCACAGGTATCCACCTGTCAGATGGAGGCATCTGGACCTGGTCTTCAGGAGACCGAAGGTCCTTTCGATGATCCGTCTGGTTCGCCCATGGGCCTCATTATAACATTCCTCTGCCCCTGTCCTTGCATTCCTCACAGGGGTTAGCAGCCACAATAGGTTTGGGTAGCCAGAGTCACCTGCAAGTATTTGGAGAGCACATTTAGCCTTACACATTCCTAAGGGGTTAATAACAGAGGCATACACTAACATACAGTTAGTGTCACCTATTGGCCACACCCTGTGCCTCTGTAGTTGGGCCATCGCATTTGGGATGCTGCTATTCCTCAGAACAAAGGCATAATGCACCGACCCAGGATACTTAGCATTGACATGGGAGATGTACTGGTCCATCTGTGCGTTCATTGAGTGGAAACTCTTACGATTCCTGAACACCTGTTCATTCTGGCGGTGGGGACAAAAGCAATATGTGTCCCTTCAATTGCCCCAATAATATTGGAGATATGTCCCATTGCATAGAATCCCGCCTTTAGAGTGGCCAACTCTTCCACCTGGGGGAAAGCAATATAGCTGCACATGTGTTTTACCAGGGCAGACAACACTCTTACTAGCATGATTGAGAACACTGGTTGTGACATTCCTGCTGCCAATCCCACTGTCACTTGGAAAGAACCTGTTGCCAGGAAATGGAGCACTGATAGCACTTGCACAAGAGAGGGGATCTGAGTTGGATGACGGATAGATGAGATCAGGTCAGGCTCCAATTGGGCACACAGGTCTGTGATTGTGGCCCTGCCCAGTCTATAGGTGAGGATAATGTGCCTGTCCTGTAGTGTAGCTAAATCCACCAGGGGTCTGTACATTGGGGTATGTCTCCACCTCCTATTCATCTGTAGCGGTAGGTATCTAAGGGACAGACGAGTGAGTAGGCTGTCACAATTGGAACAATGAAACCACAACTGCAGTCCACATGGTGCACTTTTATATTGGGGCAGTATTAATGACGAAGTATGTGCCAATCTAATCTGTGAATCAGTAATTGTCGATATGACGGTCCCCCCCACCCGAAATGGCGACCGCCTGTCCTGTATGTAGAGACAGGTGGAAGTGAGGTCATTCCGCCGAGGTTGGGCATCGTGGCGGAAGGCGGTCTTGCACCGCTGTGCAATTCCTCATTGGATATTATGGGGCTCTATGGATTACAGTGGCCAATGGAGATCTACGCTGGCTGTAACGGTGTACAACGCAGCCAAAGTGACCGCCATTTTCTATCTGATCCCTCACTTGTTTCCTGACCTTCAACAGAAGAACACCTACACTACGTGTGCAGCCTTGACCTGCGTCTGCAACCTACCATAGTCTGTGTGACCGGGGAAAGGGCCCCAGCCTTCATTTCGGAGGAGTTGGAGCGGCTGATGGATGGGGTCCTACCCCAGTACGGACAGCTGTATGGGCTTCCAGACCAACAGGTGAATACACTTTGGGCACGATGCATGTGGGAAGGATGCGTGGAGATGTGTTTGCAAGCATCGTATAATTGGAGGGGGAGTTGGGGAAATGTCTTGTGGTGGTGTACATGGTGTGCGCTGGGCAATGTGTGTGCCAATGGTGATGGAAACGGGTATGGTGGGCAATTTGTGTGACAGGCTGGACTGTTTGTTTAATGGTGTTCTCCTGTCTGTATTGTCCTTGCAGGTCAGCACCCATCAAAAGAAAGGATTATGGTATCCCATCGCCAAGGACGTGCGGACCCTGGGAGTCTATGACAGGCGGAGCACCCACTGTCAGAAACAGTGGCAGGACCTGAGACGCTGGGCAGGGAAGACCGTGGAGGCCCAGCGGGGAAGGCCTCCCAATGAGGAAGGGGTGCCCGTCGGACCCTGACCTCCCTGATGGCCTGCATACTGGCAGTGGCCTACCCTGAGGTGGATGGGCAATCACAGCAGCCACAAGGGGGTATCATTACATATTTTGACTGTTGGAGTGGTATCCGGGTGGTGGATGTGTGTTAGTGGGTGCCCCTAAGGCTAGGCCAGACATTGCAGCGTTTGTCATCTGAAGGGTAATGGGGGTATGACAAATACAGGTAACCTAGCTTGTTAGCAGTCCATTTCGGCCAGAGCATTGTGGGTCCCAGGAGTGCTGCAGTTGGCAGTGTGTGGTCCTTATCTTGCCTTAGCGACTAGTCATATCACTGGTAGTGCAATGCATAGTGCTTAAGCCTGTTTCCTTTGTTTGACGGTGATGTGTATGCCAATAGTGGTGTTGGTGCAGTCATTCACCCAGTGTAGCCTTTGTCTCTCTCCCCCCATTCTTGTTTTGTCATCCTGTCCTTGTGTGCATTAGCAACATCTGGCAGAGGAGCATGGGCACCAGCAACAGAGGGAGCTGCATCCCACAGGACTGACGCCGAGGGAACCAGTGCAGTGGGATGGAGGGGGAGGGGAGCACCACGGCGGAGACTGGAGGAGACAACACAGACTCAGATACCTCTTCCGATGGGAGCTCCCTGGTGGTGGCGGACACCTCTGTGACCACCCCAGCTGCAGGTACAGCCGCCACCCCTGTACCAGCACCACCCTCCCAGCAGCCCCTCAGTGAGTTATCCGTGCCCGCTCACCAAGGAGAGTGGGCATCTCCTTCGCCCCAGGCATCTCAGACCCTGCCACAGTGAGCCCTGCTGCCCTGAGTGAGGAGGCTATTGACCTCCTGAGATCCATCTCTGTAGGGCAGCCAACCACTGTGAATGCCTTCCAGGGGCTGGCATCCCAAATGCAGCAATGCAATGCATTCCTGGAGGGCATTCACAGTGGATTGGCGACCCAACAGAGAATGATTCAGGCTCTGCCCTCCTCTCTGATTGCAGCCATTGTCCCTGTTTCTACCGCCCCCCCTCCAATTACCACTTCCCAGTCCCCTTCTCCTCAACCCCAACCCATCCCAGACACACATACAGACGAGCATGCACACAAGACAACACACAGGAGTGGCACAGGCAAACACAAGCACCACACTTCATCACACAAGCACTCACTCAAACACCATACTGTTGCAGACACAGCAACAGCCACTGCCTCCACTGTCTGCCCTTCCTCCTCCGCCTCCATATCCTTCCCAGTCATGCCCACACTCACACCTGCATGCACTACATCAACATCCACCACCAGCATCACCACACCTAGCAGCACACACACCTCACTAGCAGATACCTCCACAACAGCCATGGACACGTCCCCTCTGTCCTCTCCCACCCTGTCTCTCCCGCCAAAGGACACAAACGCAAACACTCACACAAACAACAGCCATCCACCTCACATCAGCACACAGCCCATGCACCTGCACCCAAATCCAGCAGACATATACCTCAGACAACCACTCCCTCTACCTCCACTCCAATCACTCCTACCTCCTCCCGCCCCACCGTCCCTAAAAAGCTTTTCCTTGCCCAACTTGAACTCTTTCCTCACCCCCGCCCCCGTCCTGCCCGTATGAGCAGGGTCCTAAAGACCCAGCCCAGCACCTCAGCCAAACAGTCCACGGGGACAGTGGTGGCACCACCTATTTGAGGTGGTAGCGATACCACACCTCCATCGAAGAAGGGGAAGGAGCCTTCACCTCCATCTTAGAAGGGGAAGGAGTCTTCACCTTCATCGAAGAAGGGGAAGGAGCATGCACCTCCATCGAAGAAGGGGAAGGAGCCTGCACCTCTATGCAAGAAGGGGAAAGAGCCTGCACCTCCAGGCAAGAAGAGGAAGGAGCCTGCATCTCCATCCACGAGGGGGAAGAAGCCATCCACCCCTGCCAGGAAGGGTAAGGAATCCATGCCCCATGAAATGGAGGAGACAAAGCCCTCTACTCCAGCGGAGGCTGTCAGGGTGACACCTCCACCACCACCAGCTGTCACAGGCCCCCACCACCAGCTGAGGAGGTGCTGCCATCACCAACTGCAGAGGCTGCCCAGGAGGCCCCTCCATCCGCCAACACACTGTAGCCGTCACCGCCAGCGGACACCATGTAGGACACCCTCCAGGGGCTGCTGTATGAGGGGCCCCCTCCAGATCCAGTGGGGAACTCACCCACTCCAGAGACTGTGGCCTTGCACTTCCCAGGACAGAGCAATGGGCATGTTGCCCAATCCAGAATCAGTGGGAAAGTAACCCACTCCAGAGACTGTGACCTTGCACTCCCCAGGACAGAGCAATCAGCATGTTGCCCATCCAGAACCAGTGGGAAAGTCACCCACTCCAGAGACTGTGGCATTGTACTCCCCAGGACAGAGCAATGGGCATGTTGCCCCATCCAGAACCAGGGGGAAAGTCACCCACTCCAGAGACTGTGGCCTTGCTCTCCCCAGGACAGAGCAATGGGCATGTTGCCCCATCCAGAACCAGTGGGAAAGTCACCCACTCCAGAGACTGTGGCATTGTACTCCCCAGGACAGAGCAATGGGCATGTTGCCCCATCCAGAACCAGTGGGAAAGTCAGCCACTGCAGAGACTGTGGCATTGTACTCCCCTGGACAGAGCAATGGGCATGTTGCCCCATCCTGAACCAGTGGGAAAGTCACCCACTCCAGAGACTGTGGCCTTGCACTCCCCAGGACAGAGCAATGTGCATATTGCCCCATCCAGAACCAGTGGGAACGTGACCCACTTGAGAGACTGTGGCCCTGCACTCCACAGGACAAAGCAATGGACATGGAGCTGTTTGTCAGTAGATCTAAAATAATTATACAGGATATCATTAAAACAGCAAGAAGGCACATTGTACATAACAGGATTCAAATGAACAATTCTAACGAGCCTCAAATGTCATTTACAAACCTAACACCCTAAATCTACTTCTTTTTGCTACCCTCAGAGAGCAGCTAGTAGAGCAACTTGCAGACTAATGTTTCTTGGGGGGAAGCAATACACTGCATATCTTGTTGACAATTCAGGCTGTCGTTGTCAGAAGCACCTGAGCAGGAAGTGTTGCCTATAAAAGGCAACCATGCATAGTGTAAGCAGCTCTCGAGTTCTCTGCTCAGAATGCATCAACTTCTCTATGTGCTGGCAATAAACAAGAACATCTTCAGATGTTATCTTGCAGGATAATCTGGGATGAAATACATCTTTCACTAAGGTGGTCAGTGGTGGTCCTTCAGTACGAAATATTATCAAGAATGAAGCCTTTTGACATAGTTTTAGGAATGTGGTGTATAGATTACAGGTGCCAGAGAAGGGGTCCTAGACATATCTCTGAGAAAATGGGAGACATTTGGTCATCATTTTGAACTACATCTCTTTGGTCAATTATATTTGGATGGTTTGCTGTGGCTTTGACATATTGATAAAGTAACCCTTGTTCCAGACTAATCCCATTTTTTCCTATGCGACCCTTATGTCTTGATATGTTCTCTTCCTTCCTTAGGCCGACAAATGATAAGGTCAGACAAAATATGTTGTATTATTGTTTATTATAAATATGACTGAACTTGGAGGGATTGTGATCTGAGATGGATCAGAGGATCTGTCAAGAATGGTGTCAGACCTTAGGGACTTTACGTCACTGTTATGCCCTTCATAATGCTAGCGGAAGTCTAATGGTACTTATTTATTTATTTATAGCCTAGTACCACCCTTGGCATAATGGTGCCCATCGTGGCATAAAGTCAAACTGCTTTGGGGGATTCTGGGTATCACTGGAATTAACTGTCCCCATACAACATAATTATTTTTGTCATTTTTATATTCCCAGTGTTTTGGTAGTATAGACTTCATCTATGGCATAATGGTGGCCCTGGCCTTTTAATGCCCATCCTTGGGATACTGAATATTCTCAACACAGTTTTAACCATCTTCAGCATAATGATGAATGTATATTACTGTCATATAATGTAAATTTCTGTTACATGATGATCATACAGTAAGCGCCTTGCCACCCTCGTCCAGCTGTTACCTGCTTGTTGCTTGCTGCCTGCACCAGTTCCCACCCTCAGCGTTCCCACTCATTCTAAGCCCAGGTCACCGCAGGACCTACCTGATGCAGGCCGCAGTGCGACGGCACTGAGTAGACACCTGGGCACTAAGTAAGCCACAGCTTGCCTCTTCCTCTGCTTGGACCGGTCCCTGGGTAATCTCAGTCCAATTTCTGCTCTGTTGCAGCTCTTACCTGCTTGTTGCTTGCTGTCCACAATGCTGCTACCTGGTTCCCACCCTCCCCACTCCTGCTGATTACAAGCCCAGCTCACCCCAGGACCTACTTAATTGGGGCTGGAGTGTGACTGCACTGAGAAGGCACCTGGGTACCCAGTGAGCCACAGCTTGCCTGTTCCTCTGTATTGAAGAGTTCCTGGGCTAGCCTAGTCTAGTTTCTGCCCTGTTCCAGCTGTTACCTGCCTGTTGCTTGTTGCCTAAACTTCCAATACCACGGTTGCCACTCTCCCCATTCCCACTGATTCCTCACTCCACCCACTCCAGGACCTAATTAATGCAGGCAGCAGAGCGACCACACTGAGTAGGCACCTGGGTAGCCAGTGAGCCACAGCTTGCTTGTTCCTCTGCCTGGAGCAGTTCCTCCGCTAGCTTAGTCTAGTTTCTGCCCCATTCTAGCTGTTACCTGCTTGTTGCTTGCTGTCTGCACTGCTGCTGCCTGGTTCCCGCTCTCCCGTTTCCCACTGATTCCTCACCCCCTCACACCAGGACCTACCTAATGCAGGCCACAGAGCAATCACATTGAGTAGGCACCTGGACACCCAGTGAGCCACCACTTCCCTGTTCATCTGCCAGTTTAGTTTCTGTTCTGTTCCAGCTGTTACCTGCTTGTTGCTTGGTGCCTGCACCACTGCTTCCTGGTTCCCGTCCTTCCCGTTCTCACTATTTCCTATTCCTGCCCACCCCAGGACCTACTTAATGCAGGCCACAGCACCAGTGCATGCAGCGGACGCACCTTTGGCATGTCAAAGGTACGCCCATCTGTGCCAGTCTACACCTGGACTGCACCCAGCACCAGGAACCCTGGTCCCAGACACTTCCCTCAAGCATAGACATCACCAAGACCGCTCCTGCTTTACTGCACCCCACTCCACAGTTGGTCTTTTTACATCCTTTCACTGCTGCTTCACCTGTTGTCGCATTCTTGCACCTTCCAGCCACACCCATTCACACAACCTCTTATAACTCCAACACCTGCACATGCAATTCACACACCACTTCACCCACTCACCAACAATCATTTATGTGCATGCTACTTAACACACTCTCCCAACAAGCAAGCAACAGAGGTCTGGGATCTCATCCACTTCCACACACCAGACCTCGTCTTCCTCACTGAGACCTGGTTGAATCTTTCATCTGCCCCTGACACCACCAATGCCATTGCACCAGGATGCAAGATCCTGTACCAGGACCAACTCACAAAACCAAGTGGTAGCATTGCTATCATCCACAGAGACACTATCAAATGCACCACCACCAATGACCCAGAAACTACTTTTTAAAACACCTACATTTCAAGCAACTGATGAAGGCAAATCCACCATCAAGAAGGATCCTCATGTACTGACCACCGGGATCCCCAGAGCAACTTCAGCAACCTCCTCACTGACCTCATTGGCCCACTCACCATAAACACCAAAGACTTCTTACTCCTAGGTGACCTCAACTTCCACCTTGATGACCCTACAGAACCCAACACCACAGACCTTCAAGACAGACTACAATAAATCAGAACCACTCAACTCAGAGGGCCCAAGAATGCCACAGGGCTCACCCTGGATCCCATCTTTACCTCCAGCGACAAAATCAAATTCAGCCACATCTTCTCTCTCACTTGGATGGGCCACTTCATCATACACTTCAACATCTCAACCTCACTCAGCACACTGAGAGGCTATCCACCCCAAGTCACAGCTGGAAGAAGGTGACTGAAGTTGCATTGCTTAACACCCTCTAACTCCACCCCCTATCTCCTCTGACAATACAAACAGAAACACAGACTTTTTCAATAGCTGGATCTCCAACATATCCAACATCATCACAACCCTCATAAACGGCAACCTGAAGAGGACAAACTGACATGCAAGCAGGCACTCAGAGAATTCAAGAGGCAATACAAACTGTTAGAAAGAAACTTGAGAAACTGCAAGAGCCAGCCTCCCGGATGGCCCACAAGAACTAACTCAGGAGCTACCACCATGAACTGAAAGAGAACAAGCAGAAAGCTCTGACTCAGAGGATTGAATCCAGCAACAACAAATATGAGGAATTCTTCAGCATTGTTAAGAAATTCATCTATCTGGCAGCAACATCCAACTCCATCACCTCATCACAAGGACTGCAACCAACTCTCTGACTTCTTCCATGACAAGGTATCTAAAACCTAAAGGAACTTCGACCCTCAACTGCACCCTACCTCTCCTCTGACCTCCACTACTAAGGTCACCCCATTCATGGAGTGGACCCTGATGACCAAAAAAGATGTAGTGACTATAATGGCATCCATCCACTCGAGAGCCCCAAGGACCCATTCCCCCACCCCTTCTTCATCCTAGGGAGACCACTGATAAGCGCAGCACTCACAACCATCTTGAACACCTCCTTCACTAAAGCCACTTTCCCACATGCCTAGAAACACTCAGAAGTCACCTGGCTCCTCAAGAAAACATCTGTGGACCCCAATGTCCTCAGTAACTACTGACCTATCTCCATGTTCTCCTTGCTTGCCAGAGTCACAGGAAAGGCCATCAACCATCAGCTCTCCCACTACCATGAACACCATGAACTCCTGGACAGATCGTCATCAGGTTTCCACAGCAACCACACCACTGAGACAATGCTCATCACAGCTTCAGACGACATCCACACCATACTATATTGACAAAATGCAGCTGCACCGATCCTTTTGGTCCTCTCAGCCACTTTCGAAACAGTCTCTCACAACACACTCATCTCCAAACTCCATGACATCAGAATCAAGGACCAGCTCTCAAGTGGATAGCCTCCTTCCTGATCAGAAGAATGCAATAAGTCAGGCTCCATTCATTGACCTCAGAACCCAAGGACTGCATCTGCGAAGTCCTGCAAGACTGTTTATTCAGCCCCACTCTTTTCAACATATACACTACTCATCCTATCTCTGTCAGATGATACCAATACCACCAAAAGTAATTTGAAAGTGTGTATGACCAACGTGGCCAACTGGATGAGAGACAACTACCTCATGCTAAATGCTGACAAGATGGAAGTTTTGAAATTCAGCAACAATAGCTAACTGTGGGACTCCTCCTGGTGGTCTTCAGAACTAGTCCCCACCACCTCACCCTCAGACCACGCCAGAAACCTGGGTGTCATCCTGGACACCAACCTCACCATGAGACATCAAATCAAGGCCATTATCTCTACCTGATTTAACATATTTTACATGATCAGATAAAATGATAAATGGCTCTCTCCAGACACCAGAAAGACCATGACCCAGACCCTCATCACAAGCAGATAAGCTCTTTACTATGGCATCTCCATACACCTGCTATACAAGGTGCAAACCATGCAAAATGCTACCACCAGACAAATCCTCAACCCGTCTCGTCTCACGCACATAGCATCTCACCTCCAAAAACTATACTGGTCCCTAATCAGAAACTCTGGGGGTCATTCTGACTCTGGCGGTCACCGACCGCCAGGGCCAACGACCGCGGAAGCACCGCCAACAGGCTGGCGGTGCTTCCATGGGCATTCTGACCGCGGCGGTACAGCCGCGGTCAGAAATGGGAAACCGGCGGTGTCCCGCAGGTTTCCCGCTGCCCCAGGGAATCCTCCACGGCGGCGCTGCTAGCAGCACCGCCATGGGGATTCCAACCCCCTTACCGCCATCCTGTTCCTGGCGGTGAACAGGATGGCAGTAACGGGTGTCGTGGGGCCCCTGGAGGCCCCTGCAGTGCCCATGCCAATGGCATGGGCACTGCAGGGGACCCCTAACAGGGCGCCACATTGATTTTCAGTGTCTGCCAAGCAGACACTGAAAATCGCGACGGGTGCCACTGCACCCGTCGCACGCCTTCAACTCCGCCGGCTCCATTCAGAGCCGGATTCCTCATTGAAGGCGCTTTCCCGCTGGGCCGGCGGGCAGTCTTCTGGCGGTCGCCTGCCAGCCCAGCGGGAAAGCCAGAATGGCCGCCGCGGTCATTCGGCGGCTCCCGCTGGGCGTGCGGTTACCGCCGCCGACGGAAGTCGGAATGACCCCCTCTGTCAGTTGCTCATCTTCACCTACAAGGCATTTCAAAGCCAGGGTCCCACTTACCTCAGCCACCCTCTTCACTTCCACCAACCAATTAGAAACTTTTAATAGGTAGGCACGTTTGATATTAGACTGTGAGCACAACGCACTTTATGAAGTTTGCGCTTTGCTGTTACTGCCATGTACTTTACAGGCATTGACTGAAATAAAGCATCTGTACATTATAAATGATTAACAGTAAAATAAAATTGAGTCTCTGAACACATTTTGCCATAAGATACATAGAAAAGAATGAATTAATAAGCATCAATCGAAAGCTTGTTTTTTTATTGAGTTTGGGGATGAGAGTAAGTTACTGTATGTAAGTATAACTTTGCAACAACTATATTGTCTGCTTTAAAGCTTGCGATAATATGTGAATTTGAGGGGGTGTGGCCAACTAAGATGGCCGAATACACCCTCCTCTGTGAGCTCCCAATTTCAAAATACAGATTGTGTGAAATCCTGCTCTTCTCCGGGCCATCTGCAATCACGTAGCAGCTCAACACCCTGAGGGTGGTGGCCCGATGTTCGGTCCTCTTGGAGAGTGGCCCTGAGGGGAAGGGAAGATGGTTTGGTGCATATTGCACGCTGTGGCAGACTGTGCCCAGATGAAAGAGGTCTCATACCACTGAGTGACTCCTGTGGCCCAGGTAACCGTTTCCTTGATCATGGGGCGTGGCCTCACTTTACAGTATTGGTAGAGGTGGAGCACCACGGCCTGCTGACAGGGCCTACTGCAGAGAGAGCACCTGGACCCGGATGTGTTGAGGAGCCACCCTGGCCTCTACAATCCCTGCCTTACAAACTGTTGCTGCAGTGAGGTCTACTGTGAGGCGGCACGACCCTGAGTATGACTCCTCCCACTGGGCTTGGCCCTCAGGCCTCTGCAACACATTCCAGAGAGCAAGTTTGTAGGTGGGCCTTGGGACCATTGCTCGCCTGTCCATGGAAGAGCCTGGACCCTTTCTGCTTTCATCCAGGTATTTCTCTCCCCTCAATCTCTCTCATCACTTCCCTGACAGTGGGATCACCTGAGGGGGCAGGAGCATGACACTCACCAATGGCTGTCTTCGTGCGCTCCCTTCCTAAGGCCTGTTGCATCTGTCAGTAGCCTTTGGGCTTGAAGTAGCATATGAAGCAAGCTGCCTCTGACCAAGGCATGCCTGAAGAGCCTGCAACAAACATATAATTGACATTAATGAGGGGATTCCAGGTGATAGATCTTACTAGCCAGCCATAGACTACAGTAGTGAGACAATTGGTACAGAAGCCCTGCTGGGGGAATTTGCTGAAACTCTATGAGATTCTACCCACCTTGATACGCCTCAACCCATGTCATTACAGTGCAGTGTCACCAATATTGTCAGGGACAGGGGCTCTAAGTTGACACAGACCAACAAACGCATCAATTATACCATCCCAGTCAAACCCCCTACACTGCTGAAGATGGAGAAGACCCCTGACCCAGGCACATCAGTTGTAGAATCAGAGAATCCTATTCTCTCCTTGACGGATCTCATGACGGCAATTCAGGGGTTCAAAGCTGAAGTAACAAAATCGAAATATTAGCAGTGGATGTCAATTTGCCATGAGCAGACTTGCTTAAAGCATCTGACCTGTTGAGCATGACAGAACAAAATACAGATTTGCTTAATCGGGAAGTTACTGTACTGCATACCACAGTGCTAGACTTGCAAAAACTGACAAAAAGATTGGACAAATGCATAGAAGATTCTGAGGGTCATTGAGGAGGAATAATCTCCACTTTCTGGGGATCCTAGAATGAACAGAGGGATAGTTTACTGTGCTGTTCTGGGAGAAGTGGATCACTGGCATCCTTGAGCCACAAAAACTCTCAAAGTTTTTTTCAATTGAAAGGGCTCATAGAGCGCTTGTTTCCCAGCCAAAACTGGGGGATTCTCCATGCACCATCATCACCCACCTTCTCAACATTTGCGATCGCAATGCCATTCTATAGTGCACCAAACTTGGGGACTCTCCACTCTAACAGGAAAAGGCCATTTCCATGTTCCCTGATTATGCTCTACAGGTGCAGGAACAAAGAAAGACCTTTATAGCTGTCAAGAAACGAATGTGCCATCTCCACTTGAAATATAGTCTTCTCATCCCAGCAAAGCTCCATGTCCAGCATGGAGGGTCCACCCTGTTCTTTTTTAGCCCTGCTGAGGCCAATGACTGGCTAGACATTGTACCTCAAACTCCTGAATGGGTGGAACCCCAGCAGACTCCTAACACGGGGCGACAGCCGCCTCAACCAGGTCAAAAAGGAAGACAACGAAACACCTGGAAACTACTTGACACCTGGAGAAAATGATGGTCTGTCCAGATAGAACACTCCCATCCCCAGATGTGATCCCTGACTCGAGAGAGTCTTTTCAGCAAAAATGCAGCAATGAAAACTGTCCTTCAAGGAGTCTACCATAAGACAATGCTTGGAGTCAGATGATAGCTTGAAAGGGACATACAGGAAATGACTGGAATTTGGGTAACATAGAGAGAGCACTCCCTTTGCATCTTTTGCATCCAGAACGTATGATGGTCTGGACTGAGATACAAACAATCCTTCTAGATGACTGCGTATGCTAGAAAAACATACCGCCACTCACCACTAGCAATGGCAAAGGCACAGACAAATTTTAAGGACTCCCTGTTGAACAGTAAGTTCTGTATAACCCCAAAACTGAGCCCTTATTGTATGCAACACTGACTGTACTATAACCGGGATAACTGTAATTGCTATGCCACAAGAATATATTCACCTGATTGTACAGTCTGGCATTAAACTTAACCTTGGGGGAGATGGCTTGGATGGCTTTCACCTCTTTAAAAAATATGTTTATTCTAATGTTTCTCTCTGATGATGTGATGCTTTAGGAGAGAGTTGTGTGATCCAGGGATGGAGCTTGAGTGTAATTGACCTTGCACCCTCTCTGGCGTCCACACATCTAGCATAGCAACCTGTATTATTACTACTTTGATTTGACTTATTTGACATCTTTTTTGTTTGTTTGGGGAAATAAGGCAGCTATTTCCATCCGCCAGTGCCATGGTATCTGGTGGGTGAATACGACCCTGCTGCCCATGGGGAGGAGGGAGCTGTTGATATGTGACGTTGTATCTTGCTCTTGTGCACCGCAACCATTATCATTATCTCAGAGCCGAAGCCCCACTGGGACATACTTAGAGGGAGTGGGGAGAGATATCACCACTCAGAAATGGTGAAAAACACAACCAAATTCATGACATGGAATGTCTCAGGTATTGCTCTATTGGAAAAATGAAGGTGAGTCTAAGCCTACTTGATGCATCAAAGGGTGTCCATCGCCTTCCTACAGGAAACCCGAACCTGGGGAAATTGCGTTTCCTCTCTCTGGAGACGCAGGAAACAACAACTTTATGCTACATCCCACTCTTGTAACGCCCAAGGAGTTTTGATTTGGGTGGCTCCTGGGTACCCTTTCTCCTTTGAAATCATATCCTGGATCCAGAAGGCCGCTATGTAATCCAATATGGTACCTTAGATGGTAAAGAGATCTACCTTAAAAATATATGTACCCAAAAATGACTGTGCAGCTTTCTACCATACCGTAGCCTGAGCTTCTTCCCCATATTTAGCAGTTGATGTTATCTTGGCGGGGGATTGTAATTGTATTCTAAAGGGTGATCTTGACCAAACTCCACCCCGACATTGAGCTAAGTTTAAGATGACAGGGGCACTTCATGACCTAATACATGAATTCCACCTTCATGATATTTAGCAAACCGGATACCCACACACTAAATAATTCTCCTGTTCTACCAGCCCCAGGCATCCATAGTAACCTTGATTATTGCCTGGTTTGAGACACTTTGGCTTCCCTAATCTTAAACATATCTTATTTCCCCACACAACTATCAGACCACTCCCCAGTCATATTAGCACTTGGGAAAATGTCCAGTCGCCCCTCGATATCGCTTTGGAGTCTCCGTGCAGAGGCCCTCACAGACCCTCCCTTTGCAGTTATTATTACAGATAAATTTAACAATTTACTTTCAGGAGAATTGGAGCACCTCAAGCAGTAAAGCTACAGATGGGGAGGTGATGTAAAACATCCTCCAAGGAGTCTGCCACAAGACAAAGTATGGAGTCCAACAGGTGCTGTGTTCTACGGTATTGGCCTCAGTTCCCTTAAAGGAGCCAAGTCCAATATCTTTGCACAGTTCCCACCAGTCAGCCTGGTGGGAATACATATTACAATGTTCCCGCCGAACAGCCTGGCAGGAACATTGTAATACACTTGGGGAGGATGCCACCGGTATGATGGTGGCTTCCTCCCTACGGCTTTGGCTTTCCACCCTTAGGACTGCTAATTTCGTAATGAGGTCCTAAGTAAGTTGGTGTGTGAGTAGCTGTTGGGGTAAGTGAGTCAAAGTCTAAGTGGCTGTATGCATGTTTGAGTGGGTGTTTGAGTGGCTGTATGAGTGAAAAACTGTGTGCTTGAGTAACTGTATGGGTGAGTGAGTGGGTGTATTAGTGGCTGGATGGGTGAGTGAGTGCTGTGTCAGTGGATTTATGGGAGGTGAGTGGTTGTGTGAGTGACTGTATAGATGAGTGAGTAGCTCTGTGAGTAGGTGTATAAGTAAATGTGTGGCTGTATACTTGGATGTATGTGTGAGTGAGGGTGTGCGATTTTGCTCTGTTAATGAGTACATTTGTGTGTGAGTGCATGGGTATGTGAGTGGATGTATGAGAGGTTGAGTGGGTGTGAGTCGGTGTGTGAATGGTTCTGTGGATGATGTTATCAGTGATGCCATCAGTGTCGTCATTTGAGATGTCATCAGTGATGCCACTGACCAGGTAATGAGTGATGTAATATATGAGGTCACAAGCAGTGCATTGCGGGGCGCAAGTTATAGTTAGCTCAGGTAACTATAGCTATAGAATTTCCATGGTTTTGTACAAGAAAATTCTGAGCCTAACTATAACGTTCCTGTAAATTTTCTTTAATTCAGTGAATTTCTAAGGTTTTTTAAATTCTATTTCCTAGCTATAACAACTGTGTATCGTCCCTGTAACCTTTCTTTTTTTCAGTGAATTAAAATTGAGAGTGAGTGTGAGTGACTGCATGAGTGTCTCAGTGAGTGTGTGAGTGAGTGCATGAGTGTTTTAAAGGGTTTTTGAGTGATTGTATGAGTGTCTGAGTGGGCGGGGTGGCTGCATTAGTATCTGACTGGGTGTGAGAGTGGGTTTGTGACTGTCTGAGTGGATTTGTTATTGGGTATATGAGTGTCTGAGTGGGTGTCTGAGTGGTTGCATGAGTGTCTGACTGAATGTCTGAGTGGGTTTGTTAGTGGGTGTCAGAGTGTCTGATTGGGTTTGTGAGTGCCTCCATGTGTGTGTCAGTCAGTCTATAAGTGAGTGCATTAGTGTCTGAGAGGTCTGTGAGTGGGTGAATGAGTGGGTCCGAGTGGGTGTGTGAAACTCTTGGAGGGTGTCTGAGCCAGTACAGGAATCTCTGAGTAGGTGTGTAGATACCCTAAGTGAGTAACCCCAACCCTTTACAGCATGTTGCTGCTGTGCCCTTGTTATTATTTTCCATTTTTCTTTCTGTTCTTCGATCAGGTGCCCCCTATATCTATTGGTCCTGATGAGAGGCCGCATTACAAGGGCGTTCAAAACCTTGTTGGCATTCTCTTGAAATGACCCATTTATAGAATCCCCTTTAATTCTTTAAAAGGCTTTGACAGTTTGATATATATACATATTTATTGTCATTGGTAGTTTACCACTTGCCTTCCTCTGTATTGTATGTGTGTGAGATAGGGCCTCTTTTGACATGGTAGCCCCCACTTTTTGCTTGGAAAATAATGTGGTCGCAAAATGTAAGAGCCGTGGGCCCCTGCAAAACAGGTTCCTAGGTCCAGATGTCTTTCCCCAAAATTGTGCTAAGTATTGGCACTTCAGCAACCCTTGTAAGTCCATAGTAAATGGTATCCCGGTAACTAGGGCATGGGTACTGAAGAGGGCCCCCAGAGCTGCAGCACCAAATGTGCCACTTTGAGAGGCCCAACATCAGCCTCATGCAGACTGCCATTGCGAGTGCATAACAAGGAATATTTAAAAGTTGCAAATGCAACATGGCACTTACCAAGAGTTCCCTGTCCACTAAAATTGCATGCACTATAGGTAAGCCATCCCTGTGGCAGACCTTACACACCTAAGGCAGGGTGCACTAAAATGCATCTGAGGGCATATGTCTGCATGAGCAAATATGTCCTTACTGTCTTTTACAAAACCTTAAGACATAGTAAGTGTACAGGGAAGCCACAGCAAATACATGTGCTAGTCACTGGTCGTTACGAGTTCCCGAGCTACACAATGGCCTCTCTGAATAATGGGTTCTTTGGAATTGAACAACTCGGAATAATTGACCCACACTGATGTCAGTGCTGGTTGTACTATAACATGTACCGAGAGGGCAACTCAGAGGTGCCCCCAGCAGAACCTAATAGTCCTGGCACGGTTGCTGACTAGTTTTTATTAGCCTGCCACACTCAGACACAAATTTGGACTCCTGGGGTGAGCGCCTCTGCTCTCAGGAGCCAGAACACTAAGGGGGTCATTCCAAGCTTGGCGGGCGGCGGTCGCCGCCCGCCAAGCGGGAACCGCCATAAGACCGTACCGCGGTCAAAAGACTGCAGCGGTCAATCTGGGTTTCCCACTGGGCTGGCGGGCGACCGCCAAAAGGCCGCCCGCCAGCCCAGTGGGAAACACCCCTCCACGAGGAAGCCGGCTCCGAATGGAGCCGGCGGAGTGGAAGGTGTGCAACGGGTGCAGTAGCACCCGTCGCAAATTTCAGTGTCTGCTAAGCAGACACTGAAATTCAAAGTGGGGCCCTCTTACGGGGGCCCCACGACACCCCTCACTGCCATCCTGTCCCTGGCGGTCGAAACAGCCAGGAACAGGATGGCGTTGAGGGGGTCAGAATGGTACACCGCCGACTTTCCGTTTCTGGCCGCGGCTGTACCGCCGCGGTCAGAATGCCCAAAGGAGGACCGCCAGCCTGTTGGCAGTGCTCCCGCGGACCCTGGTCCTGGCGGTATTTACCGCCAGGGTCGGAATCACCCCCTAAGCCTCTCCTGGGTAGAGGTGTTACACCTCCTCCCCCAGTCAGTCACCCAGGCCCAGCACTCAGCTTCAAAGGCCTTACCACCTTTGAAATCTGCCGTCTGGCTCTGCTGCCAGAAGCAGATCGATGCCCAATGGTTTTTGCCACATATGAAAGGGAAAACCGGCAGGAAAACTTAGAATAGGAGGAATGTCCCCCTCAGCCTGCATCACCCCCAGGTGTGGTAGGTAAGATGACCATTCCATATCATTTTCCTCCATCTTGGATGGCAGGAAAATAGCCAACCATGGTTATTGATGTGATTTCTTCCCAAAGGAAGAGGTCGCATAGTGGGTGTAACCACCACTGACTGGCTGCTGACCAATGAACCGGACAAAGCAGCCTAACCAAATTCCACCCGATGGACCCAGAGAATAAACCCTACCAGTGTGCCAAGTTTCGTGGCACTGAAACTTCCAGTGGCTGAGACATGCCATAGCCCGTGGTACTGGACCCTAAAGTCGGACACCCAGAAGAAAAATCCACTCTGAACTCTCCAAGGACAAGAAGCAAGAAGCAGTCAAGGGACCTTAGGACACCTAAGAACCACTCCAAGAGTGGTGCTGCTGTCCTGCAATCCACTCCCCCAGAGTGACCTGCACCTGGCTCCAAAGGCTCCTTGACGCGCAACCCATGGCTGACCTAGCTGCACTGCACCCGGCCTCTCTGGCCCCTGCGTCGTAAAATCAGCTGTGCTCTAGGTGTTACTATCCCCTTGCAGCCTCTATTGACAAGGTACCACTTGGACTTAATTTCAAGTTCACCTGTGCATTTATTTCCAAGCGGTCCCTTTCTCCGTTCTGCCTCTGCTCCAAAACTTTCAGCTGCTGCTTCTGCTTGAACCAGGAGCTGACCAAACTTCTCCGGCTGGCCCACAGGATATCTCAATAACCTCAACCTAAAAACAGAAGGTGGCAATGGTGAGAGCATTTCCTGATTTTATATGCATGTTTAAAGATTTCTCCCATTCATTCCTATGGTGCGTAGTCATGCCCAAAAATAATATTTTTGCTGACATTTGAAAAAGCATAACTTAAAAACAACTTACCCGATTTTGATGATCTTGGTCTTAAAATGTTTATAAACATCTGAAGTATTTTTGTAAATTGGTCTTGAGTTATTCTTTCGAGTGTGTGTACACATTTATTGATACTGTGAGCAAAACAAATGCTTAGTATATCTCCAAGATACGCCTAACTGTTCACCCACACTACCACAATAACAGAACACTAGGTGGTCTGCATTTTACCTCTGAATACCAAAGTGGTGTTGCTTGGGCTCTCTCCACAGTGCACATCATTTTCATACACTATATAGAGAGCCATCCTACCTTAATATGCAACTGTATTATTTGTCCTACCTAGTTTTGTTTGGCTCCTTTTACATGGTGGATACTATGCCTTAAACATATTTGTATTGTTAAATCTAGTTTACGACCACATGTACTGGAAGCCAAAGCTAAATCTGGCTGTGTACATGAGGGTCTCTGCAAAGAACCATTGTTACGCATACATCAGTAGTAGTGGGTGTATCAGTGTGCCATTTCCTAGTAAAACTGATGGGAATCCATTTTCTGCTACTCCTATGGCCTACTGAGTGTACAACTGTATAAAATAACAACTTCCACTGTGACTTTCTTGTACACCAAGACCTGGGATTATCATGCTGCTTATGGATTTGATTTAGAACAGATTTCACATGGCAATAAAGTTTACTATATAACCCTTGGTTTTACTACCCATCATGTTTGTAAAACACAAATGATTGTGAGTTATAGGTAGTGATATAATAGTTACATTTATTTATTTTTTCCAAAACAATTAGGAGTTGCACATCTGCCTTGACCGTTCATGCAGGGTAAGCAACTCCAGTGTGGTTTGGTAGTAGTAAAATACATATATAGACAGTTCGAAGGTTTACTTTTTGGTCAGAAGTTTAGTAATACAGTAAATAAAGTCATGTAATAAAAAATTCAAAGGATTTGTATTGTAGTTTTAGTAGGTTTTGGAAAGTAGTGACGCTGTAGTGCACCTAGCCGTCATGTATTTCCGGAGCCTCGGTGGGTATGCGACTGTGAGAAAGGGCCTTTTTTGACATGGTATCCCCCCACTTTTTACTTGGAAAGTGATGTGGTTTCAAACTGTAAGTGCCCTGGGCCCCTGCTAAACAGGTTCCCAGGGCTGGATCTATTTCTCCAAACCTGTACAATGTATTGGCACTTCAGCCACACTTTTAAGTCCCTAGTAAATGGTACCCCTGGTACCTATGACATGAGTACCGAAGAGGGCCCTAAAGAGCCGCAGCAATAATTGTGCCACTCTGAGAGGCCCCACACCAGCCTCATGCAGACTGCTATTGCAATGCATGACAAGGTGTATTTAAAAGTTGCAAACTTGACATGGCGCCCACCAAGAGTGCCATGTCCACTAACACTGCATGCACTATAGGTAAGTCAGCCCTCTGACAGGTCTCACAGCCCTAAGGCATGGTGCACTATAATGCATGTTAGAGTATATGTGTGCATGAGCAAATCTGACCCTACTGTGTCTTTACAAAACCTTAGGACATAGTAAGTGCACAGGGAAGCCATAGCAAATACACATGCTGGACACTGGTCATTCTGAGTTGCCTAGCTATATGATGGCCTCTCAGAATACTGGGTTGTTTGTATCAAACAACTTGGAATATTAAACCCACACACATGCCAGTGTTGGAATTATTATAGAATGTATCCAGAGGGCACATTAGAGGTGCCCCTGCAAAATGTACCAGCCCTGACATGGTTACTGACTGGTCCGAACCAGCATGCCACCAGACCCAAGTCTGGACACCTGGGTGTGAGTCCTTGCTCTCAGGATCCAGAACAAAAAGTATTTCCTGACCCAGTCAGGCATCCTGCACCAACGGCCAGCTTCAAAGGCTTTGCCGCCTTTGAAATCTGACCCACTCCTCTGCTGCTAGCAGCAGATGGCCGCCCAATGTTTTTCCCCCATGTTGAGTGGGAAAACTGAGAGTAGAGGGAGTGGACCCCATCAGCCTCCACCATCCCTCAGTGGGTAAAAGCTAAAACATCGGGCCTCAGTGTGATGATGTATATACCCAGAATACCCTGCAAAAATGAAACGTTGATGAAAACCATTATTTTACTTTATTTTTTATCGCAGAAACTACAGGAATGTACAGGGATCCTCAAAATTCCTACCACCCAGTATTTCTCCACTTGTCCTGATAAAAACACAACGCCAGTTGTGTGCCTGCGCCTAGTACCTACGTCAGGAATGAATCACTCCAGGGTTAACAGTAGCCCTCATGCAAGGACTACCATTGACCCTTGTGTGATCCATTCCTGTTGCGGGCACTAGGCCTTCCCACAAAAGTGAGGTACCATTTCTATCTGGAGACTTTGGGGGAGTGCTGGTTTGGAGGACATTTGTGGCTCCTCTCAGATTCCAGAACTTTCTGTCACCGAAATGTGAGAAAAAAGTGTTTTTTTTGCCAACTTTTGAGGTTTGCAAAGGATTCTGGGTAGCAGAACCTGGTGAGAGCACCACAAGTCACCCCATCTTGGATTCTCCTAGGTGTCTAGTTTAAAAAAATGCACTGGTTTGGTAGGTTTCCCTAGAGGGCGGCTGTGCTACAGGTCAAAATCCACAGCTAGGCACTTTGTAAAAAACAGCTCTGATTTCTTTTGGAAAATGTGATGTGTTCACGTTGTGTTTTGGGGCATTTCCTGTCGCGGGCATTAGGCCTACCCACACAAGTGAGGTACCATTTTTATCGGCAGGCTTGGGGGAACGCTGGGTAGGGGGAAATTTGTGGCTCCTCTCAGATTCCAGAACTTTCTGTCACCAAAATGTGAGAAAAATGTGGGTTTTTTTTGGCCAACTTTTGAGGTTTGCAAAGGATTCTGGGTAAAAGAACCTGGTGAGAGCCCCACACGTCACCCCATCTGGGATCCCCCTAAGTGTCTAGTTTTGAAAAATGCACAGGTTTGGTAGGTTTCCCTAGGTGGTGGCTGAGCTACAGGCCAAAATCCACAGCTAGGCACTGTGTAAAAAACAGCGCTGATTTCTTTTGGGAAAGGTGATTTGTCCGTGTTGTGTTTTGGGGCATTTCTTGTCATGGGTAGTAACCCTACCCACACAAGTGAGGTACCATTTTTATCTGGAGACTTTTGGAAACGTTGGGTAGGAGGAAATTTGTGACTCCTCTCAGATTCCAGAACTTTCTGTCACCGAAATGTGAGGAAAAAGTGTCTTTTTGGCCAAAATTTGAGGTTTGCAAAGGATTAACAGAACCTGGTCAGAGCCCCACAAGTCACTCCATCTTGGATTCCCCTAG
Source organism: Pleurodeles waltl (assembly GCF_031143425.1). Classification (NCBI taxonomy): domain Eukaryota; kingdom Metazoa; phylum Chordata; class Amphibia; order Caudata; family Salamandridae; genus Pleurodeles; species Pleurodeles waltl. The sequence continues at coordinate 771,658,161 of NC_090439.1, read as the reverse complement.
GTGTCTAGTTTTCAAAAATGTGCTGGTTTGCTAGGTTCCCCCATGTGATGGCTGAGCTAGAGGCCAAAATCCACAGGTAGGCACTTTGTAAAAAACAGCTCTGATTTCTTTTTGGAAAATGTTATGTGTCCACGTTGTGTTATGGGGCATTTCCTGTCGTGGGCACTAGGCCTACCCACACAAGTGAGGTACCATTTTTATCGGGAGACTGGGGGGAACACAGAATAGCAAAACAAGTGTTATTGCCCCTTGTCTTTCTCTACATTTTATCCTTCCAATTGTAAAACAGTGTGTAAAAAAAGATGTTTCTTTGAGAAATGCCCTGTAATTCACATGCTAGTATGGGAACCCCAGAAATCAGAGATGTGCAAATAACCTCTGCTTCTCAACACCTTATCTTGTGCCCACTTTGGAAATACAAAGGTTTTTTTGATACCTATTTTTCACTCTCTATATTCCAGCAAATTAATTGCTGTATAGCCAGTATAGAATGAAAACTTGTTGCAAGGTGCAGCTCATTTATTGGCTCTGGGTATCTAGGGTTCTTGATGAATCTACAACCCCTATATATCCCTGCAACCAGAAGAATCCCGCAGACGTAACAGCATATTGCTTCCAAAAATCTGACATCACAGGAAAAAGTTACAGAGTAAAAGATAATGAAAAATGGCTGTTGTTTTCAGCTCAATTTCAATATTTTTTTATTTCAGCTGTTATTTTCTGTAGGAAAACCTTGTAGGGTCTACACAAATGAACCCTTGCTGAATTCAGAATTTTGTTTATTTTTCTAAAATATTTAGCTTTCTGGGATCCAGCATTGGTTTCACACCCATTTCTGTCACTAACTGGACGGAGGCTGAAAGTACCAAAAATAGTAAAAATGGGGTATGTCTCAGAAAAATACCAAAATTGTGTTGAAAAATGTGGTTTTCTGATTCAAGTCTGCCTTTTCCTAAAAGCTGGGAAGCCGGTTATTGTAGCACCACAAACCCTTTGTTGATGCCATTTTCAGGGAAAAAAACACAAGCTTTCTTCGGCAGCCCTTTTTTCCAATTTGTTTGAAAAAAACAAAAATGTTGCTCTATTTTGGCTAATTTCTTGGTCTCCTCCAGGAGAAACCATAAACTCTGGGTACCTTTAGAATTCCTAGGATGTTGGAAAAAAGGACACAAATTTGGCATGGATAGCTTATGTGGACAAAAAGTTATGAAGGCCTAAGCACAAACTACCCCAAATAGCCAAAAAAGGGCTCAGCACTGGGGGTGGAAAAGGCCCAGCAGCTAAGAAGTTAAAAAGCAAGCACCAATCCAAATTCACGGTGGAACTACGTAAAGAAAATTGTGAAAATTCACAACCCCTCCCTAAATAATGGGGCAAAGGGGTTGGACCTTCCTGTATTTATGATAGAAATGTGTTCCTCCTATCAAATCTATTTGTTTCTGTGACACATGAGATTGTCAACCCCAGCACGGCTCCATGGCACCTGGGTTGCGACTCCTTAAAATGTGTTACAATGACCTTAAAAATAAGTTTTCTCTCTAATTATAGTTTTTACTTTATGCTATTAGTAAACTAATGGCCAGATGTAGCAAAACGCCAATTTGCGAGGTGCAAAGTGCGAGTCCATGCGACTCGCAATTTGCACCTCGCAAATTGGTATGCAGTACGGTGTCTCAGACACCGACTGCAACTCGCTATGGGGTCGCAATGACCCACCTCATAAATATTCATGAGGTGGGTCGCAAATTGCGGTCCCATAGCGAGTATAGGCACTCGCAAACATGGAGGCCTGCTGTCGTCAGCAGACCTCCATGTTCGTGACTGCTTTTAAATAAAGCAGTTTTTTTTTTTTTTACGTGTAGCCCGTTTTCCTTACAGGAAAACGAGCTGCACTTAAAAAAAAAAACGAAACCTTTAGTTTTGGTACTTTTTCAGGGCAGGGAGTGGTCCCTTGGACCACTCCCTGCCCTGAAAAAATATTTGTGGGTCCAGTCACAAACTGGAGGGGGTCCCATGGGGACCCCTTCCAATTTGCGAGTGGGTTAGCATCCACTTGAAGTAGATGGTAACTGCGATGCAATTTGCAACCGCGTACGCGGTCGAAAATGGTATTGCATACCACTCAGACTCGCAAATAGGAAGGGAACACCCCTTCCTATTTGCGAGTCGGAAATGCATATTGCGAGTCGGTACCGACTCGCAATATGCATTTCTGCATAGCAAAGAGGCATTTGCACCTCGCAAACGGCGATTTTCGCCGTTTGCGACGTGCAAATACTTTGCTACATCTGGCCCCTATTTCCTTAAAGTAAACCTAAAAAGTGGCTATGAATGTATTTTAATATTGTAAAAAAAAAAACACTGGAGCCACGTACCCACTGAGGCTCGGGAAATATGTGGCAGCAGGCGTGGTTTAGCTCCTTTTTTCTTCTTGCAGTAGGACATCTGTTCTCGTGCCTTGGTTCTTTTTTGTTCTTGGCCTTCTTGTGTCTGTCAAATCTGATCAGCAGATATAGGGATGCCCACTAAATACTGCATTTAGAGAGCGTTAAGGGGAGTACCCGGTACTGGCCAATGGTCCACCTACCTTAAGGTGGCTACACCCACTATGTGACCACTTCCTGTGGGAAGGGGTCACATCCCTAACCCTGATTGGCCATTTTCCTACAATGCAAGATGCAGGAAAATTAAATGGAGTGGTCGCCTCTCCTGCCACACCTGAAGGATATGTCTGTGTTTGGTAGGTTTCCCTACATGGCTGCCAAGCCCAGGACCAAATACTTAGGTGACTGTCTCAAAAAACAAGGCTGTTTTGTGGTAGGTAATTTTAATGTCTCCACAATCCGTTTTGGGTACTTCCCTGTTGTGGTCACTTGCTCACTCCCTAAAGTGAGCCAGTTTTTCGCTGGAGACTCAGTGGAACGTTGAGTGGTAGAAAATGTGTGGCTCCCTGCTCATTGGAATGCACATTTGTGATTTCAAGGGGAAACATGTTTTTCATGTGCCTTTAACACACTCAGGGGGTCATTCTGACCCTGGCGGTCACCGACCGCCAGGGCCAACGACCGCGGAAGCACCGCCAACAGGCTGGCGGTGCTTCCTGGGCCATTCTGACCGCAGCGGTAAAGCCGCGGTCAGAAAAGGGGAACCAGCGGTTTCCCGCCGGTTATCCCCTGGCCCAGGGAATCCGCCATGGCGGCGCTGCTTGCAGCGCCGCCATGGGGATTCCGACCCCCTTCCCGCCATCCCGTTCCTGGCGGTTTCTACCGCCAGGAACAGGATGGCGGGAATGGGTGTCGTGGGGCCCCTGGGGGCCCCTGCACTGGCATGGGCAGTGCAGGGGCCCCATAACAGGGCCCCATAATGATTTTCAGTGTCTGCTTTGCAGACACTGAAAATCGCGACGGGTGCCACTGCACCCGTCGCACCCCAGCAACTCCGCCGGCTCCGTTCGGAGCCGGCTTCATCGTTGCTGGGCCTTTCCCGCTGGGCCAGCGGGAAAGTCAGAATGACCGCCCACCGCCCACCGGGGTCGGAATGACCCCCTCAGTGTGCTAAATCCAACTCCTTCCAGTTTGTGGATGCAAGTTGGGGTGTCCGAGTATGCCGTACAAAGCGATTCCTCGAACTGAGTGGAGACATGCTGGGGATTTCTCATGATGTTCCCTAAAGAGAAGCTCATAGGCTATGAAAAAGGGTAGTCTTTGGCACACAGGGGAGTCCATGAGAACGTAGCATATATATGTCCTAGCCAACTTTACGTGCAGTGATGTGACTGTAATGCACTTATACAGCAAACTGAACATCTACTAAGTTCTGCTGGAGGATGAACATGAAAAGCAGGTCAAACACTGACCTATACAAGTCATTCTCCTTCAGTGCTGGAATGGCACCAATGAGTTCGAATCCATAGGTGTAGATGATGTACATCTGTACTCCCTTTACTATCTGCCTTTTACCTGTGCAATATCCCTGTGAAGGCACACCTACCATAACCTTTCCTTACCCATTCATGTCTCTGTTCTCATCACAGTCCTAACTAATCCTGTAGAATTGCCAAGTGAACCCATACTAGTTTGTGGATGCTAGTTGGGGGTGTCCAAATATGCCGTACAAAGTGATTCCTCGAACTGAGTGAGCATATCTACCGTTGAAAGTAAGGTAGACATGCTGGTGAAGAAAGGGTACTCCGTGACAATGTGGCACATGTTCTGTCCAGTAGTGTATGCAGTAGGGGGAATATAATGCATGTTAACTGAACAGAACACCTACCACGTTCTGATGGTGGATTTAGCACTCAAGCAGTCCAAAAGGAAGTCCATGATGAAGTAGATGAAGTAAAATTCTCTGGCTCCTTGCCTAACAAAGCAGTGGCCCATGGACGTTCAGTATCCATGCACTGCCAGTGAAAGGATTACCCAACGGCAGCTCAACCTCAGTCGATTTCCCTGGACTTTGCTTTAGTACGATACAACGTAAAGCAAGTAGGGATACAGAGGCCTGGTTGTGATGGACACTGAGGACAGTAATACCGACTCTCCTGCAGTTTTCCATGCTTCGAGCAAACTTTACAGCGACGACATGGACGATCCTTTTTTAGGTGCTTTAGGAATGCGATCAGCAAAGTGTCACTCCTGCAGCCTTGCCACATCCTCTAGAACATATGAGGAGGAGGCAGCTGCTGTTTCTGTAACAGCAGTGAGGTTTTAAATTACAGACAACTGGAAGTCAAGGAAAGTCATGAGTCTTCTTGTAGGTTGTCTAACGGTAAACAACATACGCATTATATGTTGCCATCTGAATCAGGTGGGTAAACAGTTTCTTGTAGCAAGTGCGAGTTTTACGACACGCATTGTATGGTTGAAGAACCTGGTCGTTCTTGTCCACTCCGCCCATGTACTTATTGTAATCAAGTATACAGATGGGCTTGTGGACTTCGGCTTCTGACCCCAAACCGTGATGGGGGAAGTGCTTTCATTTTGAATTGTAGTGAGCACGTATACATCACGCCTATCCAAGAACTTGACTGCAAGCAGTTTGTTAAAACGCAAATCAGTACTCTCTGATTTCTGGAGCTTCTTGCAAACAAGCTCCTGCGGGAATCCTTTGCATTTACAATGAACTGTACCACAGGCCACAGTGCCAGATTTGTAGAGCTCACTGAACAGCTCTACTCCTGTATAGAAATTGTCCACATAAAGGTTATAACCTTTGTGAAGAAGTGGCTGGACAAGTTCCCATACAATCTTACCTTTGACCCATAACGTGGCGAGGCAACCTACAGGGTTTAGGGTAGAATCCTTCCCTGTATACACTCTCAAACTGTACACATAGCCAGCAAAGCTCTCACACAGCATGTACAGCTTTATGCCATAGCAAGCTCTTTTGCTTGCAATGTACTATCTGAAAAGCAGCCAACCTTTGTACAGGATCAAGGACTTATTGACTGCTATATTCTTTCCAGGAGTATAGATCTCTGGAAACCTGGCAGACAAATGTTCCACGACAGGCTGAATTTTGAACAACCTGTCATGGTCTGGATAGTCCCGGGGCAATGCAGCAGAATTGTCATTGAAATGCAACATGCACTGCAGTAGCAAAAAATGATCTCTGCTCATGAATGGTGTGAAGATGGGAGTTACCCAAACCGTCGGAGTCGTCCAGTAGGACTGCAAGATGGGTTTCTGCGCTAACCCCATTTTGAGCGTAAGGCCCAAAAATGTCTTCAACTCCGCCAGCGAGGTAGGAGTCCACTGGTGTGCCTTAGAGCGGGGCCCTAGAGTACCTCCACGCTCCCTCAGAAATTGGTCTGCATGCATATTTGTTTGCTGCACAATTTCCTGAAGGAAGCCAACATTAAAAAATAGATGGATGTAGTCGACTTGGAAAAAGTTAGCTGTATTGACTTTACATCCATCGTCACCAGTAAAAGGTGGAATTTGGGGCTGAACTACACAGGGGGGGGCTGCCAAGAGAGCACTCTCTCTGTGCTTGCGGCCGCTTGCACCTGCTCTCTGGGTCGGCTAACCCAATGTTGCCCCGCTGCACAGAATGTGCTTGTGAAGGGACAGCACGGCTTTCGTCATTGTCTCCTTCAGACTCACTGGAAGAGGTGTCGTCGGATGGGACTCCGCCGACTGAAAAATAATTCCCAGATTCTGCCCCATTGTCCTCTCCCTCAGATGCTGTCTCAATATCTGCTGTCTCAGTCTCTGAGCCCACATCAGAACGGTCCTCCATAACCCGGGTTAGGGCTTGATCAGCAGTCATCCAACGAGACGCCATCGCTGCTACTGACTAAACTGTCCCTCTAAATTACTAGCCTACGTAGAAGGCAGATAGTCACAAAATTGCTCGTGGGAATGTTTGATGTGTCCAATATGAAATGTCATCACCTTACCTTCGCTTCTTCTCCAATTCTGCAGATTCTCTGAAAACACTGAAAAAAACAAAAAAGAATGTATTACTTCACCTTACCACATACCAATCATCACAGCCTTTAGCTCTGGCGGCACCCAGTGAGACAGTCATTTTGGTGATCTGCCTCCCATTACCTCCTCTTCTAATTCCCTCAGTACCACCCAGCAAAAGTACCCCTCATATCTCCATAGTCCCCCTCGCATAACATTTGTTTTAAAGCGCAGGTGACGCTTGCCTTTACTAATTCACTCTGCTAAATACATATAAATGTATATCCTTTGCAGCAGGACAATAAACCATCTGCGCTACTTTAGGGCAATTGCCACCAGACAAAAGACAGACATACATATAGATATCACTTTTATATATGTGTGGTTTCACTGGGGGGCCAATTGTGTAGATGTGTATATATATATATATATATATATATATATATGTACATATATATATATATATATGTACATATATATATATATATATATATATATATATATATATATATATATATATATATGTAGAGAGAGAGAGACACTAACATGTGTTTTTTTTTCCCTTGGCAAAGCACACATGTATAAAATGCCCCCCTAGAGGGTCAGCCTAAGGGCTGACCCCCAACATTTTCTATTTTTTTTTTTTTTATTCCCTGGGGGGAAAACTAGATTCTTTTTAGATCCCCCAGGAGTTGGCCCATGTTCGGAGGGCCGACCCCGACATTTTTTTTTTTTTAATGTTACCTTTTTTTTAATCTGGGGGGTGCGATCGCCCCCCAAAGCAACCCAAATGTATTTTTTTTTAAATAGTGCTCCCACGGGGGGGTCCATTTACAAGGGTGCCGACCAGCCGTGCTGCGATCCATGGCCAGGAAACGGTGCCAGGGAGGCATCGATGGAAAGGGAAGTCTCCCCTTTCCATCGATGCCTCCCTGGCATCTGGGGAGGCCGTTTTGGCCTTTTTCTCCCCACCGGAGTATGAAGAGGACGCTTACCTGCTCCTCTGCTGCTCCAGTGGGGAAAAATGTGAGGCGCGCTGGCGTCACAGTGCATTGCATCGGATGATTTTTTAACCCCCTCCCTGGTGTCGGCCACTGGTCGTGACCCGCACCAGGGAGGTAGAGCCGGCACTTAACGGGTTAAAATGACATTTGTACCAGAGCATGTGCAGGAGGAAGAGCAGAATGTTCTGGAGGAAGATGAAGAGCCCTCAAAGAATTAAAAGGAGAGTATTGTGTGGAAGAAGAGACACAATTAAATGCATAGAAAGTGACATGCCATTTGCTCCAGAAAGTCCTTTTGCATGGCAGTGAGAAGAAATATTCATGTGGTACATCTAATATGTACAAACATCTCAGCACTATTTATAGCACACGTTTGGCATGAACAGAAATGCAGATACTTAAAAACTAGCACAAACTACTGCAACTGCAAACAATGAACCTGGAGCATCTACTGCTGTAGCACAAGTTTCTGGTGTATCAACTACTATTCTGTAGTTTGGAAAAGTTGGCCTTTTCTGTTCCAAGTGTAGCGCTACTGTCAGTGTGGGTGAGCAAGCTGTGATTACACTTCCACAATATTTGAAAGCACACAGTTGTTTTAGTTCAAGCACATTTTCTGTTTTTGCTGCTTGTTGTCTGATAGGACATTCTAATTTTTTGGCAGAAACAAAAAAACACACAAATTTAAAATGGTTAGAAAAACACAAAAAAATAAAATGATTAAAAATGGTTCTTTTTGAACCTCCTACTGCAGTTTAAGAAATCAATTTTATGTTTAATGTAAGATTGTGAATTTGCTGTATGGATGATTGGGTGAGTGCGTGAGTGTTGTATTGATGATTCAATGTGTATGAGTATGTGTGAGTGAGTGAGTCCCTGATACCTGTATGGGTGATTGACTGAGTGCATGAGTGTCTCTAGAGGTAAGTGAGTGTATGAGTGTTGCATGGGTGACTGAATGAGTGTATGAGTAACATATGAGTGACTGAGTGAGTGTACAAGTGATGAATGTGTGATTCACTGAGTACATGACTGCATGGATTGGTTTGTCAGTGAATGCATGAGTGGTGTTTAAGTGAGAGCATAAGTGGTGTATGGGTGTGTGAGCAGTACATGAGTGGTGTATAGATGAGTGAGTTACTGCATGAGTAGTGTATGAGTGATTGAGTGAGTGCATGACTGATGTATGGGTGATTGAGTGCATGAGTGCATCTATAAAAGGGTCTCCAACCTTTTGTGTAATAAGAGCTACTGATGTTCAATGAAAAACATTGTGAGCTACTATTATTACTAGTGTGGTAATAGTGACCATACCATACAAGATTACATTAGTGGCTCCCATACGCAAGATTACCAGCAGTGATCACCTCACTGCATCAGGCTGGGTTGCCAGCAGTTATGTAGAAAAGGCTTTATCATTTGAAATGCCTCTGTGTAGGTAACACATGCCAGCCACAGCTGCAGTGCCCATGACATGAAAGTAGTAACATTAGTAAGAAGTCTCCCCACATGATCTATCATTCAAAAATCAGCTTTAAGTATATTTTGGAAATGCAACCATTTTTCTTCAAACATCAGCTTAGGAGTTCTGCAAATACACACATTTTCACCTCAAATACACAATTTTGGCATACATATATTAATTCATCCAAGCAAAAGCTTCTGATTTCATAGGCTGGGCTGCACACAGGACAGCTACTTGCAGGTAGCTGGAGAGCTACCTGTGGCTCTTGAGCCACTGGTTGTAGAAGCCTAATCTATAGTTAAGTGAGTGTATGAGTGGTGTATGGGTGATTTATTGAGTGTATGAGTTTGTGTATGTGTAAGTGAGTGTACAAGTCCTGTATGGGTGATTGAATGAGTGCACAAGTGCGGCTATAGGTGAGTGAGTGTACGAGTGGTGTATGGGAGTCTGAGTGAGTGCATGAGTGGTGGTGGATGACTGTTTAGTGCATGAGTATTGTAAAGGTAATTGGGTGAATGTATGACTAGTGTATGGGTGGCTGAGTGAGTGCATGAGTTTTATGTGCATTATTCAATGAGTGTATGCCATTGTGTATGAGTGAGTGACTAAGTGGTTGAGCCCTGTTTGGGTCAATGAGCGAGTTCATGGCTCCTGTATGGGTGATTGACTGAGTGCATGAGTGCATGGACAGGTGAGTGAGTGTATGAGTGGTGTATGGGTGACTAGTTGAGAGCATGAGTGGCGGATGGGTGTTTCACTAAATGTATGAGTGTGTGTATGTGTGAGTAAGTCACTGCATGAGTCCTGTATGGGTGATTCACTGAGTGCATGAGTGCATCAATAGTTGATTGAGTGTATGACTGGTGCATGGGTGACTGAGTGAATGTTTGAGTGGTGTATGGGTTATTCACTGAGTATATGACTGCTTGTATAGGTGTGTGAGTGAATGCATGATTAGTATTTAAGTGAGTGAGCGCATACGTGGTGTATAGGTGTATGAGTGAGGGCATGAGTGGTGCATGGATGAGTGAGTTAGTGCATGAGTAGGACTTATTGGGACTGTTTCTTACTCCATTCGGTATATCCTGTTAAGCTGTGTAACCCATGTAAAGTAAATAGTTAGAAAGTGTATGGTTCATTGGTGAAAGAACATTGGTTAAAAATAACACAATAATTAATCTCTAGGTGAATCACTGAAATAAATATTTTGCTCAAGAAGAAAATTGTTCTACCCCCTTTGTTAGATCACTGTTTCTGAAGGATTAAGGGCCTGATTTAAAGTTTGGCGGATGGGTAACTCCATCACATACATGATGACTGGCCCACCCACTGTATGATGATTTTCATAGGATCTAATGATATTGTAATATGTAGAAAGGATACCCATCATATTTGTGATGGAGTAATCGTATCCATCCTTTCATGATAGCACTAATCAAAAATACCCACCTCACATTTAAACAGATAAGCACAACAATAATAATACAGTAATAAGCTCATCAACATCATTACATATCTGTTGGCAAGTAACTTGAGTCCCTGCAACAAGATCACAATGCATGGTCACCAACCAGATAATGCCTGTGTACCTATTGTTTATGTAACGATTCTTCCAACTCCTTAATCATTCCAGTGTCAAAATAACTCTCTCAAAAGGTATAGTTGTAAAATAACTGTCATCTACACTCCCATGTCCCTCAAAAAAAGCACAAACAATATCCAAACCACATGGCAAATCACATTGCCAACCAGGGCTAAAATATTAAATCAACTCATTGAAAAATGTGCAAAGAAATATATACCTATTAAAAAACCATTTAAATTATTGCCCGAAGTTCCAAGGTTCATAGCTATATTCTCATCCAACCAACATAGTAGCTTATACAATAGTGTATGTCTTTAAAGGGTGTCATATTGACGGTGACAATATATCTATTTAAAAATCAATATATCCACCATTGCAAAGGGCACAAATTATCTCCTGAGGCTCTAAAAGTTGTACTTGTGTTCTCATCAAACTGGCTTGATAGTCCATACAAAAGTGAGTTTCTATAAGGTGCACCATCAAAAATGCCATCCAAAATACTCCTTAGGCGGAAGTCAAATGGGTTGGCAGTATAAGAGAGCAAACATTATTAATAAAATATGAGTGTTCAAATAATATTATTAGCATGTGCTAAAAAAGCTAAATTAGAAAAATGTGTGCTAGAAACATAAAATGTGCATGTTTGAGGTGTGGTTGACATGGTGTACACCAGTTATGTGAAATAATAAATAACTGTGAAAATGTATCTTGATGAATCATAATCATTATAAAGATTATTAATACTGATGAACAAAACTAATGATTTGAAATTATTATTGATTATTTGAATAATGCATTAAATATGGGTTTACTATTAAAACTGCTTTATTTTTCACATATTAGTATTAGTAAAAGGCCTACGCTTTAGTAATTTTCCACAGTACAGCGCTTGCGATGTTATGTTGACTTAATTGAAATTCCTTTGTGGACATTGTTTCCTAACTGTCTGTCTTGTTCCATTCTGCTCATTCTGTACTTTCTTGCAATAATAATCGAACGTTTTAACAATGGGCTTTAGTTTCTGGTAGGAAGTAATGTTAGCTAAAGTGTCATGTTCTATGCTGTTTTCTACAATGTTAATATTGTGTGTCTGAAGAGTAGTGTCAACATGGGCCTATCTTGGAGAAGAATGAAGAAAAGTTACAATCTGGAGAAGGTGTGAAATTCAATTGGTTGCTCACTATAACACCTCATAGTCTTGCTCATTTAGGAGTCAAGCTAGTGACTGTTGGGACTTTAACTTAGCAATGTTTCAGATGATGTAAATTAGTTCCAATCAGATTTAGTACTGTTCGTTTCCATTGTAGATCATGTCTAGCTTTGTCCCAGTTGCCATATTCTAATATTTTAGTTATTTTAGGCCCAACATTACTGAACTGTTGCCCCTCTTTATGTTCCTGATGCTGATCACTGACAACCTGCTGTTCCTATGCTGTGGTGACAAAGACTCTGCTAACTGCGGTCTTATTTAGGAGCAGTATAACCAATGTGCATTTATTTTCCTTTGCAGGTTTTTCACCTTAAATTTCCAACTGCATATTTTTGCTGGCTCCACGGCTAGATGTATGATTTTTTGTATTATTGGTACATTTTTGCATGTGACAAAGCTCAGCCCCACACATGCTTTTCGAATTATAATTTGATAGCAATGATGTCTGACCCTATAATTGAACTGATTGTTTATTAATTGATTATTAATTATTCAATTAATTGATTATGACTGATTCAACTGCACAACTGATGAAATCTGTTGCTATTTCTTAAAATATCCTGCTGTTATTCAGTATAATTCTTTTGGAGTGTTTAATGGTGATTGCACTTATTAGACTAAGATTCTTCAAACGTTTTGGACAGCCTGTGTTGTTCCTGTATTGCTATCATTTGCTTTTGCATATTATTTACATGACTTTAGCATTGTTAATACAAGGGCAATAAATGTTTGAACTTTACTAAATTGGTGTGGTGATTCATGGCCACACAGGTCATGGTGAGTGTAAATTACTGACTCCTTATTGCATTTTGATTGTTGGTCATGGCTATTGGTTCTTTTTGTTTGATTTAATGATCTTATTACTCCTGTCTGAGGCAAAAGATTTGAGTCGACCTCTGAGGGTAGTAGATGTCATTGCATTATTATAACGTGGCACCTAGCCACGTAATAATAATGCAATGGAGGTCACACACCCACAGAATTTGGTAGCAGAGGATCGTTACATCTCAATAGGAGAGAGATCATCCTAAGATTTGGTTATTTGGTTTTGCCTATGCCTATTTAGATGAGATCAGCATGTTCCCAGTGTTGTCCAGTGTTGTTTGAGTTCTAAGTAGGAATTGCACTTACAGTGCTTTGGTAAATCACAGGAGAATCGTGATGTATGAGTAAAATAGGGAGTTTACTTACTCTGAAATGGTTGAGTTGGGAGTTTGCTTACTCCAAAGGGTGAGAGTAGGGAAGTCGTCATACTTCAAGTAAATGTGGCACTTTGTGCTCAGAAACTGCACATGTGGTTGTTGTTGTAACAGACCCTGTGAGGTCTAAGACTTTGGAGTATTGTACAAATATATGAGACACTTGTTTGGTTGTTGTTGTTTACTTGTCTGCAGGTGAAGGTATTGGTCCATTTAGCACTGTTGAGAACACCAATAGAAATTTTGCCTTGTGTGTATGTTGTTGGTTGGTATTAGGTGAATCCTGAAAGCAAATGGAGGATCCTTACTGACTGGAGTGAGGTTTGTGGGTCGAATCTTATTTGTGTTTGTGAGAAAGGCACAGCAGGAAGAGTAGCTGTTTGAGTGAAAGGCCACAGTCGAAATGTCCTTAAGGCTTCCGAAGTGATTGAGTCCCACGTGCACTGAGCAGACAAGTTGTTTTTTGTTTATTTTTCTTTAGTGTTCACAATATGTTACATTTAGTTTTTTGTATGAATGAAGTCTGAAGGTCGAGGTGCGAGGCTTTGTCAGCCACTGTGTGGAGTGTGTGTGATGTCACTGGGTCCAATCAGGGACTGGCCTGTTGGTGAAAGGAGCAGTACACAGGGTTGGTGGACAATTGTGAATAGCTATTAGTTTAAAATAGCAAGCGAAAAGGATTCTTGGATTGAAATACTTCCTGTTTTGAATTTTATTTCTAGTTTAAGCCCAATTGGAGGTAAAAAATAATTTTTTTCCCTGGAATTAAAGAGTGTGATGAGATGCGATGCCTTCATTCCAGTCAGAATAGGAGAAATTGCCCCGACAGAAGGTATACTCGCATACACTGGTGGCCATTTTGAATCTGGTGGTAATGACCGCACCACTGGCCGACCGCCAATTAATAAAGCATAGGAGAAACAGCCAGCGGCCCATCCACCCACCGCCATCTTGGAAGCGCCGATGACGATGGCAGAGGCCACCTCCAGGCAGGGTAAGGGCCCAACCGATCAGCATATTATGAACACCACACCGCCATCACTGAAAGCCTGGTGGAAATGACCCATATAAAGGGACAAACTCACCGGAGGCCCACAGAACATGCCGACTTGGAGCGAGAGTTGGAAATACTGCCAGTGCTTCTCCTTGCCATATTCCTCCAGGACCCTGACTGCCGACGAAGAGGATGATGGTAAGTCTCCCAGCCTAGCACACAAGAGAGGAAAGGGCACAATTACACACCCACCCACCCACGCTGCCCATACACCCAACCCCTCCCACCACCCCACGCCATACACACCCTAACAAAATGTACTTACCAGACACAAGCCAAGAAATACCTGCACCAATGCACACACCTATGCACACCAGACTCCCACAGTAAAATGAATTTTATTTAAAAAAACAAAACTATTTACAAAAGGCCACTCGCCAAGACACGATAGGGCAAAGATAGCCCACACTTGACACCCACGATGTAAAGGAACACTCCACTGAGAAGGGGCTTCAATGGGTCAGCCAGGTACCTCAGTGTTCAGGGGCAGGGGATTGCAGGGCTGCGGACTCAGGTTTGGAAGGGGGGGGCTTGGACGTAGGTTCTGGAGGTGAAGAGGGTTTGGGCTTGCCTTTTGGAGGAGGAGGAGTGGGCCTGGACCGGGGGGGTGGCAGAGGGACCAGGGGCAACACAGGCCTTCTTCGTCTCTGGGGAAGGGGCACAGGCATAGGTAGGGCGGACTGTGGAAGACTTGGATGAGGAAGGAGGCCAAGGGAACGTTTAGGGACAAGACAGGGTGGGCCAGTGGGTTAGAACAGTTCAACATGGGAGAGGGAAAGCTTACGAGGTGCAGCTGGAGGGGTTTTGGAGACAGGTTTGGAAGTGGAGGATGAGGGAGTGGAGGTATAAGGTGTAGGTCTGCTGTGCTTGGATACAGTATGCCCATGCTTGGTGGATGTGTGTAGAGTGGATGTCTGGGAGCGTTTCTGTGTCCTGGGAGGAGGGAGTGGACACAGTGGGGGAGGTGGATGTTGCTGTGTCTCCCTTTGAATGTTTGGTGTGTGCCTGCATGTGGTGGGTCATGTGGCACTTGTGTTTGTCTGCATGCCTCTTGAGTGTTGATATGGGTGCATGGCTGTCTAGATGTGTGCTTGGGATGGGACAAGGGAGTGGGGTACTGGAAGGGGTAGAGGTTCTGGGAGGGGGGGCAGAAAGACCAGGGACACTGGCTGCCATTAAAGAGGAGGCCAGAGCCTGAAAAGATCTCTGTAGGCCAGCCATGGCACCGTGAATGCATTCCAGGAATGCAATGCACTGCTGCATCTGGGATGCCAGCCCCTGGATGGCATTCACAATGGTTGTCTGACCAACAGAGATGCTTCTCAGAAGGTCAATAGCCTCCTCAGTGAGGGCAGCCGGGCTAACAGGGACAAAGGATGAGGTGCCTGGGGCGAAGGAGACGCTCTCCCTCCTGGGTGAGCGGGCACGGTCCACAAGCTGGGGAGCTACTGGAAGGGGGGTGATGGTATGGGAGGTGGCGGAAGACCTCAAGGAATGGCTGAGCCCAGAAGGCTCCGCTACCACCAGGGAGCTGCCATCGGAGGATTGTCTGAGTCACTACCTCCAGTGGTATTTGCCTCCCCCGTGCTACTCCCCTCGCCCTCCAACCCACTGGTCCCCTTGGCGCTGGTGAACTCTGCCTCCTGGGAACCATGGGCTGCAGCATTCCCACTCGCCGGTGCCTCAGCTCCCTCACCAGATGATGCTAAAGCACATAAGGACACAAAAGCATGGGGGGGAAAACAAGAAAGAAGTAGGTCATATCTAGATCACAAATACCACATATACACCCCCACCCATCTAATGCACTAACCCCCAGAAGACAGAATTATTCACCTGAATGTGCCCCTGACTGCTAGGCAACATCCTACAGTACACTACATGACCATCCTGGCCCTCTACTCTGAAACACTTTGCAATGGGACACAATGAGAGACATTGGCAAGACAACAAATCTGCTAATCCATGAGGCAACATCTGAACCAATAGCCCAAACAGGGGACCCCTCACAGGCCTACATTTCCAGCCATATCTATCTCACAGATGTAGAGGGGGGCAGGACTGCAGGACACACCGACGGTGATCGTGATTGGCCCTTTTTCCCCTTAGACGCCAATGCTATCCAATGAAGAGGTGGACGTGATCATCACCGCCTAGCGATATGACGACTAACACCAGCGGAATGTAGTCACTTCCTACACTACACTAACTGTAGGGCAGTGGGTCACCATTTTGCATACACCATGCCTTCATAGTCTGCCCGGGGTCCTAATCCATGGCTCCATTCCCTCTCCCCTTCGTCGAGTAATGGTATGATAAGTGATCCACCTCATGGAATCATAGTGGGAAGAGTGCCTACACTGTGATAAAATGCAGAATACACACCACACCAGGCAATACCCAGACAGGATTACTATGTTCTCTGCGTCTGTGTGAGGGGCAATAGTGTTGCATGTACAAGCGGAATTGTGGAATATTGTGACTGAAGTGTATGTGGCAAATCAATGCGTCTCTATTCCCCCCCATAGGTACAGACCCCTGGTTGATCTGGCCACCATGGAGGAATGTCACATCATCATCACTTTCCGCTTGAATCGAGCCACTATCCTGGAACTCTGTGCACAAATGGAGCCTGTTTTTATGCCATCTAATAGGAATCCCTATGCCATCCCTACAACTCTGCAGGTATTATCTGTGCTACATTTTCTGGCCACAGGCTCATTCCAAGTGACAGTGGGCATGGCAGCTGGTGTATCTCAGCCAATGTTCAGCCATGTCCTGTCCAAATTTCTGGATCCCTTAATGCAACACCTGCAGAGTTATGTCCAGTTTACCCAAAGGGCTGATCTCACCTCCATCAAATCTGGATTTTATGCTTTTGCAAATATTTCCCATGTGATAGTTGCCATTGATGGTACCCACATAGCCCTCATACCCCCCAAGAGTAAACAAACAGGTGTTCAGAAATCGTAAAAACTTTCACTCCATTAATGTCCAATTGGTGTGTACCGCTGGTCAGTCCATTACTCATGTCAATGCAAGGTTCCCAGGATCAGTCCATGACTCCTTTGTCCTGAGAAACAGCAGTGTGCCACACATAATAGGACAACTACATGGGGACAGAGCTTGGCTCATAGGTGAATGTGTATGACACTGTGGCGGTCATTCTGACCCTGGCGGTCAAAGACCGCCAGGGCGGAGGACCGCGGGAGCACCGCCGACAGGCCGGCGGTGCTCCAATGGGGATTCCGACCGCGGCGGTAAAGCCGCGGTCGGACCGGCACCACTGGCGGGCTCCCGCCAGTGTACCGCCGCCCCATTGAATCCTCCAAGGCGGCGCAGCTTGCTGCGCCGCCGAGGGGATTCTGACCCCCCCTACCGCCATCCAGATCCCGGCGGTCCGACCGCCGGGATCCGGATGGCGGTAGGGGGGGGTCGCGGGGCCCCTGGGGGCCCCTGCAGTGCCCATGCCACTGGCATGGGCATTGCAGGGGCCCCCGTAAGAGGGCCCCTACATGTATTTCACTGTCTGCTGCGCAGACAGTGAAATACGCGACGGGTGCAACTGCACCCGTCGCACAGCTTCCACTCCGCCGGCTCGATTCCGAGCCGGCTTCATCGTGGAAGCCTCTTTCCCGCTGGGCTGGCGGGCGGCCTGAAGGCGAGCGCCCGCCAGCCCAGCGGGAAAGTCAGAATTACCGCCGCGGTCTTTCGACCGCGGAACGGTAACCTGACGGCGGGACTTTGGCGGGCGGCCTCCGCCGCCCGCCAAGGTCAGAATGAGGGCCTGTATCAGTTACATAGTTGTCAAGCAGGCTGTATGCAAGTAGATTTTGTGTGTTTCAACCCTCTTTCGCCCACTTTTGCAGGGGATTCTGGCTTCCCAAACATGCAATGAATCCTGGCACATGTGAGGAATCCCAGAACAGATGCAGAAATCCATTATAAGGAGGGTATTAAGAGAACCATAGGACTCCTGAAGGCAAGATTTTGCAGTCTTCATCTCTCTGGAGGGTCCTTGACAAGGTGTGTCAGGTAGTGGTGGCCTGCTGCATGCTGCACAACTTGGCTCTGAGGAAAGCTATTCCACTACTGGCTGAGGTGGATGCTGTCCAACCACCCCTGCTACCTCAGAGGATGGATGAGAGTGATAGGAAGGAGGGGGAAGACATCAACTCCAGGACCCAGCTAATCCGGCTATACTTCCAGTCACTCTGAGATAGTGTTCCATGTTACCAATGGGTTTACTGCATTGTTTCA
The DNA here is from genome assembly GCF_031143425.1 of Pleurodeles waltl. Taxonomy (NCBI): domain Eukaryota; kingdom Metazoa; phylum Chordata; class Amphibia; order Caudata; family Salamandridae; genus Pleurodeles; species Pleurodeles waltl. Next base: position 771,639,974 of record NC_090439.1, on the reverse strand, counting down.
GGGTGACTTATGTACAAAGTGTTATGGTGTCCCTTACCAGTGATGTGTAGACTTCATGTGTGAAGAAGGAGATGTGTGTTACAGCAATGAAATGTACAGTGTGACATACTTGGAACACAGCAGTCTGTTAGACCCCTCATGCAATAAAACAGCATTATGAGGGAAACTGACTACCATATTCACAATTGCATTTGTTTGCACATATAAATGAAGGACAGATATTTTGACTGCACAGGTGTTTTTATTGAAACAAAACACATCCATGACTGATGGGACAGTGTAAGGGAGTGGGCTCATGGTGTACAATACACTCAGGTACATTTCCACAGCTGTTGGTTACACCGCAGCATAGTCCATCGGGTAAGTGGAAGATGGTGAAATGGCAGTGGCATGTTGACAAGGTAGCTCAGTGGCACACAAGGGAGACAGTTCATGGAAGAGTCACTTCCTGGCAGTGGTCTTGGCCTTGGCTGGTGTTTCACAGGGATGTCTGGGTCTGAGGGCAAGTTTGTGAGGGGGAAGTTTGGCTGCAGTGAAAGGGGTGCTGGTGTCCTGTGAGACCTCTAATTGTGCCACCAGTCCACTAGCAGCTGCAGATGTGGATGGCAGGGCATTGTCCTGGCTAGTGTAAGGGGCCTGCTGGTGGGTGGAAGACTCAGGCTGGCTGTTGTACTGGCACTGCAGCACCCCTGCAATGGTGGCCATGGTAGCATTGAACTGTTTCCATTGCTCCATGGCCTTGTGATAGTGTGGTGGCTGCAGACTCTGATTCTCCTCCATAGTGGCCAGGATCTGGGCCATCCTGTTGTTGTGTAGCCATTTTAGTTATAGCTCCATGCACCTTAGTTTAACACACCAGGCAGCTGTGCACTTTGACCTAGATATATTTTATTTGGCTTTGCATTTTTATTTTTACAATAACCAGTTTTATGGTCTTGTTTTATTTTCATCTATCTAACTGTTTTTGCTTAGCCCAGCACTGTGTTCTCAAACAAGACATTCTTGATCACTTTGTGCTTCAGTCAAGGCTACAGCTTGGTACATTGCTGGTGAACGCGGTAGAAGTTTAGTCTCCAACATTCGTAGAAAATACACATCCTTACGTAGGGACATTTTCTTAGAACATCAGCTGTGTTATTATAAAAACACTTCCTAGTCCCATTACACGTTAAGAGGGAGATTCCAGCCAGGGAACCATGGCTGTATGCTGATTGCTGAATGCTTTGCTGCAGATGCTAACGCAGACTACAGGCCTCTGTTCACGTATGAGGGTTGATGTCCTACCGGGGGAACCTGAAAGGCAGAATTAGAGCTTAACATGCTGTGCTCAGATTAAGACTTAGATAGGAAATAGTCCATAAATTCTAGTGACAATATGATAGTGTTATTCTTATGCTTCACTCTCCTCGTCACCATTTTAATATTGCCATATAGTGTTGTCCTGGTTATTGCAACTCATGCTTTGCTATTAAAATGCAGCTGTTTTATTAAACCAATCTTTAAAACTCATACTGCTTCTTATTGTCATTTATATATGAGACCGAATTGTGAATGAGAGAACCGGATGCGACCTGAGTGGCCATGACTTCCCTGAGAAGTATAATATGTGATGCGCTCGGCTGCCCAATCATCTCTATCTCTTGGTGGAGATGAGGCACTGCTAGTTAGCCAGAGCAAAACCCGGATTTAGAGCGACAGGTGTCACCCACAGTGGGTCAGACTCAGTCTCCCACACCGTGGACGATCTTGCTGCTCAAAATCCAGTAGTCTAATTAGAATAATGAGACCCTATGCGACATGGCGCCGCCAAAGTTTGGTCAGGCTCTAATTTTCGGGTCCTCTGGAGTATCTCTGTCTCATTATATATAATGACACCTCAATGCCATATACGGAGACGTCCATGGTGCTGAGGATTTCCACCACAGCTGTGTTGGTAAGCCTACTAAAACTGGCGGTTTTTCAAGCTTGAACTTTAAAAGGAAAAAAAAACATTTTGGTGTGCCTTCTCTGAACTCATAGTGTTACTAACATGGCGAATCCCCAACAGGAACAAATAGCTGTTAATATGAGGCAACCTCTAACAGCACACTTACTAGCAAATGGCCTAACGGCCAAGGGAGGTCCAGTCACATTCGTGGTGGACGCCCGTGCAGCTTATAGAACAGAACTTTTTTACTCTTGGGTCACATTTCCAGCAGTTGATGGGAACACAAATACATTTCATCAATATACACCCACGAATGCGCCTGGACAATACAGAGCATACGCATATTTAGAGATACCTCTATCTTATTAAGAAAATAATAATTGAGTTGATGGCGCCCTACCCCACACAATATTACCAGTAAGGTTAGGTCCACTAAGTAATGACGGTCCTACCTGGCCTTTATTGGCCAGCTATACACCACATCCTGCGGTAGCAAATTTAGCAGTGGCTGAGGTTTGTCACTTATATATTGAGTTAATAGCAATATATAGACGATTAGTACAATTCATGATGCAAACATTAAATACAAACCTAGCTCGTGCTGCTCCAGCTCATCCACATGCAGCAATGCCAGGTATAAATCCTGCGACTGTACATTCCATTATGGATAAAGTACCTGCCAAACGAGAGGAAACTCCGTTTTGGTTAGCCAGAAAATTAATACGCTGGAGTCAGTATTTCCCCATACGGGACCTAAGGATAAACATAGAATATTAATGATGTGCTTGCTGTTCGAAATGGTCCCTACAGTAGAAAACTGTAATACCTGGGGCACGGAATTTGCCGCGCTCTACACAATCGCACACGGTACACCGACACTTGCCAATTTACCGGAACTGCTGAAACAAATTCAAGATGAATATGGGGCTGCCCTGGCCCTGGATTTGTGGATGCAATTGATGGGCAATTTTGCCACAGTATCCTAAATCAATCAATCAATCAATCAACAAATAACTTTATTTCGGCTGAAAGCTATAAAAGTGTCCAAACAACAACAAACAATTACCATACAATAAAATTATGAATTGATGAAAGATACAAATTCCACATGGAACATTAAAAGGAAAAACAAATAATTCTGTTGGATTAAAATGTTAAAACTCAATTGTTAAAATGATGCAGGGCAGCTATCTAATTTTGATTCCATATAGTGGTCTATTTCTTCCTACAATAATTTAAGCTAAAATGAAATGATGGTACACATAGTTGTAGCAGCTATACAAAACTAACATCAAATTTCCTTTTTCTTTAGCAGAAGAGCCTCCATGGTTTCATGCCCATAATGATCGACTGTGGCCTAGGATGGTTTTGGCTAATCCAATCAGTCGGCAATGTTTTCTCTAGTTCTTATGGCCCAAACATTTTGTAGGTACCTAGCAACGGCAAAGACCACCTTATCGTTTGTGTCACTTGTAAGAATGTGCAAGGATATATTATGTTTCCTTATCCCCAGTGATCTACATAAGGGGATTATCCAATATCTAGGACAGAAAAACATAAAATGGGCCAGTGTCTCTAGTTGCTCAGGACATAAGTGGCAAAATCTCAATTTATGAACCTTCTTGCACCATCTTGCAGTGAATGTATTAAGAGGCAATATCCCTAGCCTGAATTTAATAAAGAGAGTTTTGGCATAGGGGGGATTGATGTTGTCCATAAAAGCCTCAAACTTGGGACTACATTTGTGGTCCAGGAACTGTAGCGTCCTGCTACCATGGTCCTTCATGGACCAAAGTTGGGTCAAAATGAACTCCCAGTAACACCGCCTTGTTTGTGCCATTGCTTCCTTTGTTAAGTTATGGGGGTCTCTCCACACCTCATGCAGTTTGATAAGTTGGCTCATATCTTTGAAGTATTTGAACCAGGGAATTTTTAACACGCCACGGTACACTAAAAACTCGGCAACTGCTGCTTGGTACGGGGACAAGTATTCGGATGTCCAAAGGCGGACCCAATACATAAGAGGTCTTAAGGCGGCCTCATTGTGGATCTCATTTAGGGCTAAATCCAATCTAAGAGGTGTGAGTGGAGTACTTGTCGGCAAACGCAGAAAACTACGCATAAAGTGATTTTCCACCTTCGTCAAGCAACTAGGGTTGCAATGCCCCCATAATTCAGCACCATAGATTGAAGCAGCCACGGCCCCTGCCTTATATACTGTGATAGCAGGTGAAATTTCTCCTTCCGTAGTGTTGGCAATTTTTCTCGCTATCACAGCAGACCTCTGTCGAAGGATGGACACACTCTTCTCAATCTGTGCCGACCACCATTGGTCATTCGATATCCTAATCCCCAAATAGTCAAACTGCCTAACTCTCTCTATCAGTTGACCTACCAGAGTAATTTTTCCCCTAAAAGACTTGTGAGGATTAAAAGCCATAAATTTAGTCTTAGAAGAATTTATCTCTAGGCCCCTCTTAGTGCAAAATTTAGAAAAGACATTAAGGGGGTCATTTTGACCCCCGCCGGCGGCGGATGCCGCCGGCCTGGCGGGAACCGCCAGAAGACCGTACTGCGGTCAAAAGACTGCGGCGGTCATTCTGAGTTTCCCGCTGGGCTGGTGGGCGACCGCCAGAAGGCCGCCCGCCCGCCCAGCGGGAAACCCCCTTCCACGAGGATGCCGGCTCCGAATGGAGCCGGCGGAGTGGAAGGGGTGCGACGGATGCAGTTGCACCCGTCGCGATTTTCAGTGTCTGCCACGCAGACACTGAAAATCTATGTGGGGCCCTGTTAGGGGGCCCCTGCACTGCCCATGCCAGTGGCATGGGCACTGCAGGGGCCCCCAGGGGCCCCACGACACCTGTTCCCGCCAGCCAGGTTCTGGCAGTGAAAACCGCCAGAACCAGGCTGGCGGGAAGGGGGTCGGAATCCCCATGGCGGCGCTGCTTGCAGCGCCGCCATGGAGGATTCCCTTGGGCAGCAGGAAGCCGGCGGGAAACCGCCGGCTTCCCTTTTCTGACCGCGGCTTTACCGGTGCGGTCAGAATGCCCCCGGAAGCACCGCCAGCCTGTTGGCGGTGCTTCCGTGGTCGTTGGCCCTGGCGGTCCATGACCGCCAGGGTCAGAATGACCCCGTAAGTTCGTTTTGAAGGCCCATTGGGGTTCGTGAGATCAGTCGGGTGTCATCTGCAAACATTAAAATAGGACCAGGAGTTCCTGCTAACTTTTGGGCGTCATGATTGCAATGCATCAGCTCGTCGACCGCATCGTTAATATAGAGATTGAACAGCGTGGGGGCCAGAACACACCCCTGTCTGACCCCCCTATCAATAGGTATGGCTTCTGTCAGATCTCCGCCTTGGGACCAGCGTACCTGGGCATGAGTGCCCTTGTGAAGACACCTAATCAATTTCAGCATCTCACTGTGTGAAGTTTATAGGTCTCAAGGACGTTCCACGGTAAATCCATTGGGACCATGTCAAACGCAGCTTTTAGATCAATGAAGGCCACGTACAAGTGGCCCTTATTTAGTGTCAGATGTTTCCAACAAAGGAGGTTAAACCTAAATGCCTGGTCGATTGTGCTCACACCCTTCCTAAAGCCTGCCTGAAGGCCAGAGAGGACATATGAGTCCTCTATCCACACCTGCAATCTAGTCAAGATTTGCTTACAAAAAACATTTTGGCGAATGTCGATTAAACTTATTGGCCTGTAGTTGGAAGGAAGTTCCCTTGAGCCCTTTTTAAAGACGGGAATTATAATTGCTCCTTGCCATGTGGAAGGAAACCCACCGCCTCTCAGAATCTCGTTACTACGTGTGTTTAAATATAGGGACCAGGTTCTAGGTCGGGACAAATACAAATCACCTGGGATACGATCTAGCCCTGAGGCCTTCCCTTTGCGTAGCGTTTGGAGTGCCAGAGTTGTTTCTTTTAAGGAGAAGGGAGCCAGATCGAATTTAGGTGCAGTAACTAACCCGGAAATAGGTAAATGGAAGGGCCCCTCAAGGGATGGCGGGACAGTAGAACTACTAATTTGAGCCATGCTATACACAGCTCCAAAATATGACACCCAGAGTGCTGGTTGAATAACTGGGTGCGTCTCCGCGTTGTCAGAATGTCCTTTATCAGCCACTAGTTTCCAGAACAATTTTGAGTCCTTTGCTTGTGAAGCATCTACTAAAGCCTTCCAGTGTTTAGATTCCCACTTTTTTTTGCGTTTTTCAGTTTTGTTTTATATACAGACCTGGAGGCTCTTATCGCACAGCAACTCCCTGCCTTCAGTGCTTCCTAGAGCCGTGATTTAGCCAGTCGACAAGAGCTAGAGAACCACCTCAAGGATCTGACCCTGGTTTCTGCCCGCCTCCTTGTTACCTGGAAGAGGGGCCTTAGCTGATTGACCATAATATTATGCAAATTAATTATGTCAACCGGTACCAAGCCAATATGCTTCAAAGGGAAAAGCGTTGATATCACCACTTTGTATATTGATGCCTGAAAGTTTACGTCATCTGCCACCATTTCCCACTTTACATTTTTATCATTATTTGTCGCAACTAGGGTACTACCCTTCACCCACTCGGAAAGAAGACTGCATTTGAATGGGGCGATTGAGAAGGATGTACAAAGAGCCCGGTGATCGCTGTCATCACGTGGAGAAACTGCCATGTCAATGAGGGAATTCCAAAGAAAATCACCTACTAGAACATAGTCTAGGCGGCTCTTGTATAAGCCTTTCCTATACGTAGGCAACACAGGGGTGTCTGATTTCGTGTTCCCATTGACTATTCTGAGCCCCATTGTTCTTTTCAAGTCCTCCACTAGATCTAATACTCCCCCTGATGGCTTTATTGCAACTTGAACCGGACCTGATCTGTCCCGTGGGTGGACAAACTGGATTCTTTTTTGATGAAAATTGTCCTCACAATTCAACTGCATATTGAAGTCTCCTGCAATGAGTAAGCCCTGCCCCCCAGGTAAATGGTTCAATAAATCTATTAGCATTTTTATCTGGACGGTCTGAGACTTTTGTGGGCCAGGCCTAATATATATGTTTACGAGAACTATGCGAACTGGCCCTCTTGGGCCGCTAAGTATGACCTCCACAGCTAATATATCCCTAGAGGGAGAGGGCAACTCCTTTACCTTAGGAAACAAATCATGTTTATGCCAGATTAATAAACCCCCGGATGCTCTACCAGATGGAGATGGAAGTGCAGACCAATGACCTGCTCTAAGAATTGTAGAGGGGGCCCATGTCTCCTGTAGGAAAATGATGTGTTGTTGATCCATAAAGCTACACCACTCTGGATTGGTTATCTTAGATGACACACCCGCCACATTCCATGATAACATTTTTATTAAAGGTTCATTGCTATCCCCAGTGTTGTGCAATCTCACTATTTGCTTGGCTTTAAGGGGTGTAGTTCCACTTTGCCTCCCTTCTACATGGACGTTGAAACATACTCCTGACTCTGCTCCCACAGTGCCCAACGGTAGAGTACCTAGATCGCATAGTTCCAACGGCATTGTGCCAGGGAATGTCATTCTTCCCTACCTCCACTGATGGGGCTTGTACGAGGATGGCAGATTTATGACGCTGAATAGCAATATTGTGGTTTCAAAGAACTGTCTTTTTATTGTTCTTGAAACAGTTTTAAACGGTAAGTATTATATACAAAGTTTGTGATGTATAGGTAGGTTGTGGGGTTGTCCTCTTGTTGACTTCTTGGCTCGTCTTCCCTTCTTTCTTCCAATACCTCGTGGGGAGCCTGGAAACACAAAAGAGAATAGATACGGTAAGTGGGGAAGAGGTTTAGGCTTATTCTTTCTTATCTGTTCCCTTTTCTCTCTCTCGCTCTCTCTGTCCCTGTCTCGGCTGTCTTCTTGACTCCTTTATTCCTTTCCCTTGGTTTTCTCTTTTCTGATTCTCCTGCCAGACTTCCTTCCTGCCTTTTCCCTCTTCTGCGTCCTGAGTATGTCTTCTTTATTGTTGACTGTGGTTTTTTTCCCTCTCTCTCTCTCTCTCTCTCTTTATTTCTGTCTTGAGAACTTAAATACACTTTTCCGCTGTCTTCATCCCCTTGTCTCTTTTCTGCGAATGCTCTATCTTCTTGGTGCCTTTCCTTTACCCTTCTTTTATATACGTAGATATAATCTCACTTTCTTACTCCGTCCCCTTTACCATACCCTTCAGTGCTCCCCATCCCAAAGTGGCCGTTTCCCTTCTCCCCTCCTTTCCCCACTTTCCTCCACCTCCCGCCTCCCTTCCCCGCTTTTTCCCCACTCGGGTCTCCGTACTTGGAGAGGCCACGCTTCTCCGGAAGCGTGGCGGCTCAGGAGTAGGCTTCCCAGGGCCAGCGGTCTTCAGGTCTCCTCCGTGGCTCCTCTGCTCCCGCCTGCTCTGTCGTCCTGCCGGCCGTCTCCTCGATACTGGGTTCCTCTTGCTCCTCCGTTGTCACCAGTTCCGGGATGTTTGCACTCCAGCTCGCCACCTCCTTCGGCATAACGGAAACTCCACTTTTAACCCGCAGTCGGTCCCGCGGTTGCTGTAACCAACCAACCACAGCGTCGGAGTCTGTAGTAGTCACCAGGTAATCCGTGGCAGAGACAGCACAAGCAATGGAAGTGTGTGGGTCGGATCGGAGCGACCCATCACAAACACTCCCCCTAGAGAGCGTCTGTAGACAACGCTCAGCCGAAGGACACCGGGAGAGTGTCATTCGCCATGAGACGTCCCGGAGAATGGAGCACCTGAAACGAAAAGGGTTGTAAGGAAAGAAACCACCTCAGGACTCTAGGATTGGTATCCTCATGACGAGACAGCCAGGTGAGCGGGGCATGATCAGTCAGGAGGGTGAAAGGATGGCCACTGAGATAATAACAAAGGGATTCAATGGCCCATTTAATGGCCAGACACTCCTTCTCAATAGTGGGATAGGGACGTTCTCGCGGGAGAAGTTTCCTACTGATATACAGAACAGGGTGAACCGAACCATCAGGCTGGGGTTGAGACAACACGGCTCCCAGACCGACATCAGAAGCGTCGGTTTGTAAAAAAAAACAGGTTGCCTAAATCAGGGCAACACAACACAGGGTCAGTAGCCAAGGCCTCTCGGAGCCTCAGAAAACTGCGCATACTTGCTTCCGGTAAGGAGGAAAAGGTTTTGGGGGACCCATTCTTTAGCAAATTCGTAAGGGGCTCAGCTATGGTTGAAAACCCGGGAATAAACCGCCTGTAGTAGCCGACGAGACCAAGGAATGAACGCACTTCTTTTTTTGATGTAGGTACCGGAATCTGTTGTATGGCTTCAACTTTTTCGATTTGAGGGCGGACCTTTCCTTGACCCAAGACATAACCCAAATATCTTATTGAGGTACAACCTAACATACACTTTTCAGGATTGGCAGTCAAGTGGGCTTCCCTCAACATCTGAAATACTGTTGATAAGTGTTGGAGGTGGTCAGTCCATGAGTCACTAAATATCACTATGTCATCTAAGTAGGCCGCGGCATAGGTGCGATGGGGACGTAAGACCCTATCCATTGACCGTTGAAAGGTGGCAGGGGCCCCATGTAGCCCAAAAGGGAGAACGGTAAACTGATATAACCCGGAGGGTGCTGAAAATGCGTTTTTTTCTCGATCTGTCTCTTTTAATGGGATCTGCCAATATCCTTTCGTGAGGTCTAGAGTAGACATGAACTTGGCGTGCCCTATTCTCTCCAAAAGTTCGTCGATGCGAGGCATAGGGTAAGCGTCAAAGTAGGTTAGCTCATTTACCTTCCGGTAATCTACACAGAAGCGTGTGGTCCCGTCTGGCTTGGGTACTAATACAATAGGGGAACACCAGGGACTGCTGGATGGTTCAACAATACCGGATTGCAACATTTTAGTAACTTCTTGTTCAATTACAGTTTTCTTGGCCTCCGGAATCCTATAGGGTCTTTGTCTTACAATTGCCTCACTCTTGGTTCGAATACTGTGTTCAGTTAAAGTAGTGTGGCCAGGTTGTCGAGAGAATACATCTGCATAGGTGGTAAGTATTTGAGAGAGAGAAGTTTGATAATTGTCATCAAGGGAGGTATTGATCCGGGGTTTATTATCCTCTATATTGGAGGAAGAGGAAAAAGAGGGATAGGGAATGTCTTCTATCTGCTCTGTCATGATATGTTGTATTCTATGGATATTATCGGTATCTTGCCATTTCTTTAACAAGTTTATGTGATAGATTTGTTCTTTTTGGGGTCGATGGGGAAGGGCCAGCCGGTATGTTGTTGGGTTGATTCGTTCTAACACTTCATATGGTCCTTGCCATCGGGCTAACAACTTGTTCTCACTACTGGGGAGAAGAATCAGAGCCTTATCCCCAACATTAAGTGTACGAAGCACACTTCTAGCATCATAATTCTTCTTTTGCTTGTCTTGTGCTTCTCGTAGATGCTCATGGGCCCTATCCCAAACAGACTGTAGATTTTCTTTCAAGTCTTTAGTATAGTTCAGGAGATCTTTTGTTTCCTCATCTCTTTCTTCCCATTGTTCTACTAACATATCGAGGAGGGTTCTAGGTGTTCTACCAAACAACATCTCAAAAGGGCTATATCCAAGGGAGGTCTGGGTATGGGTACGTATGGCATATAGCACGAGTGGTGATTTCTTTTCCCAATCTCTTCAGTCCTCTGCTACGCTTTTCCTAAGTATGGACTTAATGGTTCGATTATATCGTTCCACAAGGCCGTCAGTTTGGAGATGGTAGACCGAGGTCCGGATTTGTTTTATTCCCAAGGTGTCAATGACCTCCCTCATCAGTCGAGACATGAAAGGCGTACCCTGATCAGTCAGAATTTCTTTAGGGAACCCGACCCTTGAAAAGAGCTCGATCATGGCCTGAGCTACTACCTTTGTATGCATACTGGCAAGAGGAATTGCCTCGGGATATCTCGTGGCATAGTCTACCAATACTAGTATATACTGTCTCCCTCTAGCAGAGGGGGTGAGGGGACCAATAAGGTCCATTCCTACACGAGAAAAAGGGGTTTCTATAATCGGGAGGGGTTGTAAAGGGGTAGGGGGTTGCATTCCTGGATTATAGAGTTGGCATTTCTGACATGTTTGGCAGTATCTACGTATATCCCCATTTACACCAGGCCAATAAAACCGCTGTAGGACCGCTGCTTCAGTCTTATCTCTTCCGAGATGCCCTCCCCCTGTCTCACCATGGGCTAACTGTAAGACCTGCTCTCGGTAACTCCCGGGAACTAACAATTGTCTTCGGTCCATATTTCCTGACTGGGGTGTTCTATATAAAAGGTCATTATGTATGTGAAATGTGGGTCCTACCCCTTCGTCCTCCCGGCTAAGGGCTTTTCCCCATGCATTCTTTAAGGAGGGATCCTCTCTCTGTTTTTGTCTAAAATCCCCCCCACGGTATATACCTTTCCTGTGATTCCTGGTGGGTCCGTGTTCCCCTGGTTCTCCTCCCAATTTTGTTGTCTCTGAGCTCTTTTCTGTTTTTTGCTTAAGTGTGGTTTGAGAGGTCGAGTCTCGGCTATTTCAGTATCATAGGGTATTTCCTCCCACCACTTCTTCATCAGATGTTCTTCCCCGGCTTTGTGCAATAATTGTGGGAAGGCTACATAGTCTGTCCAGATAATGAGCTCTTCCTCAAGATGTGGCAACACCCCAACCCTGAGGGTTTCTTCCTCACCCCTCCACTGAAACCTAATCCTAGCTACTGGATAATATGATTGATCACCATGGACACATGCTATCAGTACCTGGGTATGGGGTATGATTTGCCTTGCTTCTACTAGGTCATGTCTGATAACGCTCTGACTGCAACCAGAGTCAATTAAGGCTACTTTTTCTTGTCCATTTAGACAAATGGGAAGCGTACATGTAGGCTTAATCTCTCCAGCCCAGAAAACCCTGCCTTTGGTGACACCAAGTTCCATTGGTTCCTCTATATCTTTTTTTTGTGGGCAAAACTGGGCAATATGACCCCATTCTGAACAGTTATAACATTGAGGCCCGTTAGAAGTATAGGAGGCTGGAGGAGGATGGGGACTACGTATCCTCTCCTGCTCATGTGAACTTATGGGTCGAGAAGGCACTACTTTCCCTATATTTGGCCGTGCAGGTGATGGTCCAAGATTTCGATTAGGAGTAGCTCTAAAATCTGGGCTCCTGTGGAAGGCACAGGCTAAGTCAATAGCCATTTTGTTGTTTAACCCTTGGTGTTGCCGAACCCAGTTTCTTGTGGATGACGGCAGTGCATCAAGGAATTGTTCTAGTACGATAACATCGAACATTTCTTCCCGAGTCTTTTCTGTGGGTCGTAACCAACGTCCCGCAGCGTGTTGAACCCGGTAATATAAGGCACGCGGATTCTCTTGTAACCCCCATTTCATATGTCGGAATTTACTCCGATAGCTTTCGTGGTCTAGTCCTATTCTTTCCAGGATAGTCTTTTTGATTTCCTTATATGGCAGTGTACCCATGGGATTAATGGCTTGATATGTGGCTTGTAGCTGTCCAGTCAATAATGGGGCTATATACTGACCCCATTTCTCCTCGAGCCAGTTGGCTGAACTGGCCACCCTTTCAAAATTAAGAAAAAAAGAGTCAGGATCCTCCTGGTCTTGATATTTTTGTAGTACACTGCTGGGCACATTCGGATGTACTTTGGTATGTGCGATGGTTTCTGTTAATTTACCCAAGGCAGTTTCATGGACCAGTTGATTGTTGGCCATAATTGTGGCCTGACTTTTAAGGGCCGTTTGTAGCGCCTCTCTCTCCTCTTTAGCGTCCTTCATTTGCTGTTCCCACATCAACTGGAGATGACGTTGTCCTTCTGCGAGTTGAGCAATTACATCCGCCATGGTGGGTTTTTCCTCCATCTTCTTCTATATGTATACTGGGCTCCAAATCCCACTTCTGACACCACTTTGTACGAGGATGGCAGATTTATGACGCTGAATAGCAATATTGTGGTTTCAAAGAACTGTCTTTTTATTGTTCTTGAAACAGTTTTAAATGGTAAGTATTATATACAAAGTTTGTGATGTATAGGTAGGTTGTGGGGTTGTTCTCTTGTTGACTTCTTGGCTCGTCTTCCCTTCTTTCTTCCAATACCTCGTGGGGAGCGTGGAAACACAAAAGAGAATAGATACGGTAAGTGGGGAAGAGGTTTAGGCTTATTCTTTCTTATCTGTTCCCTTTTCTCTCTCTCGCTCTCTCTGTCCCTGTCTCGGCTGTCTTCTTGACTCCTTTATTCCTTTCCCTTGGTTTTCTCTTTTCTGATTCTCCTGCCAGACTTCCTTCCTGCCTTTTCCCTCTTCTGCGTCCTGAGTATGTCTTCTTTATTGTTGACTGTGTTTTTTTTCCGTCTCTCTCTCTCTCTCTCTCTTTCTCTCTCTTTATTTCTGTCTTGAGAACTTAAATACACTTTTCCGCTGTCTTCATCCCCTTGTCTCTTTTCTGCGAATGCTCTATCTTCTTGGTGCCTTTCCTTTACCCTTCTTTTATATACGTAGATATAATCTCACTTTCCTACTCCGTCCCCTTTACCATACCCTTCAGTGCTCCCCGTACCATAGTGCCCGTTTCCCTTCTCCCCTCCTTTCCCCACTTTCCTCCACCTCCCGCCTCCCTTCCCCGCTTTTTCCCCGCTCGGGTCTCCGTACCTGGAGAGGCCACGCTTCTCCGGAAGCGTGGCGGCTCAGGAGTAGGCTCCCCGGGGCCAGCGGTCTTCAGGTCTCCTCCGTGGCTCCTCTGCTCCCGCCTGCTCCGTCGTCCTGCCGGCCGTCTCCTCGATACCGGGTTCCTCTTGCTCCTCCGTTGTCACCAGTTCCGGGATGTTTGCACTCCAGCTCGCCACCTCCTTCGGCATAACGGAAACTCCACTTTTAACCCGCAGTCGGTCCTGCGGTTGCTGTAACCAACCAACCACAGCGTCGGAGTCTGTAGTAGTCACCAGGTCATCCGTGGCAGAGACAGCACAAGCAATGGAAGTGTGTGGGTCGGATAGGGGCGACCCATCACAGGGCTTTACGATTGTGGTTGAACTGCTCATGCATCCTCATCTTGTGGTGCATATATTGTGAGAGGGTCTTGTATTAGGACTACCTCTGAAGAACAAATTGGCCATTGGAAGGGGGATCGACTGGACAAGAGTTACTTGAGACACGGTGTCTGGTCTTGATCTTAACTCAAGAGCTAAAAGGCCCTTTACTAAACTCTGACTGTTCAGCTGCAACCCTATGAGGTCCGTATCTGAGGTTTCGCTTGTGAATCTCTGGGCAGTTATTAAGTCATCCCATATAACGGACCTACATTTTTTTACACCCCTTATCCGGTGAATTACTTTGTTCTTCAGTGAATCCTCTAATTCCCTTGTACCATGTCTCAATTTGGGGATGTTCGTCATATAGATGTCACACTGACCATGCGTCCGCTGACTAGACAGGGTGCTTGACTGGGAGGCTTTGTTGATGTTGGGTAAAGGCTTAGCACTGGGCTTCTCTTGGTTAGCCCCTCTAATCAATTTAGTATCATATTTATTTGAATTAGCCACTACAGGAGCTACGCATACTTCCCGTTGACAGGGTAGTGATACCACTCCTGCATACTCTCCCCTATGCATTCCCTTCATAGATATATCAATTTGCTGGATTTGTGTGGATGAAGAGTTAAGCTTGGGGTTAAGAGAAGATGTCCTTATGTCCCCGATCGCAGCTGTTAAGCCGTCGAGCTTCGTGAGGACCATGTGATTAAGGGAAGTGAGATACTCTTTTAAGCTCGTTATTTCGGATCTTATTTGTACTAACTGAGCCTCTATAGGCCGATCCATCTGCATGGCTAGATGTGTTATTGGCTCCTCATCTTTCCTTAATGTACCTTTCTCAGGGCTGGGGGTTACCAACGAAGCCAGAGGAAAGAAACGATTAGAACAATTTATATGAGGAGATACACTGTCCTGCTGATTAGCCACGCACAGATTCGAGCTCTCTATGTGGTTAGTCAGAGTATCTGGCGTGATGTGCTCTATTTGGGGCCCCCGCGGTGGCACAAACAAGGTCTCATTGTTCGCAGGAGTCGCAGGAGTAAAGAAGGATTTTATGTCTTTGGTCGGCGCATCAGGTCTTCCCTTTGGGTGCTTGGACGATTTGGTCGCTACCATACTCTTAACTTCTTCTATTAAGTGATCAATTTGAGATAGAGTACAATTTTCAGCGGCATGGCGAGGTACCTTCTTCGCCCCCCCTGCCCGGTGGAATTGCCACTAGCTTTCCTTTTCCCAATCCTGGCTGCAGTAAGTAAATAAATAAGTTTCACAATTTCCTGCACAGGCGGAGCACAGAAACAGGTCTTTGGGGGCTTGGTCCCACCGCCAAGAACCGCAAACGAAAGAGTGACTTTCGCAAGCCTTTGCCAACTGAAGTTGAACGTAGGGTGACTCTAAAAATGAAACGACCTTGATAAAGTTGAGAAAATAATTAAGAAGGGTACCTTCAGACAACAGATGGTTGAGTGTCACAATAGCACAATCGTGGAGGAGATGTCAAGGGGGTGGTCCAGCCCAGCCTCTTCCTGGCGATGACGGGCGCAGGGCGGGCCTGCCCCTGGCCCGGGCACGTCCCGCACGCGTCCCGCGAAGCGGGCACGTGTTGAACGTTAAAGGGGCCTGGAGGTCCCGTCCCTCAGTCAGCGGGTTTCCTTCTCCTTAGCGTGTCCCGTGAAGCAAAGTGGGCGCGCGTTGAAAGTTAAAGGGGCCTGGAGGTCCCGCCCCTCAGTCAGCTGGTTTCCTTCTCCTTAGCGCGTCCCGTATCCTAAATCATTTTAAGTAACCTTGAAAGGGAAGAAGCCGCCCTTGCAGTGCGCATGCTGCTTCGTGACATTCCACAACAAGATCAAGAACGAGAGCTGCCTAAAATAATAGCAGAGACATATTCAAGTATCGGTCGAGATAGCCTAGGGGCCAGACCACAAAAACCTCAATTTCAGGGTAAATCAAACAAAGATACCCCCAAGCAAGCACCTGAGTGTAATAAGAAACGCTGGGATAAAAAACAACAAACTCCTAAGAAAGAAAGGGGAGAATCTCCGCGTATGGAGACCCCACAAAATAGGTATAATCTCAGAAATAGGGATAATATAAAAACACCTGATAGACATCAATATACTGATACATGCCAATCTCGTTCCTTTCAGGACTCATCGGAAAAAAGAAATGAGAGAGGTGGGCGATCAGAGCGAAGAACAGAGTATGTGAAACCGAGACAGGAATCACAACGCTCTTCTGAGGTTTCTGTTAAAAAGGAAGAGAAACCCGCCCAACAAAAACAACAATTTAAAAAGAAAAAAAGTGGCAGCAGTCTCAGTCCGACATGCCACACAGGAAGAGGGTCCTCTTAAAGAACAAGAATTGGGCTCTGGCCTTGCTAGACAGCTCGGCAGAGGTCACAATAGTTCACCGGAATCTTCTAGAGCATCTAGAGGTGAAAGCAACTGATGACTTTATACAAGTAGAAACTGCGGACATGCATGTCTCCAAACCTGATAGGGTGTACAAAGTAACACTACAGTTAGAAGGAGATATTGAACGCACAATAGACTCAATCTTTTGGGATCGCATTGTAAAAGTATATGATGTCTTGTTTGCCGAACAAGATTGGCCGTCTGACTTTGTCTGTACCTGCCCATATGGAGAAGATGTCATTAAGCCTTCTTTCTCGCCCCTTGTTCCAGAGGAACTCGCTGAATCCTGTTCCATTGAAAGGACTCTAGCACAAGCACCAGCATTATACAGAAATCACGTAGGATGGGATAAGGAATCCCCCTACTATGTAATTCCAATTAAAAGTGAACCTCAGCCACAACCGCAGTATCCTATAAAACATGAAGCAAAAGCAGCAGTGAGAGAAATACTCACGCAATTAGAGTACCAGGGTGTGATTGAACCCTATGTCTCACTATTCATACAGAATGGTCTTATGCTACAGACATTTAAACAGTCATACACGCACCTATGCTATCCAAAATTCGCATAGCACAGCACCAATGAGCAACATAGTGCATAAAAAATACCAAACGACACTAGACATTTCCACTGAGTTTTTCCGCCAGAATATAGCACCTGAGAGTAGAGACTTAACAAGTTTTAGCGCACTAGGCTCTCAGAAAAAATTCTGTTGTTTACCTCAAGGGTATAAGAACAGCCCCGGACTGTTCGCGGCTATGCCACTGCTATTTTGCACGAGATCGACCCTGAAGCATTGTCCTATGTAGATGATATATATATCACGGATGATGAACTACTACAACATTTAAGATGGGTAGCCCGCATTGTTGTAGGGTTTGCTGAATTTGGCTACAAATTTAACTTAAATAAAATAAAATTAGTCTTCCTCAGCATCCTGTTTCTAGGATATGAGCTGTCAAGTGAAGGGAACAGCCTAGCGCCACAATTCTTAGAAAAGTGCACACAGTTACAACCACCGAATACGATTAAAAAACTCCAATCATTATTGGGTTTCTTAAATTTTGGCAGAAACTACATTCCAGATTATGCTACACGCATAAAACCTTTATATGACTTAGGCCCTCATTACAACCTTGGCGGGCGGCCAAGGTTGAACCGCCGGGCGGCCGCCAATGCAGCCGCACTCCCGCGGGGTCTATTTTGAGATCCCCGCTGGGCCGGCGGGTGGAAACCTGGTTTCCGCCCGCCGGCCCAGCAGGGATCTCGGCCGCAACACGGGAGCCGGCTCCAAATGGAGCCGGCGGTGTTGCGGCTGTGCGACGGGTGCTTTTCAGTGAAAAGCTGCATGGGGCCGTGGCAGCGGGCCCCTGCACATGCCAGTGGCATGGGCAGTGCAGGGTACCCCAGGGGCCCCGCAACTCCCCTTTTCGGCAGCCTTTTCATGGCGGATCAAACCGCCATGAAAAGGCTGGCGGGAGGGGGACTCGTAATCCCCTGGGCAGGGCTGCAAGCAGCGCTGCCCTGGGGGATTTAAATCGCCGATACAAAAGTGGTGAGAAACCGCCGGTCCAGGTGGTGCGACCGCGGCACTTCCGCCGCGGTCGTAATTCCCCTGGAAGCACCGGCAGCCTGTTGGCAGAGCTTCCTCCAAAATAGCCCTGGCGGTCAGACACTGCCAGGGTTGTAATGACCCCCTTAATACGTCCTGATTTTTCAAATAAATTCTGGACAATTGAACATACACGTATTCTTCGAGAATTGCAGACAGACATGCTTGCAGCACAACATCTACACACAAGGGACAACAAAACACATTTGGTCATCAGAGTAATAGCTGGGGCCATCGGTTTCACCTATGTGACATTTAATGAAGGTGAGAGAGTGCCGATAGCGTACACATCGCATTTGTACTCAGCAGCTAAACAATGCTTCGCTCCCACAGAGAAAATTCTCACTGCTGTACAGATGACTGTCATTAAAGAAAGACCTCTTGCCCAAGGAAAACGCATTATTGTTGTTTTTCCAATCCCAGCCCTAGAGGCTGTTACAAAAGCTAGCGTTCCAAATGCAAAAGCATTACATCCACGTTGGATACAATGGGCTACGTCTCTGACAGCCACTGATGTAGACTACATTTTTGACCCAAAGCTACATAGCAGGAATTCCTACAAAATGAAGTAGACTATCCAGTTCCAGGAAATGCTTTGCCTATTGATCAGTATCATAGAGTCATGTACACCGATGGTTCTGCACAACCTGCAATTGGAACTAAACATCAATATTCTGCTGCTTAAGCAGTCGTAAGTGGCTAAATGGAGGGGGATACATTTTGTCCTCTACATACCTTTACATAGACCCTAGTGGATTGTACTGCACAATTGGCTGAGCTGATGGCACTGGAACACACGGACCCTGCACAGCTCACGCTGGTTGTTTGTGATTCCTATTACTGTATCCAGTCCTTTAATGAATACCTGCATTATTGGCACCAGAATGGGTTCAGAGATTCCAAAGGCAACACCATTAAACACAGACTACTGTGGGGGAAAGTAGCTGACCTGAAAGAGAAGCTACCAAATGTCAATGTTGTAGACACATAATTGGACACCATCACGTTGGAATACACGTTGCTGGAAATACACTGGCTGATGAAGCCGCAAAGTCAGCAGTGGCAGTAGCCACTGTAGCTGCAGTGACTCGCTCGAATTCCAAACCGGACGCAAACATTTGGGCTGCCGTGAGAGCTATGGCTGATGGTAAGCCCCATCCTAAAGGATTTCCTAACAAATATCATTATCATATGGGAAGTATGCTGAACGCTGAAGTTAAGATACCAGGCGTAGGTGTACGAGACATCCCTAACAAAGACGTAACATGACAACTGAATAAAGCAGCGCATGAGGGGGTGGCATCTGCCCATGCTGGTGTGGTGGCTACAATTTCGATCTTGTAGGCCCGCTATTGGTGGCCAGGTCTCTAAAAAGAGACTAAGCAGTATGTCCTTTGTTGTGACATCTGTCAACAAATCAAGGTTTCCACTGCCAATCGCCCGCCGCAGACACCACTCTTAATTTCAAACAAACCATTACCATGTGTCTACTTGGACCATTGTGGTCCCTGAACACCTAATAGTGCATACAAATATATCTTAGTCACTGTGGATTCATGCTCCAGATTTGTATGGGTGTGGCCACAACGCTCGGCTAACGCTCGGACTGTTATTAAAGATTTGCAAATCTTTATCGGTACATATGCTGTTGCGGCTTTCCATTCGGACCAGGGCCCTGCTTTCACCTCAAGGGCATTCAGGGACGCTATGGCTTCACTGGGGTTCCAACTCCAGTACTCGTCTCCATTTCATCCCAAGGGAAATAGTGTCGTGGAGCGATTAAACCGTGATTTAAAGCAATCCTTAACAGCGAGAGTCTTAGGTACAGGTCGTAGTTGGTTAATCACCTGTATGGAGTCCAGAGAGCACTAAAGAATCTGCCTAGAAGGTCCCTGGGGGGGTCGTACTTCATATGAGTGTCTGTTCGGAACTCGAATGTATGTTCCGAGTCTTGATGGTCCTGGCGTGGAGGCGGCAGAAACACCTTTTGACATAAATGAACGTGTCACTGTCCTACAGGAATTGCAACAGTTCTGTGATGACAATTCTTCAAAAGTGCCGATTTCACAGGAATTAAGGATGTGCCTGTAACATCTACCGGCTAGATTCCCAGAGTTGGGGATTTTGTACGTGAAAAAGTCGCAGTGAAAAAGGAATTTGCCCCTTCTTATCGAGCACTAGTCCCTGTACTAGGGATACATGGTACTAGAACTGTCATTCTACCACCGTTAGCGGGTGCCAAAGAAAATGATTTTGTCTCTATTGACAATGTCAAACTACACCACGTGGCCGATCCTACACAGCTGACCAAGAGGAACATCCAGTAGTTCCTGAATCCCTCTCATTTCTGGCGAGGAAGTTCCTCTACAAGTTGTTTACACCAACACCGACACCTCTCTGATCATGGGGAGGGTGGAGGATGATCTTGCATTGGTTCCACTAACGTCAAATAATTTAAAAACATTTGACCAAGCCAACTCAACTTCAAGCCAAACGGATGGTGCTGTCTATAGTGTGCCACCGCAGGAAACACCAACTCCACCACTGACAACGGCTCCGCCATTTGCAAAAACCGCCTCTGGTTATTTTGCCGACTTCAAGGATGATTTCTCAGACTCATTCGCCTCTTCGACAGCTGATTTGTCAAGTACACGTAAGCTAACGAACTGGCTCAAAGAAACTTATTTTATTTTTCCATGGAACTATCTATGGCTCTCTTTGACTGTCCTAGCCTTTCTACTTTGGATTGGTTTTGTCATTACCTTTTTCTTATTAATACATGGTCATTTTCGTCCTGAAAGATCAACAGTTGAACTGGTGGAGGAGATTTTGAAACCACATTTTTCATCACATAAAGTCCGAAGAGATTTATCACTTGTGAACATTTCCGCACTGCCAATTCCTGATGGGATTGTTTGGGACAAAGTAATGTTTGATATATATGGTCCCACGGAAGTTATTCAAATACCGTATGTGTTCAAATTATCAATGAATGATATAGTGATACCAGGCATTGTTTCTGTTGATTGGGATGTGAAAACAGTTGGTTCTATGATGACTGAATTGCAATATTATACTGTCTTTGAAAACGAAGATGTTTACCAATTTAAAGAAAATTATGGTGATATGTTTTGCTATGATTGATATGGGTACCATTTCATACATAGAGCGAGCAGTCCCAAAACTGTATTTAATTATACGCAATGGGAAAATTGCTCAACTTCACCGCAAGGGAGTTCAAAAACATATTCTGAAAAGTTTGCATATTTTTCTGGGCACAATCAAAAGAATGCTGAGTCACATTATTTTAAGGTACCACCTACCAAGGATATACACATGTTATTGACCAATACGAAATTTATATATTCGGAATCCTTTGTTTCCCGGCTATCGATAGAAGGTTATGAACATTGGTCCAAATAAATTGATCTGAAAAGTGTCTGGGGAACAAAAAATTGGCAAATTAAGGGTAAAGGAACATTTTTTAGAGCATGTCTTATTCCTGTTCAAATGATCTTTTTAAATGAAACAGTGCAACAATCAAGTTATTTAGGCTTAGCAACAATCAGGGAATTAAACATGCCCAGTATACCTGCCCCTGCAAAATTTTACAAATGGCAAAAATATAAGAATGCAACTGAAGATGTGATCGATGAGTGGGTCCAGAATGGTACGTTTAATGCTTCACTGACACGTCCTGGCGGGTGGTTATTGTGGCCAATAGATACCAATGGGTGTCATCAACGTTTTATTAACTCTTCAAGGGGTTTTAGGACGAGTAGGCCAGACCCTCACAATATATCACCAGAGCATGCAGACATAATTACAACATATAGGCGGTCATTCTGACCGCGGCGGGCGGCGTCGCCTACCCGCCATGCGGTTACCGTCGAATGGCCGCTCCGCGGTCAGGAGACCGCAGCGGCCATTCTGGCTTTCCCACTGGGCCGGCGGGCGACTGCCAAAAGGCCGCCCGCCGGGCCAGTGGGAAAGCCCCTGCAACGAGGAAGCCGGCTCCGAATGGAGCCGGCGGAGTTGCAGGGGTGCGACGGGTGCAGTGGCACCCGTCGCGATTTTCACTGTCTGCAAAGCAGACAGTGAAAATCTGTATGGGGCCCTGTTAGGGGGCCCCTGCACTGCCCATGCCAGTGGCATGGGCAGTGCAGGGGCCCCCAGGGGCCCCACAACACCCGTTCCCGCCATCCTGGTTCTGGCGGTGAGAACCGCCAGAAACAGGCTGGCGGGAAGGGGGTCGGAATCCCCATGGCGGCGCTGCAAGCAGCGCCGCCATGGAGGATTCCCTGGGCCAGGGGAAAACCGGCGGGAAACCGCTGGTTCCCCTTTTCTGACCGCGGCTTTACCGCCGCGGTCAGAATAGCCCAGGAAGCACCGCCAGCCTGTTGGCGGTGCTTCCGCTGCCCTCCGCCCTGGCAGTCAGAGACCGCCAGGGTTGGAATGAGGGCCATAGTGTGGGAAAATTATGCCAGCAGTGGCTAAAATCATCCTCACTAGATGCAGTTAGAGAACACCTCAGTCTCCTGTCTAACTCCACTGACCTACAACATTTCTTGTCAGGCCCCAGAACACTACGTAGAAAGCGTTTTTCTTCTTTTAATCTAACTCGACAACAACAACTAAGTGCTGAAAAGGAAGCGACTTATGTCATGCGTAACATAGAGAAATTAGAAAAGTTACCTTTTACCGTGGCCGAAATACCATCGGCTGAGTGGTTAATACATGGGGATATTAATCTGCCTATTTCCACACTACAATTCAACTCTTGTTTAAAACACATTCCGGTAGGCAGATATGAAAAGCTAGGAGATAGTTACATCCAGGAGGTGTGGGAGCTTCCCTTCTCATACAAATGCTTCAATGGCATGAAAGAGGTCTTTCTTAGCGGAAGTGAATGCAAGACTTCAGTCAGCCATTCGATGATTTATAAACAGCTGTCCTTGCATGGGGCGTGTAACGCCTCGGCTGCAAAGTTGGCTTGTTATCTTAAGGGAGTCCCAGTCCCTTTGATTAGACCCACGTTCCAGGTGCTTTCAAACGGCAGCTACGTGCTTCTCAATAGTGAAAGCTGTTGTGGATGCAGGCCGGAAAAGTTTATGCTGTTTCGGTCTCTAAGGTCGTTACATGCTGCGGGAACGTATTGTTTCCCCCACTAAATTTAAGGAGGTAGCTGATATTTGGCCTTACATTGCTACTTCAAACGTGAATTTTGGCAAATTGAGTAGACTCAAGGCTTTGCTGTTTCAAACGCTTGTGGCCCTTACATCTGCGTGCGGGACCTACGCAATTCAAGTGGCAAGGTCATCAGCAGAAATACACTCCCTGTTAAATACGAACTTTCCAAGACACTTTGGTGAACTCGTGGGACAAATATTTAATGTGTCCAGTATGACTGGAATAGCGCATTTTTTCAAAGCTGTTGGTTCTGGTTTTGTTCACACCTTCTCCTCCATATTCGGTTTGATACATTCAGCTATCCACTCAATTTTCGGTAGTACGTTGGGGGGATTTCTGATAACTTTGACTTTATTAGCTGGCATCCTGCTCTTGCTGTTGTTTATGCGCAATGGCTGACCCGCCGCAACGAGGAGAAATTACAGTGTTCCCATCAGCGCAGCTGTGTCGTGAGCATATGATGCAGCATTTTGGAGCAACGCTTCTGGAGCAATTTGAGTGTGACTGGTCTTTGTCATTCAGACCGGTTTGGTATTGTGTGCAGCCTGTGTTACAGTGCCTCTTGAGCTCTTTCTAGCATGCACTGGAAGTTTGTCTTTCACAGCAGCGCCCCCCAGCAATAGATGCTGATCTGTTGATGTTCTCGCTGAGGGTTCATTACCAGACTTGCGCACTGAGGTTGCGTTTGCGACGTGAAGATAATTATGAGTTACCCTTCCTGGAGGAAGTTGCCAACAACTCATCAATGGGCACTCCAAGGGATGTTGCCTTAGTTGACACTGGGGCTATGGAACACACTTGCTCCTTGATCATTTTTGGCACGGACTTCCTGGTTCTGACATCTACCGAAGTGGAAGATCTCCTGTTCTCCATGGCTCGTGCTTAGTTTGGAACTTTTCTAAATTGACATGTCCGTTGAATTCGGTTATAAGCCACATGCTGATTTTTTTAATTGCCACGTAGTATGCTTGTGTGTCCTTTAAACTTGTCAAAATTGACCTGGTTTTCATATATATCTTAGGTTGAGCTTTTAGAAATGAAATTTTAGTTTTGGTTTTGAACCACTTAACTGACAAGGGGAGGGTGTTGTGTAGCCATTTTAGTTATAGCTCCATGCACGTTAGTTTAACACACTAGGCCACTGTGCACTTTGACCTAGATATATTTTATTCGACTTTGCATTGTTATATTTACAATAACCAGTTTTACGGTCTTGTTTTATTTTTATCTATCTAACTGTTTTTGCTTAGCCCAGCACTGTGTTCTCAAACAAGACATTCTTGATCACTTTGTGCTTCAGTCAAGGCTACAGCTTTGTACATTGCCGGTGAACGTGGTAAAAGTTTAGTCTCCAACATTCGTAGAAAATACACACCCTTATGAAGGGACATTTTCTTAGAACATCAGCTGTGCTATTATAAAAACACTTCCTAGTCCCATTACACGTTAAGAGGGAGATTCCAGCCAGGGAACCATGACTGTGGGGGTCATTCCTAGATTGGCGGGCGGCGGTCGCCGCCCGCCAAGCGGGAACTGCCAGAAGAGCGTACCGCAGTCAAAAGACCGCGGCGGTCATTCTGAGTTTCCCGCTGGGCTGGCGGGCGACCGCCAGAAGGCCGCCCGCCCGCCCAGCGGGGAACCCCCTTCCACGAGATTGCCGGCTCCGAATGGAGCCGGCGGAGTGGAAGGGGTGCGACGGGTGCAGTTGCACCCGTCGTGATTTTCAGTGTCTGCCACGCAGACACTGAAAATCTATGTGGGGCACTATGGGCACTGCAGGGGCCCCCAGGGGCCCCACGACACCCATTCCCACCAGCCAGGTTCTGGTGGTGAAAACCGCCAGAACCCGGCTGGCGGGAAGGGGGTCGGAATCCCCATGGCGGCGCTGCTTGCAGCGCCGCCGTGGAGGATTCCCTGGGGCAGCGGGAAGCCGGCGGGAAACCGCTGGCTTCCCTTTTCTGACCGCGGCGGAGAATGCCCCCGGAAGCACCGCCAGCCTGTTGGCGGTGCTTCCTCCGTCACCTACCCTGGCGGTCATAGACCGCCAGGGTAGGAATGACCCCCTGTATGCTGATTACTGAATGCTTTGCTGCAGATGCTAATGCAGACTACAGGCCTTTGTTCACGTATGAGGTTTGATGTGCTCCCGGGGGAACCTGAAAGGCAGAATTAGAGCTTAACATGCTGTGCTCAGATTAAGACTTAGATAGGAAATAGTCCATAAATTCTAGTGACAATATGATAGCGTTATTCTTTTTTTTATTTTTATATATTTTTATTAACATTTCACTGTCTTACATATACAGTTCAACTTGTAACATCAACAGGTTCCCGTTCAGTTCACAGTCTTCATTGTTACTAGCACAGCGAGCTACTGCATGTTCTAGGACTCACAACATATTGTTCTTTTTCTGTGAGTAACTTCGGAGTTAAAGTTCCGGGATGCCTAGTTCGTTTAAGTCTCTTAGATATTCACTCTTTCCGTGTGCGTGCCGTGAACCCAGTTTGTTTGTGTGTCTACATAACAGTCTTAACTAATATTACCTATTATTTTAACGTGATGGCGCTTTTGTGGGTAGGTGACTTCAATCTCTGGGATGGGCCCTTTTCCTTCTCCACCGGGATCGGGCTGGTACCACCCCCAATTCATCGTCTCCACCCGCTCAGTCGTGGGTAGGTTGGTTTCTGGGTCAAGTCTATCTACGCCCTATCGCGCTCAGTTCGGTCCCGCTGGCTCCTCCGCTCTTCCATCCCGTGTGGTCCCCCGCCTCATTTGCCGTCCCCTCCACCACTGGTGTTGTGTCTACCCCATCCTGCTGCCCCATTCCCCGTACCTCTGGTCATTCTGGCCCTTCCGTTATTGCCCCCCTTCCCTTGTCATGCTGTCCCATCCCGTTAGTAGTTCTTTCCATGCCGGGGCAATAGGGGTTTGACGTAGGCCCCGCGCTTCCTCACTCTTTAGTACTTGAAGTTCGGCTCTGGCCCACTTCATCACATCACGCCTCCACTCACTCGTTGAAGGGCGCCTGGGGGATTTCCAGCCCATCGTGATCCGACTCCTGTAGAGAACCAGTGCTAGGTCCAGGAAGCGCCCCTTCACCCTTCCAAGTGGGAGACCCGTTTTTAGACCCAGTAAACATGTAGCTGAGGAAAGGGACAGTTCTACCTCCAGCACTCGTGCCAAATCAGCTAACACCGTGACCCAGCCTTGCTGGAGTTCTGGGCAGCTCCACACCATGTGGTCAAAGTCAGCGCTCACATCCTCGCACCTGGGGCATGTCTTGGGGGCTCCACCGTAAATTAGCGACAATCGGTGTGGGGTAAGGTACATCCTATGTATATAATTGTACTGAATATACCTCAGCTGAGTGTTTCGGGAAACTGTCCGGGGATATGCTAGTGCCCTGCCCCACTCCGCGTCCGTTAACTCCCTGCTCACTGTCCTTTCCCATCTCTCTCTCTGGGGCTGCAGTGCGTCCAATGCTTCCTCATTTTGGGCCCTGTAGATTTTAGCAATCAAGTGGGTGTCCCCCCCAGATGTCAATAGGAGGTGTAACACCCTGTGGGTGGCAGGTTCTGCATTAATCGTTCCCATTGTTCTCTTAGGGTGTGTATTAGCTTCCGATATAAGAGGAACTGTCCCCTTGGGACTCCCCCGTCTGTTAGGTCAGAGAAGGACCTCAGCACACCCTCCTGGAACAGCTCCCCTACTGTCTCCACGCCTGCTTTCTTCCAGGGTCCCAGCCACAAGCCCGCCGGACTCATCCCATCTGCGCCCTCCCCCAGCACGGAAAGTGGTAACGCTGGGGAGTATGGCGGTCCTACCCCCACTCTTCTCGCCTATCTCTTCCAGCACGCAACAGCTACTCTTGTCATCAGACTGTCTGCCTGAGGGGTCATCTTTCTGTTTATCATGCGTGCAATAATCCGCTCTATTCCCACCTCTCCGTGGGCTGTGCTCCTGTCCAGTTGTCCCTTTCCAACTAGCCACCCAGATACCCATTTCAGATGGGATGCCAAGTAATAGAACTCAAAGTCTGGGACTCCCAGGCCCCCCGAGTGGGTCGGCCTGCAGAGGGTCGAGAGTGCTGTGCGTCTGCGGTCATCGTCCCACATAAGTTCCCTGAGCAGAGTGTTTAGTTCGCGGAACTACGCCGGTGGGATCAGCAGCGGTAAGTTTGCGAAGTATTAAAGTAGGCGGGGTAGTATTATCATTTTAGACAATGATACTCTGGCCATTATGGTTAGCCTCAAGGAACGCCAGAACCTCACAGAAGCGCGCAGGGAGCGAAGTGCCCTGCCATGATTATCGTCATGTAGGTCCCCCACCTCGTGAAACACTTGTATACCCAGGTACTTAAAGGTCCTCGGGCCCAGCCCACGTCCCTCGGACACGAGGCGGGGCGGTCGCAGCTCGGCAGTATGGGGAACATAAATGTTTTGCCTCTGTTTAGGTGCAGTCCCGACAGGGTCCCGAAACGCTCCAAGGCACCCAGGGCCCAAGGGAATCCAGTCTCTCCGTCCTTAAGGTAGATAAGTATATCGTCTGCGTATAGGGAGATGACATGCTCTAATTGTCCCCACTGTACCCCTTTACCCAAGCCTTCCCCTCGCAACTGGGCCGCCAGTGGCTCGATGGCCAGGGCGAATAGTAGTGGCGACAGAGGGCATTCCTGTCTGGTGCCCCTATATATTGGGTAGGTGTCAGATACCGTCCTGCCCGTCCTCACCCTAGCCAGGGGGGGCGCATATAACAAGTCCACCCATTTTACCCAACCCTCACCCAGCCCCATTCGTCTCATCACTGCTCTCAGATAGTCTCACCTGACCGCGTCGAAGGGTTTTTCGAAGTCTACTGCAAGTAATACTCCCACTGCGGGTTTCTCTTCCCTGGGCATATGCAGGACAGCGAAGCGGCGCCTTAGATTGAAGGAGGTACTTCGATTCGGGCCAAACCCGTTCTGGTCCTCATGCACCAGCATAGGTATGTGGCTAAGCAACCGGTTGGCCATGATCTTACTGTGTATTTTAAAATCACTGTTCAGCATTGAAAGAGGGCGAAAGTCGGCAACCGAAGCCTCTTTAGATTTCGACTTGGGCAGAGGGACCACCAATGCCTTGCTCAATGTGCCCGGTAGCTCACCTCGGTTCAATGTCTCCGAGTACATTTCCACCAGTCGGGGGGCCAATAGAGTTCCGTACCTTTTGTAAAAGTCCATGGGTAGGCCGTCCGTCCCTGGGGTCTTCCCAGGATCTAGTTGTGATATAGCTTCACGCACCTCCTCCACCGTCACCAGGCCCCCTAGCCCATCTCGGTCCTCATTTGTCAGCGTTGACAAGGGGAGTCGTCGCAGAAAAATATCAAGGGCGGGAGCACTAAGTTCACCGGGTTTCCTATATAAGTGAGTATAGTATTCTTTGAAAGCATCATTTATAGAGCCTGGGCTATGTCTTCTCTCCCCCTCCTTGTCTAACACACTCGTGATGGGTTCCCCCTTCCCTCCTGGCCTCGCCAACCACGCCAGCATTCTACCTGATCTACCCTCCTCTGAATGTAGTGAAGCAAGGTATTTTTGCATATTGTGGCACCGGAGTTGTTCTTCAACCTGGGAGTGGGCTCTCCGTCCTTGGGCATATCCCTCCATCTCCTGTTCGTTTGTTCCCTGACTCTGCTCCCCCGCATGTATTTCGTTCTCTAGCCTAGTGTACGTCTCACCCCGGCCGTCTGTCCCATACAGTACCCCCTAGTCGTTACTTTAAGAGTCTCCCACTCCATGGATCTAGAATCGGTGGATCCCTTATTAATTTTAATATGGTCAGCTATGTAGAGACAGAGGTCGTCCCTGTATGCCTGGTCTTCTAGGGCAGCAGGGGCCAATCTCCACATCGGAATGGGGGGCCTATCCTCCGTCACTCTCAAGTCAGTAGTAAGGGGTTGTGATCAGACAGCGTACGTCCCAAATATTCAGAGTGGGCCATTCCCTGCATTAGGGATGCTGTGCAGACCACTCTATCTATTCTGGTGTGCACTCGGTGGAGGCCTGAATAGTATGTGTAATCTTTGTCATTAAGGTGCTGTTCACGCCAGACGTCCACCAGCCCCCATGTATCCAACCACTCTCTTAGTTTTTTGGCTACCTTACATGTTATTGCTCCTGGTAGTGGTGGGGTAGATCGGTCCAGGTCTATATCCAGCACGCTGTTGAAATCTCCCCCAATCAATAGGCCTCCCACCCGCTGACGTGTGAGGTGACCTGATAACCGTGTCATGAAAGGGACCTGATCTTGATTGGGGGCGTAGATACAACTCAGGACAATCAGTGTACCGTGTAATCTTCCATCCACAACCACAAACCTGCCTTCGTGATCAATGTTAGTGGATTCTGCTTCAAAGGGGACCCCGGCGCGTACCAAGATCAGCACCCCCCTGGCAAATTCTGGGTATTCCGTGGTGTACACCTGTCCTCTCCAACTGCGCCTTAGCTTTTCCACTTCACCTTTTGCCAAATGGGTCTCTTGCAGCATCACCACCTGAATGCCCCTTCTCTTTAAGTAGGACAATATTTTATGTCTTTTAATTGGCGTCCCACTCCCCGCACATTCCATGTTAGTAGGTTATAGTCTGCCATATCGGTGTATTAGTTGCATTACATCCTTCCCAGCCCGCCCCAGTGGTCGGCACCCCCCTGAATCTTACCGGATGTCTAACACTGTCAAGCCACATCTCCCAGAGCGCCATCAGAACTAACAATTGGTTCACCCAACTCCCCTTCCCCAGGGCGCCTTTCAAACAGAAGGCTGCCCAAAAAACTGTGCAACCATGCAACTTATTCAAACATTCAATTCTAGTTCTCGCCAGTCTGTCAGAATGGACGAGATTCCGGTTGGGGGGGCCATGCCCGGAGGGGCCTCATAATCGCACTCCTCCTTCACCTCGGGGCCAAATTATGTGCTCAGCTATCCAAGTTCATCCGCCGTCTGCGGGGTCACCCTTGGGGCCCGTACTGAGCAGCCTGAGCCCACCGCCGAGGACACCGCCGTGTCATCCGATTCTCTGCCCGAACCCTCCGGGAGTGACTCCTCTCTGCTCATGGAGGCAGCTGCCTCCAGAGCTGCCTTCTTCCCCATTTCCTTCTGCGACTGAGTTGGCGCCAAGTGGGGGCGGTTCCTCTTTCGCCGCTTCCCGAGCCACGGCGGGCCCTATCCCCGTTCGGGCCCATGAGCCTCCAGCCATTCCCACGCTTCCTCGGGGGTCTGGAAGAATGTGGTCTTACCGTCCAGGACCACTTTCAATTTGGCCGGGAAGAGAAGCGAGTATTGGATTCCCTCCTCCCTTAAGTCCCTCTTAACTGCTGGGAATGAGGCTCGCTTGGTCTGGACGTCCAGCGTGAAGTCCGGGAACAGTGTCCCCTCTCCGTTCGCCACCTTAACAGGGCCTGCCCCTCTGGCCCTCTGTAGGAGAATGCCTCTGTCTCTGTAGTGCAGCAGCCTGGCGATCACCACGTGGGGAGGCCGGCCCGGGGCAAGAGGTCTCGAGGGCATGCGGTGCGCTCGTTCCAGAGTGTAGAAAGGGGTCAGGCAGCCCGGTGCAACAGCTGTGCACAACCAATCCTCAAGAAATTTTGTCATATTCGTGCCCTCTGCCCCCTCCGGAAGTCCCACCACTCGCACATTATTCCTACGGCTTCTCCCTTCCGCATCCTATGCTCTCTGCTCCAGGCGCGCGACCCTGTCCGTGAGATACATCACCTCGGCCCTTAGATCTTTTTGCTTCGGTGCAATTTCAGCCAGGGCGTTCTCTGTTTCCTTTACTCTGTCCACCAGCTTGTGGTGGTCCGCCCTCAGTAGTCTAACTTCAACTGCAACCTGATTGATGTCACATTGTAGCATTGTCTTTGTATCTTCAATTGCACCCAAGATCCTATCTAAGGTGTCCTGTACCTTTGGTTGTGGAGGGTCCTGTGATTTCCCCCCTTTGCGTTCGGTGGGTGTTATACTGTCCATGGCTTTACTTTTATGTCGGTTCTTGGGGGACATTGAGTATTCAGGGGGTTGCACCGCCTGGGCCGGGGCGACGGGCCGACTATTATTGCGGTCTCTCCTCCGCTCGGGTCCTTCCCTCTTAGTCCAACCCGGGTTGGGTTGTGGCCTCTGGCCTACGTCTTCACGGTCTGCCGAGATGCCGTTCAAATAGTCACCTGCACCTAGGAGGCCCTCTGCATGCTCAGCAAGGATGTGGCACTTCCCACCAACTGGCCGTTCCCGTTTAGCAGGGCTCGGCAAAGGGCCGGTGCCCCTGTGCTCCCTCTTGTTCTGCGCCGGCGGGCGCTCCTGCCCGGGGCCCCCTGCGGTTCACTGAGGTTCTTCTCCTGCTGCCTTCGCTTGGGGGTCCCACTGGGGCCGTTGCTCAACTCTAGCTGTGGCGCCAGGGGTGTCGACGTGTTTCGCCGACTGTTCTGTGCTGGTGCTGCCTCACCAGGTTCCCACTCAGATCGGGTGTGCCCCACCTGGGTCTCGCCCAGGGTCTTCTTTGCATTGGGGGCGCTGGTGTGTCCCGAAGGGCCCCACCCCCCCCCCCTTTCTTGTGGCTTAGTACAGCGCTTCCGACTGCTGCACTATTTGGGCTGCCCGGGCCCTTCTCCTCACTTCAAATGCCCAGCCCCACCGCTCGTCTAATAGCCGAGGGTCCTCTCCTCCTATTCCAAACCAGGGGAGCAGTGCGCTGCACTCACCCTGCTAGGGGGTACCAGATCCGGGCATCCGCCGCTGCTCCCAGCCAGTCAGCGTCGCCTCTGGCGTTTCCGATGCGCCCGGGGGCTTGCTTCCACGCCCCGCGGGTGCCAGTCCATGTTGCAGACACCAGCCTCCCCGCCGTGCAGAGACTGCTGGCTCCTCGCGCCGCCAGCGCTGTCGGGATCCTCTCAGCAGGGTCCGGGTTAGGCTCTGCAGCTCCCCGCTCAGTGCGCCATCGGTTCAACTCGGGCCAGGTGAGCAGTGCGCGGCGCTCACTCCACAGGGGGGTAACTTCCCCAGCCGCTTGCTGCCGTCCTCAGCAAGCCAGCATCGCCTCAGGTGTCTCCGGCGCGCTCGGCAGCACAGATCCGCCCCACGCAGGCAGCGCGTCTGCACTTTAGTCCCCGGCTCTGCGGCTCTCCCTCTCGACCCCTCAGACTCCCCCGCGGTGCAATGGCGGGATGCCCCGGGGCCAGGCTTCGGACTCGCGGATAACTTGCAGGCCCCTCCGGAGCGAGAAAATTAAGCGTGCCCCATCTTTAGTCGCCCGGCCACGCCCCCCATGATAGCGTTAATCTTATGCTTCACTCTCCTCATCACCATTTTAATATTGTCATGTTGTGTCGTCCTGGTTATTGCAGCTCACGCTTTGCTATCTAAGATACAGTTGTTTTATTAAACCAGTCTTTAAAACTCATACTGCTTCTTATTGTCATTTTTATATGAGACCGAATTGTGAATGAAAGAACCGTATGCGACCTGAGTGACCACGACTTCCCTGAGAAGTATAATTATGTCATGCGCTCGGCTGCCCAATCATCTCTATCTCTTGGTGGAGATGAGGCACTGCTAGTTAGCTGGAGCAAAACCCGGATTTAGAGTGACAGGTGTCACCCACAGTGGGTCAGACTCAGTCTCACACACCGTGGACGATCTTGCTGCTCAAAATCTAGTAGTCTCATTAGAATAATGAGAGCCTACGCGACACTGTCCTGGGAATGGTGGTATGCTCCCAGGACTTCAGCAAAGGCCTCCTGGGCAGCAGCATCCCTCCTTGGGCCACCCCTCTGACCCACTGCTCATGTCTCAATGACCCTAGCTCCCTGTACCTGTGTCCCCTTCACAGGACTGGCAGTCCCACTTGCACCGGGCCCATCATCATCCTGCCTGTTGGTGGGTGGAGACTCGGGACCCTGTTCTTGTGGGCAGCCAGTCCGTGGCCTTAAGACACTGGTATGGGGGCGCTGGACCAGAGCTGATGGTGGTGACTGAGTGGTAAGGGTATCAATGGTGTCCTGGGTGGGGCTACTGGGGGGATGAGTGTCCAGGGCTGTGTGATGGGCCAGGGATCTCTTCTGTGTCCAGACATCCCTATGCTCTCTCCTGAGTGGAACCTTCATCTTCAGGTGGAGTACTGGCATTCCTTGACATCTCGATCCTGGTGGCATGAGTGGTGGTGCCTGTGGATGTGAGAAGAGAGATGTGGGTGTCCTGCACTTTCATCTCCCTTGCAGCACTGCTTAGGAGTTATTGGTGGTTCCATTCCCATGTGGTGGCATGCAGGGTCCCTTGGTGTTCTGTCGGATGCATTTGGTGAGGGGGGAGTGGTGCATTCTGGGTGTTGTGGTGCTCCTGCCATTTCATGCATGGGTTGGTGACTGTACACAGTGGCCTTGGTAGTGATTTATATGGGGGGTTGTGGGCATGCAGTGGACATGGGTAGGTGTGTGTGGGTGTTGTGGGCTGGGTAGGGGATGGGGTCATGGTGGTAGTGAGAGGGATGGGGTGATACATGTATTGCAGGTGTAGTTGACTTACCCGAGTCCAGTCCTTCAGGGAGTCCAGTGAGACCCTCTGGGTGCAGGATAGCCATAACCCTCTTCTCCCAGTCGGTGTATTCGGGGGGAGGAAGTGGGGGACTAACATTAGTCTTCTGTATGGCGATGTTGTGTCGTGATGCCATGGAACGCACCTTCCCCTGCAGGTCGTTCATCTCTTGCTGATGTCATCCCTTGTGTGTGGATGGATTCCTACTGTGTTGACTTTGTTGGCTATCCTCTGCCATAGCTCCATCATCTTGACCATGGACATCTGCTGCACCTGTGCCCCAAATAGCTGCAGCTCGACCCTGAGTATTTCGTACACCATGGTCCTCAGCTCCCTGTCGGTGAAGCGGGGGTGCTTAGTGGGTGCCATTGTGTGTGTTGTGGGTGGTGTGTTGTGTGTGTGACTTGTGTGGTGGTTGTATATTTGTTGTGGTGTGGTTTTCTGTGGGTCTGTTGGCATTGTAAAGGATTATGGTTTGTGTGTGAGTGTGTTTTATAGTGGTGTGCATGTGTGTCAGCTGTGTGGTTTTCAAATTTGCCAATGTATGCTTCTGTTGTTAGCGGTTCCCATTTGTGAGCGTGGCAGTTCTTACCGCCAATGGACGTTCAACATCTGCTGTCCGCCGTGCTGATTTGTCCATCATTATTTGGTGGGGGCGGTTTGTATGTATGGTGGGGTGCTGTGTCCTGCCTTTCTGCCGTCGTTGGCCCTGGCGGTGAGTGGAGGTTGTCAATTTTTGGGTGGACTATGTTTTTTACATCATTATTCAACGGTGTGCAGTCCACCGCCACTGGCAGACTTTTGTTCAACGTCAGCACGGCGGTCAGCAGTGATTACTACCAAATTCATAATGAGGGCCATAGTAATTGAAGAGAAAAGTCCATCAGCATGCCTTTCGTTGAAACAGTGGTTCAAAATAACGGAGAAGGAAGGGTGTTTAGCTTTTGCTACTTATGGAAGTTTTAATATGAATGTTTTAGAAAATGTTATGTGAATACTTTATGAATTAAGGCCTCTTCCAAGACCAGCACATTTTGAACCTTTAGCTATTTGGGTGCAATTAGCCAGAAAACAAGAAATAATTTATTTGAGTGACAAATGAGAAAAGCTGAGAACACATTGCTAGAAGCTAAATGGAATAATGAGCAGATGTTTTGGAGAGCAGAAACCTTACAAAATATTGGAATTTTTCCTGCAATTTCACAAGAAAAGGGTGACAGTATCAGACCAAGTCCAAAGAAAAAGAATCCTGAAGGAATTGAGTGGAAGTCAGATGAATCTGGGAAAACACTGACTTATGATAGTAATTCAAATGATGATTATTTTATAACACAATTATTGAGAAATCATCCTCCTCCATTAGCAGCAGAGGCAAACCAAGGTTCTGGTGTTAGTCTAAGTGTGCCTTCAGTGGTAGTAACAAAAAGTCAAGTTCTGGTTGCCACTAATGTTTCTATTACTGTAACTCAAACTCCTGTGATTCAGACTGTTGCTCAGCATGTAATATATCCTGCAGTTCCTGCTGTTAGTTCTGCACCGATTATTACAGTCCCAGTGGCACCACAGATATTTCAGAAACCAGTAATTGTTCATGTACACCTAATTCAATGACTCCTGTCCAAGTTGTTACCTGTTGACAACCTCAGACAATGCCAATGTATACTCCTGTAACAATATTGCAATCAAGTTCTTCAGTATCTACAGGACAGAATGTTGTAATGATTTTCTCGAAAAATCTGAATACTTCACCAGACCCAGAGGCATCAACATTTCCTTTCAGAAGTGGTCCAGTTATTCCATTGTATGCTTGGGGACATAATGAGAGCAATATGCAGATTGCTAATTCAGTTAATGCTACAATGTTTATTTCTATTAATTCAAATGCAGAAATGGAGACACTCAGGGCCTGATTCCAACTTTGGAGGAGGTGTTAATCCGTCCCAAAAGTGACGGTAAAGTGACGGATATACCACCAGCCGTATTACAAGTCCATTATATCCTATGGAACTCGTAATACGGCTGGTGGTATATCCGTCACTTTACCGTCACTTTTGGGACGGATTAACACCTCCTCCAAAGTTGGAATCAGGCCCTCAATGTTACAGTGGAAGATGTGTCTCCAATAAATCAGACTTTTGACAAAACAGGTACGCTTAGATACTTAACTTGTCCTGTGATTTCACAAACTTTGATTTCTACAAATTTAGTTCTAGTGTCACCTGATAGAGCAATAGGTCCTTCGAGTAATACTCCAAAAGGTGCGCCTAAAGTGAACAATAATGATTCTTGCAAGGCTTGACAGCTCATCAGTTAACAAAATGGTTGAAGAAAGTGAGTGGTGCATCAACAATGAAAACAGTTGCTGAATGGGAAAAGGGACTGAATTTGGCAGGATTAAAACTAGAATTGAATGAAATGATTGAGGGGGCACTTGTGTTACATAGAATTGATGCATATAATGAAGATGAGTTGCACTTCATGTGTAAAGATGTCACAAACAGAGCAGGACTGGCACATCGGAAATTATCAGAGCTTGCAGAAAAATGTGAAGTGGATCATATTAGAGAATTATTTCAAAGTATTCAAACATGGGGAGCATTAGATAAATGGGAAGGCTGATGGGTAAAGTAAAGAGAGCAGAAGAAAAGAGATTCTGTGACTGCAAACTCTACTGACACTCAGCAGACTGATAGTCCAGTAAAAATATTAAAAATGAGGGAAACTCCTGGAGGGAATTATATTCATGTCCCTTGGAGCAGGAGTGATATTTTGTCATTTACAAATGACAATCCGTGATTGAGAGAGAAGCCAGTGAAATGGTATCAGCAGAGAGGCAGGTTTGTGAAACTTGCAAAATGTTTGTGGGAAGATTTAAATGTTCTTTTAGAAATAGTGGTCCCAGCTTATTTATGGATTGAATGCAAGGGAAGTGTTGACTGGCCCACAAGAGAGCCTCCACAAGATCCTGTTACAGGGGCACCGTCTCATGAAGTAAAGAAAGGCTATTACAAAGTGATAAAAGTTTTGAAAACAAGAATTTTCCCCAAAGATATTGATTTTCAGAGAATTGATAGGACAGCTCAGGAAACAAAAGTATCAGTACATGCGTATTATGAAAGGTAGTTGCAGGCATTCGAGCATTACAGTAGTGCAGAGACAAAGACATGATTAATTTTGTGATTAAAGAGAAATGCATTACCCACAATGTTTCCACATATAAGATTCCAAACTTGTAGAAAAATAGTAATATATATTGTTCACGTTGACGTTCAGTCAAGATAGGTGATTCAAGAAGGTTTTTTTATTGTGTTTTTCAACAAAGAAACATTGATATGTGAGCAGAGAGCCGACTCATGTTTCGCCCCCCTGTGGCAGGTTTTCCTGGGGCTTTTTCAAGGCTGTAAAGTATACATAAAAGGTGGGTCAGTATTGGATGAAGTTATGATAAGCTAATTTGTTAGTTCCTTTGGTGCAATAAGGATAGGAAAAATACCATGGTGTCTCCAAAGAGATTAGGTGCACTGTGATAAAGATGGAGAATAGAGTTAACACCCTATGTGAG
The DNA here is from genome assembly GCF_031143425.1 of Pleurodeles waltl. NCBI lineage: Eukaryota > Metazoa > Chordata > Amphibia > Caudata > Salamandridae > Pleurodeles > Pleurodeles waltl. The sequence goes on along the minus strand of NC_090439.1, from coordinate 771,602,648 downwards.
GAAGGGTGTGCAAAGGACTTAAGATAAGTGGATACCGATCGCATTCCCTAGGCTGTTATACATAGTGTAGTATACAGAGAGATAGCAGTGTAGTATACAGAGAGATAGCAGTGAGTTAGAATCATGCTTGGTGAGGTAGGGAATCCAATATATTAAAGGGTAAGTGCTGGCAGAGTTAAGTAATAGAATCATGTGCCTAATATTTAGATTCACAGGTGAGTATATTATAGATTATTATGGTGTAGAAGTTATTAGTGGAGGATCAGACAGCACAAACCTAATAATAAATCATATGGGAAAGTTCAGCATTGTAGAAATATATTTTGGTCAGTTGAAGTATTCATTCTGTGTAGGAAGATGGCAAGCAGTTCATATTGCTCCAAACAAAATACCAAAAGTTATAATATTCATGGTATAATGATATAAAATAACTAAGCAGAACAACTATAATAGAGATTGGTAAATCCAGCCCAACACATATTAGTATAGCATGACAAACAGTTCATATTGCTCCAATAAGATGTCAGAAGGTATTGTTTCCATAGTATAGCGATATGCCACATAAAAGGCAAAAATCAATAGTGATGGTTGGTAAATCTAACCCAACAATTGTACAATACAATGCCCCTTTGGTGAGCACTGAAACCTATCAGTACAAGGTTAGATAGAAAAAACATTAGTCAGTACTTATGGGGCAAAATACCACCTCAGGTTTGGAGGTTAAAACGGGCATTGGATAAGACAGGAACGTAAGCTATAATGGAACTCATGGATGTGTGTTTCACACATTTACTGTCTACCAACCGGGATGCCTGGGGACAACCTGTAAACTGTTTATTATGACACACGCCCATGAGTTCCAATATAGCTTACGTTCCTGTTTCATCCTATGCCCGTTTAACCTCCAAACCTGGGGAGGTAATAATCTCTCGCATTTCATATAATTACTGATTTATTATGAAGGACATAGATGAGAAACAAACGCCAACAAGTGTTTCGCCTCCTAGTGGTACGCAAACCTGGGGCTTCCTCAAGGCTATTCAGTTATTCTTAAGGTAAGTTCTTGTTAACTGCGTTATGCAATATCACGAGATAAATCCCCTAGTCTTGAATGAACTATCCTTGAGTTTGTCCAAGACCAGGGGATTTATCCTGTGATATTGCATAACGCAGTTCCTTATTTTCCATCTTTTGATATGTTTCTTGATCAACATAATATGTCAATGAACTTTAACAAGGGACGAAGGGCACAGAAGGACATTGAATGTGGTGGAGAGGATATTTGGGCTCCTGAAGTCAAGGTTCAGGTGCCTGGCCCTGACAGGAAGAAGCCTGTTGTATGAACCTCCCTTGGTATGCAAGATGATCCTTGTATATGCCATCTTGCAGAACATATGTATTCAGATTAATGTCCCTTGGTATTAACTGGTAGATGTCACCAATGAGGAGGATGATTACAATGGTGCAGAACAGGTGGAGGGAGAACAACAAAACACTGCAGCTGGAGTTTGCAGGAGGCAGCAAATTGTACAGAACGTCTACACCTAGACACTGTACAACTAATATCACCTTGTAAATATCACCAATAAATTACTTTGCACCAGAATGTCCATGGCGCACTCATTCTCCTCTACATATACCATTGGAATATTGCTCAGACCTCACAGAGCAGGAAAGAAACACAACAGTTACAAAGATGGTTGGAATATAGGTTGTGATGTAAGAGGGTCCAGTGCCTCCATGCCACACATCAGCGTCACATAACTCATGTTCATGTGGTTCTCAAAGGCCCAGATCCATGCACCAGAATAACTGAGTGGCGTTAAGTAGGCATAGTGCAAAATCCTACCCCTTTCCCCACATCATGCCCACACCAGGCAAGATGTCTGCAGAGGCATCATATGTTAGGGGCTGTTTCCAAATGGAGTATTTGAAATCTATTCCACACAAGATATGCTGTTAATGTTGGAGAAGGTACACACATAGACCAATACTGACTGTGCAACACAACAATGTTACCATGTAATCACCCGACATGTTCGTAGAGGTCTAGGTCAGTACATAACCCATTTATGTTTGTTACAACAAAGTTGTAGTTGCCCTTCACATACTATTCCCATAGAAGGCAGTGACGGATGACATCATCTGTCCCCTGGGTCATAAAACATAAACAAGTTACACTAGAGATACATGCCCTAACCAAGCTGCATATGGAAAAAAAACTAACAATGTATAACCATTTCTGTCAAACCATGCCAAAGGATGAGACATATATGTAGAAGCAGCCAGTCCCCTGTACATGATAGAGCACGCCTGACATCAAGTACTCCAAAGAAAACGGAAAATCCCAGGCCATGTGATCACATTTGTGCAGATGTCTTTCTGCAGGGGACTGCGCATTGCTCTGCTGAAGAGCTATGATGATGAGGGTAGATCCCCGCCCAATACCCCCTAACTCCCATGATGAGGCTACATTGACTCTTGACATAATCAGGGGCCTGATGCATGTGCCCAGTGAACTGAGCTGAGTGGAACACCGTCAACCTGCTTCAAAACATGGGTCAGTGTGGGCACAAAAAGTCACAAAGGAGCAACCCTGCTACACAGTAGTATGCCATTGTCTGTGACAGTCTTAACGAACATGTTGTGGTTGATTGTATGTACCTAGTTTGTGCCTTGCACACATATATCTGATTTCTCAGCACACATGTACAGGCCTGGTATTGTATATTGGAGTCTGCACAAAAGTGCACAAAAGTCAACTTTCCAATAATGAAAATGCACTTGTATCACATGATCATTGATAGACTTAAATGATCTTCAGATGTGTTCCCACATATGGAAACAAAGGTGGCACTGATATGACAACACAGCCATTTAACAATGTCCAACATATGTTCATGCAGGAAGATAGATTTGTGAGGTGTCATATCCCATGAACACATCGCTGTGGCATTCTTTACACAAATGACACTACACACATGCATCACATGCCAACCTTCATTGACACATGAGTCACCATCTCCTGCATCACAGATGCATGGGGAACCATATGTTACACGTGTGGCATAGCATCATGAACCATGAACCCTACATCACAACACAGTGTGGACACAAATGCACTCACACTGCCATGGGTCATGTGAAATCGACCCAGTCGTAGTCCACTGCATCCTCTGCGTACGATTTGTCAAGGGTATCACCTGCATACCCATGTACTGGACTTAGCACATCATATCTATTGTGTTGCTGTCAAACGTACATTTGGAAACCAGACATGACAATGTGGTAGACCCACAAATATGTGTTCACATATATGCACTCCTAGTACACATGTGGTAACATATATATGGACAAAGTCTACCAACACATGCACATATGCAAGTGGTACCAGCCATTGCATGCATCACACATCAAACATCTGGTACCACAATCCGATGTTACCATTACAATAAGAACACACATGCACACACAGGTAGCCATACCATACTGACTACATACATGCACAGCCACTGTGACATGGTATGTCAATCAGGGTGCACTGTCAGCCTTTCCAACAAAATCCATGCATTCCGGTTATGTGTAAAAAGTTTTTACACAAACAGCAATATTCCATACTACGTTATTCCAAATAATGACGCCTGACCCTTGCGTATCAATTGCAAGTCCACAGGCCTTGTTAGCCTTCATGGGAAGGAATACCACACCATTTTTTTTATGCAAATGCCTATACTTCATACTTAGCTAATCAAAAAAATGACACCTGGCCCCTGCACATCAATCTGAAGTTTACAGGCCTTGTCAGCCTCAATGAGAAAAAAAACGGCACATGACCGTCATGCGTTAAAAAAAATGACGCATATAAGAAAACGTGATGCACATGCAGAGGAAGTGATGAAACAGGACTTCCTTGTTGCCTACTTGGTACAGTGATTCCACTTTCACTTTTACTTTTTTCTGTGATAGTTAGAGGGTGTGTAGAGCTGGTGCCAGTCGAGGAGTGGTGGATTTGGAGAGTTTTGTGCTGTGCCTTGTTGCTGTTCTTTGCTTTTTGTCTTTTTCCTTAGTCTTGTGTAGTGTTTAGTCCTGTTACCGTTATTGTATTGTGGGGTGTTTGTCTTGGGGCAGATAAGTTTGTTGGAGTAGTTGGGGTTAGGTGGGGTAGTTTATTATAGTTTTTGGGGCTCTTTTTTTAGAGTTAAGTGAAACTGCAAAATGTCTGGGAAAGGGGGAGCAACTAGAATGAGTGGAGATCAACTGGGAGGGTTCATGTGGTGGGTGAGACATCACCTCCCCATGAAGTTAACTTTGGGTGGCCGGGTCATACAGGGCTCCCCAACAGAGGTGCGGAAGCTGCGGTGGGGCAAGGTTCTCCACAACCTAACAGGATTTGCAGAGCTGTGTGCACCAACCACCAGAATAATCACGTTTGGGCAGACCTCCTTGCATGGGAAAAAGATCTACTCAATCACCTAGGGATTCAGATTGGTGGACCATTTGGTAAGTACCCCATTTGCATTGCAACATCCTCATTTGCATGTGCATGACAAGCAGACATAAGATTGAATGCAGCATGTTTTGTTAAGGGTCAGGACAAGAGGTTTTGGGGCTGGTTTAAGAGCCCCTAGCACTACCTTACACCACCATAGCGAAATAATTTTTGATTCAAGGCAGCCCTAAAGTGGCAACTTCCTCACGCCATATTTACAAAGTGGTGCAATGCATGCATAGCGCTACTTTGTTAACCCTTGTGCAACATTATGCCTGCAGCAGGCATAATGGAAGCAAGGGGGCCAAAAAATGGTGCTGGAAAATCTTAAAGGTTTCCTTGTGCCATTTTTTCAGCACTTTTAACGCCTGCTCATAGCAGGTGTTAAAAGGGGGCATACCATTATATAGAATGGGCCCCTATGCACTCTGCAGGAGTTGTGTCATTATGTTGGTTCTACCCCTGCAGAGTACATCAGTAGTGTCAAAATAAAATTACGCTATTGTCCAGTACCCTGTGGCATAAATACGGCACACACATGGTGGAGGTAGGGGGCGTTACGGGGCACAGGTGAAGTGGTGCTGCCCCTTTGTGTCTTTAGGCAATGACTTTTAAGGGAGCTTAGCTATGCACCGGGTCCAGACTACTTGCACATTAATCTTTGTGTACATTGTGTATCACATACACCTCATAAAGTGGCAAATATCAGACAAACGTGCTGATTTTGTATTACAGGCCTGGCCCATATTACCAAGGGTACAGGGCAGGCGTGCATCTGCATCAGCACTGGCGCATTACTCAACAGCCTGTGCCACCGCAGGCATACTTGGACCACAGTGGAAGTGTGTCTGTGTTGAGGGGAGTGTTTATATGCAGGTTGTTCTACCTTCCTGGACATAAACAGCCTACAGTGGGGACAATGGCTGCCCACATAGTAGTGGCAAGACATCCATAATGTTATCCTGTTATTGTGCAGGAAGGGACAACTACGTGCACATAAGGAAACATTTATGGTATTTTAGCTCTACTGTGTGTGCCTTCAAATGGTGCAAACATAGAAGAAGCAAGAAACAAGGATGTATCAATGCATTCCTCAACACTTTGCTATGCTCACACCACCCCTGGGCAGTTGTTAGTCTTTTGGCACTGATAATGACTAAGATGTCTTTAACATCTGGGGCAGAGTAAAAGGGAAAACATCCTCTACAGCAACTTCGGAAGAACAATGCAGTGAACAAGGCAAGCATAACTACGCTTGCTGGAACAACAACTGCCTTTTTCTCTGCTGTATCCACACATGTGCTGAACAACGCATATACGTGGTTAAGGAAGAGAAAAAAGCAGAGTGGATCGGGAGAGGACATGATCAGGTAGGTGTGGTTGGGGCAGGGTTGAGGGTAGTTTTTAGGGGTGGGGTAGATTAAGGGCTTGGCGCGGGCAGGGGTAGTTTTGGTTTTAGTGGGGGTTGGGAGGTCAGGGTAGTTTTGGTTTTAGGAATGGGTGAGGGATTGGGGTAGTTTTGTATTTAGGGGCGGGGTAGTTTTGTTTTTAGGGGTAGAGGTGGGGGTTCAGGGTAATTTGTTTTTTTAGGGGTGAGGTCGGGGTGGTCTTGTTTTTAGGGGTATGATGGAGGGATCAGGGTAGTTTGGTTTTTAGGGGCAGGGGTGGGAGGTCAAGGTAGTTTGGTTTATAGGGGTGGGGGATCAGGGTAGTTCTGTTTTTAGGGGCAGGGATGAGGGCCAGGGTAGTTTTGTTTTTATGGGTGGGGGGTCAGGGTAGGTTTGTTTTTAGGGGCGGGGGGGATCAGGGTAGATTTGTTTTATAGGAGTGTGGTGGGGGTCGGGATAGTTTTGTTTTGGGGGTGGGGTAGTTTTGTTTTTAAGGGCAGGGTAGGGTGTCGGTAGTAGGGTTTTTAGAGGTGAAGGATCGAGTAGTTCTGTTTTTAGGGGCTGGGTAGTTTTGTTGTGGGGGTGAAGGGGCAGGGTAGTTTTGTTTTTGGGGTGGGGTGGGGGATGGGTAGTTTTGTTTTTAGGGATGTTGCGGTGGGGGGGTCAGGGTAATTTTATTTTTAGGGGCAGGGTGGGGTAGTTTTGTGTTGGGAGTGGGGGTGGGTAGTTTTGGTTTTTAGGGGTGGGGCTCAGGGTAGTTTTGTTTTTAGGGATGGGGCGTTGGGGTAGTTTTGTTTTTATGAGCGCGGATGGGAGGTCGGGTAGTTTTGTGTTTTGGGACGTGGGTGAGGGGTCAGGATAATTTTATTTTTAGGGGCGGGTGTGGGCGGGGTAGTTTTGTTTTCGGGGGAGGGGGCATGGTAGTTTTGTTTTTGGGGGTGGGGGTCGGGTAGTTTTGTTAATAGGGTTGGGGTGGGGGCTGAGGCTAGTTTTGTTTTAGAGGTGGGGGATCGGGGTAGTTTTGTTTTTAGGGGTGGGGTGGGGGTTGGGGTAGTTTTGTTATAAGGAGCAGGGTGGGGCATTGGTGTAGTTTTGTTTTTATGGGCATGGGTGGGGGGTTGGGCAGTTTTGTGTTTTGGGGCATGGGTGGGGTTCAGAATAGTTTATTTTTAGGGGTGGGGTGGGGGGTCAGGGTAGTTTGGTTTTTAGGGTTGGGGTTGTGGGGATTGGAGTAGTTTTGTTTTTAGGGAGTGGGGGATCAGAGTAGTTTGGTTTTTAGGGGCAGGGGTGGGGGGATCGAGTGTTTGTTTTTTAGGGGCAGGTTGGTGGGGTCATTGTAGTTTTGGGTTTGGGGTGGGGTCAAGGTAGTTTTGTTTTTGGAGGTGGTGGGAGGATCGGGCTAGTTTTGTTTTTGGGGGTGGGGTTTGGGGATCAGGGTACTTCTGTTATTGGGGATGGTGGGTTGGGGTAGTTCTGTTTTTAGGGGGGAAGGGGATTTGGTTGTTTTAAAGGCAGGTGGGGGGTTGGGAAAGGTATTGGGGCTCAGGGTGGGAGGGGGGGTTGTTTGGGCACTTTTGTTTTAAGGGGTAGGGATTGGGAGGGTCAGAGTAGCTTTAGTATGAGGGGTGGGGTACTTCAGGGCCTGAGGGCAGGTGGGGGGGTAGCATGCTAGAACCACATATGCCGCTCCCACACATTCCTTTATTAGGCATGCTTTTACAATGAAAAATCGTTGTAAAGGCATGCGTGGTTAAGGCATTCGTGGTAACAATGTGGTTGTTGTTCCAACTGTGATGTTCAGGCATGCGTGGGTATTGTATTCGTTCCATCATACATTCCATCAAAAGTAATGGGTGTTACAATAGGATGGCCACTGCAACAACCATTGCATGCCCCTCTGATGCAGAATACTGTGTTGCTGCCCCATATGTACATGGAGGTGTAATGCTAAAAAAGGTTGCCTAACAAATCCATGTACATATGGTGCAGTGAAATGCACCACAGGCTTTGGCCCTTTGTCTTACAGACAAAATTATAATGTTTGGCAGTTGTTCTGTCTTACAACTAAGTTGACTTGCTTACTCAGCTGATCATGTTGAATGTCTAACAGTTATCCATTCACAGAAATGTTCAAAAATCACTGAGCTATGTGTTCCTTTTATGTCTTGCAGGTGGGCCTCCACCCTACACTATTGGAGAAGTGTTCCTATTTGAAAACCCCGATGCAGCCAGTACGTGTCACATTGTGTGTCAAATGTGTCATTCCAGGTTTTTATGTGAGAGGGTATGATGTGTGCAATGGAATGTTGAAATGTAATGTGTGACCATTGAAATGATGCCATCTCAGTTAGGATATGGACATCATGTCTGTTGCTATGTTGAGGATGGAGAATGAGTTGATTTTTGCACTCGTGCCAAAGTGTGCTGCTATTGAATAGTGGGTTTTACAAAAAAGGAAAGCATGTCCACATATACAGTGATGACAGTCAAGATATGTGTCAGAGGTGCTGTTTATCTGAATAGCATGCCTCTTGCCAACATATTTGTCACAGAACTTTTTACAGCACTGTGTGCCACACATAGCTTTCAGTTACTCAGGAAATCGTACAGATGATGACCATGTGTTGAGGTCTGTAGGGGGCTTATGTAGGAGACACATGCACCACCGGTGTGTCCTTACTGTTCTGATTTTAAGTGAGGCAGCGGCCATGCACGGTACCTTATTGTGTCAGTTCAGTACACAAAGAATACAACTCTGCTCTAGATGTATGTAGGACATGTCAACTGATTGTAGTTAACAAGATGTGTGCAGATTTACCAATATGGTATACCCATCATGATATTTGTGAGTGATCTTGGTCATATTACATGTGCATAGAATGTGAATGCTGAGTGTATACCTGGTACTTAAGAGATGTTTGACATACATGTGTATAGGTAGTTTAATGAGCAGGAATACATACTGTAGCTGTAACCAGTGCAATGCCAATTTTCCTGTGCCCCTTCAGGCACCCATAAGCCACCATATGTGCCACATTACACATTTTGCACCCCATCCCACAGGGTAGGGGCCAATAGGTACAAAATATGTAGGCAACATAGATGTACAGTTCAGGCTTAGGGAAAACTATATAGGTACTAACCCTGAACTGTATAGAGGGGATAATTGTAAGCAATGGTATGCTCCCTTGTAATGCATGCTCTGAGCAGGTGCTATTCCAAGGACGCAGGAATGATGCATTTGGAAACCTTAGAAATGCTTGTGCAAATTTTCCTGTCCCCCTACAAGATGACCCCCACCTTACATCCACGATGCGTGGCCAAGGCTTGATGTAGCACTAGAGGAGCAAAGTGGTGGATTACATGCATTGCATCACTTATTGACTATAGCACAGGGATTTGGGACTTGTTCGGCCATTTGATCCTCACTAGTATGGTACACAAATGTTGCTCAAGGACACAGTGGTCCACTTACCTCTAGGTTCTGATGGTCAACCCAGTGACATGTAAATGATACCATAGATGGCTGGTAGGAAGTTTAGTCTTGATTTGGAGATTGTCATTGTTGTGGAAAGTGTGCTGGACAGCATGTGGCATCCGAGGATGCTGTTCACAGTGCGTGTTTGTTCTATCTCTACCCAATGCTGTATTTGATGCTATATTGTTCTCATGTTTTAGCTACCAGGAGGGACAGGCAGGGTAGCAAAGGATGACCAAGACGTATCAGTGCGAAAACTCTACTGGGGCTTGGCTTTCCACATGGGGGATCTCCGCTGAAGGCCACAACTGTGCAGGCCAGATCAGGCACAACATCTGAGGTCAGGGGCACGTCTGCTGCTCCTACCCCCTCTACATCATCTGCACCTCTCCAGACTTAGGTACCGCAACTGCCACCTGCAGCAGCCACATCCTCTACCTTTGAGGCAGATATGCGAAGGGGCATGGCAGCCATTGTGGCAAGATTGGACCATTTGGAGAAGGGCAATGCCAGGAACTACAAGTTATTAAAGTACTGCAAGAACAAGCTAAAGAAGATGTAGACATGTTGTTGCAGAGCCTCTCAATTGCTTCCATTCTCCAATTTTCTATTGTTATCTGTTTTGGAGGTTTTTAGGTGGGTAGGGATAGGTCAGGTAAATAGTTTAAGTTAGTTGTAGGTTACAATATGTATGTTTGGGGGTGGCTTTTAGTTTTTTTAATTTCTTTGGGGTTTGGTGGGGGATTATGTATAGGTTTCTATGTTTATAAAAAAAACATTAAAACATTTCATAAAAAAACAAAAAAATATATTTGTTTGGGATATAGCTTAGGTTAGTATATGTATAGCCTTAGTTTATGTTGTCCTATTCATATCTTGTCTCTTTAGGGGGGACAATGTTTATAGTGTGGCATTTAGGCCCTCATTCCAACTTTGGCGGGCGGCGGTAGCCGATCGCCAGGCGGGAACCGCCAATCGGCCGCCATGCGGCCAAAAGACCGCTGCCGGCATTCCGACATTCCCGCTGGGCAAGCGGGCGCTAACCAAGTTAGCGCCCGCCGGCCCAGCGGGAATGAAGCTGCAACACAGAAGCCGGCTCCGAATGGAGCCGGTGGTGTTGCGGCCGTGCGACGGGTGCAGTTGCACCCGTCGCGCTTTTCACTGTCTGCTAGGCAGACAGTGAAAAGCTGGCCGGGGCCCTGTTAGGGGACACCTGCACTGCCCATGCCAGTGGCATGGGCAGTGCAGGGGCCCCCAGGGGCCCCAGGACACCCCTTACCGCCAGCCTCTTCCTGGCGGTGAAAACCGCCAGAAACAGGCTGGCGGTAAGGGGGTCAGAATCCCCATGGCAGCGCTGCTTGCAGCGCTGCCCTGGCGGATTCGCCCAGCCGGGGCAAAAACGGCGGGAAACCGCCGGTCCCGGTTTTCCGACCGCGGCTTTACCACCGCGGTCAGAATGGGCTTAGAAGCACCGCCAGCCTGTTGGCGGTGCTTCCGTCATTCTGCACCCTGGCGGTCTTGTGACCCCCTAAATGTTTAAGATAAGTTTAGTTTAGAATAGATAGCTGTAGGGGCAAGTTAGTTTAGGTTAGTTTAGTGTAGGGTAGTGTATAAGTTAGGTTTTATTACAATGTTTTTTATTGTTTAAATAAAGTTTCAGACAATTATCTCTCCATGTTGATTGAGTGCCTGGGAGTTTTCATGTGTGCAGTGGCCAATTTAGAGGAATGCCTTAGGATACGCTTTCTGCATTTATTTATATATGAACATGTGTATTCACTATAACCAAGGAGCTGTCAGATTGGCTGCAATATAACATCAGCTACTCAAAACAGTTGTCATCCCCAGTTCAAGACATTTATATTGTGTATGTATACAGAATCTTTGACAGGTAACTATGGAACTTCAACTTTCATCGCTGAGGTCTGTCAGAAATGATGTTGGAAATTGTGGCACATATTACATCAGCCATTTTAGGGTATGTATCCTGGCACACTAGCATCTGCCCGTGACTGATGACATTTGCCTTTTATGTTCCATCCATATTAGTTGTACTGGTGCTCTCACCTGGCAAAATTCCAGAGTTTGTTTTGACATATACATGCCATATGTCAACAATATCTGCTCAATACATGTATTTCAGACTCAGTAAGGTGGTTGTAACCCACACCATATGTTACCTTTTCCATGTTAGAATCTTAGTGTGTGGCTTTGTGTCTAACAGTAAGCCACAGATGTAATTAGGTTCTGTTCTCATTAACATAGCTTCACACAAATTATACATTTTGCTGAGTTGATAGATCACAGTAAAAGTTAACATGATACATGTGAATATGGAGATTTATTTACGTGTGCAAGTGTATTTTCCAATGCAATACAATGTCCAATTCACAGAACCCGTGAGAGATCCAGAGCGATATATTCTACATTCAGAGTGCAAGGGTGAACGACATGTCATGAGACATGGGTAGGAGAAGTGAACATGAGTGAAGAAGTGTCCAAATTGATAATAGGTAGGATTCAAATTAATGAGAGTCTATAGAAGATAGGTAAACAGTGGTTGAATGAAGAGGGCACATAGCTAGCTGTCACAACACTGGCATATTGTAAAGCCTAGCACTAAGGATTTACTTTTCACGTGGCACAGACTGGTGCCACAGGGTGGTTTTCTGTGTGAATGTTGTTCATTCCACATCTTTATCCTCTGATGTGTGTGGCGCCTCATGTGTCATGGGTGGTGCTTTTGTTGAAGTTGAAGGGGCCACATACACATCAGGTGTTAGAGATGTGGGATCAAAGGTCCCGGCAGCTGCCATTTGTGGGAACACATAAGGCATCACTGCAGCAAGGAGGAACTGCTGATTTCTCAACACCGCAGCTACATCACGGTGGTAGGCAGCCATGTTTTCCCTGACGGAGGCCACTTCCCACTGTATGGACTCCAGGGTATTTTCTATTGCCCCCAGCCTGCTGCTGCCCATTTGGGAGGGCAATTGTTGAAGCCTCTGGCTCATGACAACAGCTATTTCGGTTAGGGACCACTGGAGTCCACATAGCAGGGAGTGGGTGCCTCTGAATGCAGCTGAGTTGTTTCTTATTTGGACTGAGGAACCTCTACATTCCCTCTAGGCTGTCTGCCATGGTCTCATTCCACATCCCCGCCTGAATTGCCAGCTCCCTCTGTACTCCTACCAATGTCCTCTGAAAAGTGATATCTGGTTCTGTGGAGTCCAGAGCTGTGGCAGAACTGGTTGATGCTGTGTGTTTGTGTGTGAGTTGTCCATGTGGAGACCCCACAATGCTGTGTGCCCTTCCCGGCGACTGGAGGTGGTGTCTGGAGGGATCCTAGGACATCCTGGAGAGTCTCTTCATTGATGTAGGGAGCTGGTCATCCATGTCATCTGTAAAATCCACGACAGGCAGGTCGGCAGGAGGTAGGCCATCATTCCCTGCAATGCGATAGTGAAATGTCAATCCTTGACTGTAGTGGCTGTTGACATGGCTCATCATTTAATTGCTACTTGAGGGTCATTGACATGTTACAGACCCCAGGTCGTAGTTGTTAATTATGTGTTGCATTATGCATCACACATGGGGTATTTTGTGCAATGATCCCACACAACCATATTCCTTGCAGGCCCCTTGCCCCAGCCACTAACACCATTGTAGCAGGTCCTTTACCTTCTGATTCACCTTGGTGGACATTCCCAGTAGTGTAATGAGTGTTGTCACTCATTTGGTGCTTTACTGTATTGGCACCATGAATGATGGCACTAGTGCAGCAAAGCACAGGGAGTTCCATTGCTAACACGGCTTGTGTTACTTTGTCATCTGCCTTTAGCAGGCCTCACACATGTGGTATTTGGATGGAGCAGTGCAACCATTATAGATTATCAGCTCCATTAGTTTATCCCTCCCTACATGAAGGACTTTTCCTAGCATACAGCCAAAGGCATATGTTGGTGTAAGTATGTACAATGTGGATGAATGAATGCATTTTGAGACTTTGTTAATGTGGATCAAGGGGAATGGGCAGCTTGGATCCACATGGGCAACAATTTGTATGATGGCACAGTTGCATTACTGGCTAGTGACATTGTGCCCGTAGTGCAACATAGATGCCACTTGTGCCAGTTCCTAAGCATGGAGGTGTCCCTTTATGCACAATACTAACCATTGATGCACCACAGACAACCTTGTTACATGGTGTAATTGGAGCAACTTATACTGCAGCACAAATGATGATAATAGACATGCCCCATATGTTGTTAACTGTTTTACCCATTCTGAAATAGCACATGGAGGTGTGTGAGAGTTGTTGTTGGGCCACCCTGTGTGGCTTGCATTCCACATGTTGCACAGTGAGGCCCTGATTTTTTCATATGTGGTGCAGCTCTGTACAGCTGCAACAATAGTTGCACCGTGCTGTGCCACTATTGAAATGCAGGGATGCCCTGTGTTTTCAGAAAGATGGCACAACCCTTCATTTCCCTCAATGCCTGAGCAGGCTTGTTCTTCCTGCACCAACGCTGGCATTCTTGTACCATAGTGCAAGGGCGCCTACGTTTAGGAGTTTAATTGGTGGATATGCAGAAAGTGGCCCTTCCTGCACACAAAGAATCTATTATGGCAAGGTGACATTTCTATGAATGCTGCAGGTTGCAGCACACATGGGCAGGGCATGGACACCAGGGGGATGGGAGGCCTTTTGCCTTGTTGTGCCATCCTGACACCACCCCTGGGGTGGTGTTGACTTTAGTCACAGTCTCTGGTGAACATGTTGTCATGGATTTGGGGAAACAACATTCTGCAGTAGGCACAGCCACAGCCACACTAATTACACACCCCTTCCAGGCAAAGTGCTGTATGTGCAGGGACCATATTTAAAGGTGTTGTTAAGCCACAGTAAGTGGCTTAAGAGCACATTTTGCATATGTCGTACTGCATAGCGCCACTAGACTGCACTGTAATGTCCTGCAATTCCAGTGACCAGCTGCTCTGGGAGGACTGCTGCCACCATCTTCTTCAGGTCATCGAAGTCCTCCTGGGGTGCAGGACTTCCACCTCCAGTCTGCAGTGCTGCCTTTCAGTTCATGTCCAGTTTCTCCTTTGTTCTGCACTTGCAATCTTGCCAGTGCATGTTACGATCTGTGACAGTCCTTTTCACCTCAGCCACGCTGTTGACTTTATCAACTATTGCCTGCCATATAGCCTCTCTCCTACCAATTGGCAATTGGGAGGTTACAAATAGCTGGTGTTGGTGTTCCATCACCTCTCTGACCAAGTTGTCATGCTCCACCTCACTAAACAACACTTCAGCTTCCTCTTCTCCTTCTCCTGGGACTTTTATGGACCCTCCTAGCTAGTACTTGGCTGATTGGGATCTTCTTGGCTTCTCTCCTGGCCTGCATTCTCCATCTTGTCTTCCCTCATGAGTGTTTTTTTATGCTCATGCTTTTAAATATGGTGCTAACCCATTTTGCGTTTAAAACAAAGTGCTGCAAAACATTCTAATGATACTTTTGCAGCATTAGCGTATTTTTACTTACGGCATGTGGCAGGGGTTTGCGTAATTTGTTTGGGTGCTAACCATTCCTTTGCACCACGGTATGTCATTTTAGAAATATGGCACACAGATGGTGGTAGGGAATGGTGTTAGCTTGCAGTAAACCTTTTAATGCACAACTGCGCTAGTGCAGTTGTGCATAATTTTTCTTAAATATGTCCTTTGCTTATGAACTGTCTTTTTGAAAAGCTCACAGTGGAAATCTATGGTCTTGTTCCATTCTACTCATTCTGTACTTCCTTGTGATAATAATTGAACATTTTAACAATGGGCTTTAGTTTCTGGTAGGAAGTAATGTTAGTTAAAGTGTAATGTTCTGTGCTGTTTTCTCCAATGTTAATACTCTGTGGAAACTGCAGAGCGGAGAGGAGTGTCAATATGGGCCTATCTTGGAGAAGAATGAAGAAAAGTTATAATCCGGAGAAGGAGTGAAATTCAATTGTTTGCTCACTATCACATCTCATAGTCTTGCCCAATAGCAGCCTAGCGAGTGTTTGTGGGACTTTAACTTATCAAAGTTTCAGATGATGTAAGTTAGTTCCGTTCAAATGTAATGCTGTTCAGTTCTGTCAAAGATGAAATTTTGCTTTGTCCCAGTTGACACATTCTAAAAACTCAGCTATTTTACGTGCAACATTACTGAACTGTTGCCCCTCTGTCATGCACCTGATGTTGATTGCTGAAGACCTGCTGTTCCTGGGCTAACGTTTGTCTTATTTAGGAGAAGTATTAACCAATGTGCATTTATTTTACTTTCCAGGTTTCCCCCCTTAGAAATCCAACTGCATATTTTTGCTAGTACCATAGCTAGATCTTTTCTGATTAAAATGTTGTCTTATTTTAAAATTTTTGCATGTGACAAAGCTCACCCCCAAACATACTTTTCAAATTAGAATTTGATAGCAAGGAAGTCTGACCCTGTGATTGAAATGATTGTTTATTAATTGATTATGACTGATTCAACTGCAAAACTGATGAAGTCTGTTGCTATTTCTCAAATAATTCTGTATAAATATTTTGGAATGTTTAATGGTGATTGCACTTATTAGGCTAACATTCTTCTAAAATGTTTGCACAACCTGTGTTGTTTCTGTAATGCTATCCCTTGGTTTTTCATAATATTTACGTGACTTTAGCATTGCTAATATAAGTGTTAGAAATGGGGTCTTTGGTTGACAGTCAGGTTAACCCCCGTTCAAGCAAGGACCCTCAGTCTAATCAGGGTAAAAGAGAATAACCCTCAGCTAACCCCTGCTTACCCCCTTGGTAGCTTGGCAGAGCAGTAGGTTTAACTTCAGAGTGCTAGGTGTAAAGTATTTGTACCAACACACACAGGGGGTCATTCCGACCCCGGCGGGCGCCGGCCGCCGGGCGGAAACCGCCCAAACACCGCCCCGCGGTCAAATGACCGCGGGGAGCATTCTGACTTTCCCGCTGGGCCGGCGTGCGATCTTCAAAAGATCGCCTGCCGGCCCAGCGGGAAAGCCCCAGCAAAGATGAAGCCGGCTCCGAATGGAGCCGGCGAATTTGCTGGGGTGCGACGGGTGCAGTTGCACCCGTCGCGATTTTCAGTGTCTGCCAAGCAGACACTGAAAATCTTAATAGGGCCCTGTTAGGCACCCGTTCCCGCCAGCCTCTTCCTGGCGGTGTAAACCACCAGGAACAGGCTGGCGGGAAGGGGGTCAGAATCCCCATGGCGGCGCTGCTTGCAGCACCGCTGTGGAGGATTCCCTGGGGCAGGGGAAAACCGGCGGGAAAACGCTGGTTTCCCTTTTCTGACCGCAGCTTTACCGCCGCGGTCAGAATTGCCCCGGAAGCACCGCCAGCCGGTTGGCGGTGCTTCCTCTGCCCTGGCGGTTACAAACCGCCAGGGTCAGAATGAGGGCCACAGTAACTTAATAAAAACACTACAAAATGACACAACACCAGTTTAGAAAAATAGGAAATATTTATCTAAACAAAACAAGACCAAAATGGCAAAAATCCACAATACACAAGTCAAGTTATCAATAAAAATGCAAAAAGAGCCTTTAAGTAGTTAGCGTGAAAATGTACCTGGTGCACGTCAAAAATAACCCAGCGCGGGCAGGTGTGCATCGAAAAGGGCTTGCAGTGCGTCGATGTAGCTCGCGAGACCTTGCGTCGTTTCCCCCTTCTGTCGAGTCGGCGTGCGTCGGTTCTTCTCTCCGCAGGAGAGCGATGCGTGAATTTGGTCCGCACACGAGTCCAGGCAGGCCTTTGCGTTATTTTTACACGTACACGATGGTTCACATCATAAATTTTGCCGCACGATGATCCGAAAACCACGCAGCGCGGGGTGCGATCTCCCAACCTCCGTCAGCAATGCTGTGCGTCGTTTCTCCAGCCAGGGGCATCGATTCTTTGGTTGCCTTTTAGGCGAGCGTCAATTTCAGCAGCGAAGCCGGCGGCACATCGATTTTTCCAGAGGTTGCGTCAAAATGTTCCCTGCACGGCGTCTGTGCGTTGATTTCCTCTTCTTGTGCTACCAGATTCTCCTTTCAGGGCCCCAGGAACTGGATGGGCACTACAGGGCAGAGTAGGGGTCTCTCCAGAGACTCCAGGTGCTGGCAGAGAGAAGTCTTTGCTGTCCCTGAGACTTCGAACAACAGGAGGCAAGCTCTAAATCAAGCCCTTGGAGATTTCTTCTCAAGATGAAAGGCACACAAAGTCCAGTCTTTGCCCTCTTACTCTGGCAGAAGCACCAACTGCAGGATAGCTCCACAAAGCACAATCACAGGCAGGCCAGCTCTTCTTCCTAAGCTATTCAGCTCATCTCCAGGCAGAGGCTCCTCTTGGTTCCAGAAGTGTTTCTAAAGTCTGTGGTTTTGGGTGCCCTTCCTATACCCAATTACTCCTTTGAAGTAGGCCTACTTCAAAGTAAAGTCTCTTTTGAATATGAAATCCTGCCTTGCCTAGGCCAGGCCCCAGACACTCACCAGGGGGTTGGAGACTGTATTGTGTGAAGGCAGGCACAGCCCTTTCAGGTGTGAGTGACCACTCCTCCCCTCCCTCCTAGCACAGATGGCTCATTAGTATATGCAGGCTACACCCAAGCTCCCATTGCGTCACTGTCTAGTGTGAGGTGCAACCAGCCCAACTGTCAAACTGACCCAGACAGGGAATCCACAAAGAGGCAGAGTCACAGAAATGATATAAGCAAGAAAATGCCCCCTTTCTAAAAGTGGCATTTTCAAACACACAATCTTAAAATCAACTTTACTAAAAGAAGTATTTTTAAATTGTGAGCTCAGAGACCCCAAACTCCACATGTCCATCCGCTCCCAAAGGGAATCTACACTTTAATCAGATTTAAAGGTAGCCCCCATGTTAACCTATGGGAGGGACAGGCCTTGCAACAGTGAAAAACAAATTTAGCAATATCTCACTGTCAGGACATATAAACCACATTAATATATGTCCTACCTTAACCATACACTGCACCCTGCCCTTGGGCTACCTAGGGCCTACCTTAGGGGTGTCTGACATGTAAAAAAAAGGTAAGGTTTAGGCCTGGCAAGTGGGTACACTTGCCAAGTCGAATTTACAGTTAAAACTGCACACACAGACACTGCAGTGGCTGGTCTGAGACATGATTACAGATCTACTTATGTGGGTGGCACAACCAGTGCTGCAGGCCCACTGGTAGCATTTGATTTATAGGCCCTGGGCACCTCTAGTGCACTGTACTAGGGACTTACTAACAAATCAAATATGCCAATCATGGATAAGCCAATTACATACACATTTTGAAAAGGAGCACTTGCACTTTAGCACTGGTTAGCAGTGGTAAAGTGCCTAGAGTAACAAAAACAGTAAAATCAGAGTCCAGCACACATCAACAACCTTGGGAACAGAGGCAAAACATTAAGGGAGACCACGCCAAGGATGAAAATTCTAACAATAAGGGTAATAAATGTTTGAACTTTACTATATTGGAGTGGTGATTCATGGCCACATAGGTTATGGCCAGTGTATCTTACTGACAACTTTTTGTATTTTGGTTGTTGATCAAGGCTATTGGTTCTTGTTGTTTGCTTTGATGATCTTTTTACTACTGTCTGAGACAAAAGATTTGAGTTGACCTCTGATGGCAGTAGATGTCACTGCCCCATTATGTGTCACCTAGTCTAATTTGGGAGGTTACACACCCACAGTAGAAGAAACTGAGAAAATGTTGCTACCCTCAACACTAGAACGTAAAGCATGTGGGATATGTAATTCATAACTGATCACCACACGTAACATATTGTGGCTAGTTGGATTTTTCTCGGACTAATCACTCAATTATTTCATTTGTGGTTGGTGGCCAACTAAAGCAATATTTTAAAATTAGACAAAATTGTGGGCATGATTCAAAAACCTGATATAAACCACTCCTGGCCTGATGTCTAGAAATTAATACCATTATAATAAAACCCAACATGTTCTTTCACACTGATCTCTACAATAATGGATGTTCCTTTCTTTTCTTTTTTTTTTAAGCCTCAGCAGCCATTGAGAAAATACAAAAAAATCACAAATGTCAGTCCCCTAAAGGAAATTCTAGCCACCATCTTGATATTGGGTAAGACCTAGTAACTGAATTACTTTTTCTACATCCAATGGTTACCAACAAATTCAAAATAAATAAAGCATATTATGTGAATCAAAAAAGTCTCAAAATACTTTAAGTCAATGTTTAGGAGTCTCCATACTTTTTCTTTGCTCAAAGTACCCCACAATACAGTCAAATCATGAAGACATTTGTATATTCAATGTTCACAATCTATTATATATCTGTAAAGACTCCTTAGGTCTTCCTAGTCATGTCATTCTCCACAAAAAGTGAGAGTACTCATTGTCCTTATTTAATTCCCAACTCTACAGACCTCAACTGGCCATTTCATTTAGCTTCACACTGTCAAAAATTCCAGACCATGTCAGAACCACTTAAATCACTGGGAAGCAAGTCAATACCATGGAATCGAACCAGCTCTCCCTCTTTAGCACTACAATTGTGAGGCACCAGGGGAAAGGTTTTATCTTTGTTATGACAAGCTCTCACATGTTCCAAAATCCCAAAGTGTAACTCTAGATGTGCCACCCACAAATATCTAGTTACACCCGCAGATGATCACATATACAACATATTTTATGTGGAACTTTATTAAATGGCCTACTTTATAAGTCTGACCAGAATTATACTTGAAATATAAAAGCTTCTTGATGACAAATTTGCACATATAGCACATACAGCACATCAAAAAGTACTCTTCCAAATAATTACAATGTGGTCAATATATCTCCCCCAGTACCCATTCTATAGTTTCTCTGATCTAAGCATGCTCTATCTCAAACCAGCCCATGAAAAGGTTGGCATAAGAAGGGGCAAACCTGGAACCCATCACTGCACCTTGTTATTGATGATACTACTGTCTATTATAGACTAAAAGGGTTTTAGTCATGATCATCTAACAGCATACAAGTGGTTTCTAAAGATTGGCTCAACATAATGATAAGTAGTACCCCAGTGCCATCATACCAAATTCTTTTATGATACATGTATGCAGACTTTTCATGTCCAATGTTATAAAACTCATGTGATCAGAATCCCAAATGAGGAATCAGTATATAAGATATTGATACACAGGCAATGTAGTATCTGGTTGAAGACCATGGGTTGTGATGTTGTTGCAGGTCTCAAGTTACTTACTGATGGATACTTAATAATGTTAAAAAGCTGGTTTCTGGATATTATGGTGCTTATCTGTTTGAATATGAGGAAGGTATTTTTGATTGGTGCTATAATGATATAAAATTTTGCTCTATCTTTCAGTAACAGTAATCTAATTAGGAGGGTAGAATGAATACCTCCTTGAGCAAAATATTTATTCAGTGGGTCACTTATAGATGTGTTACTGTGTTGTTTTAACCATGGTTCTCTCACCAATGTACCATAAACTTTCTAACTATTTTCTTTACCTGGGGTAGATGGGTTAACAGGATGTACCTAATTGAGTAAGAAACACTTCAAATAAGATTTTTTACTACATTGATACACATTGCAGTAAGGCTTGGTGATATGGATGTATTTCAGACACAAAATGGCAATGTGTTCATAATATGTTTTCAAAAAGGATTTGTTTGATTTTCAATCAGCTAAATAAGCCAACTTTTATCTTTACTATTATGTGAATGTAACTCCATATATGTGACTTAGTTGTGTGAAATTGAAGGGAAATATAACTATCTTTAGAAAAATAATTATTTCATTCTGTGGATGTATTAAGGTACAACAATTCACCTTGTTGGTAATTTATCTTGGATTGATGAGTTTTTAGATGTGAGCACTACTGCACTCTTTAATCATGGTTTTCATTATGTGGTGAATTATTGTTTGTTTTTATGACTGCGCTGAGAAAGTTACAATTATTTCTTCAGGATGAAATGTGTTGGCTGTATTCTACACGTGAATGTGAAAGAAAATAAAGGATACTTTTGAAATCACACAAAGTACTTTGAATTATGAAACTTTTAGACTGGTCTCATTTAAGACATACAACTCAATGTTATGGATTTTTGAATGATTCTTTTTGTGTGCCTTTTATCGTTTGCTTTTTTTGAAGCAGAAAGCCTTTGTTTTTGTTAAAACTTCCACCTGATAAAGGCACTCATAGATGTCCAGTCATCACCAATGCAGTGTTTAATAAGGAAAAAGGCACCAAACAAGTTGAGAGGTTCTCTTGTTTCATGCAGCAAAGGAAGTACCAACCAACCATCCAGAAAGACAATAATCAATCACAGTATAGAACCACTACATTTTCATGGATACTGTAGTCCAAAATAGAACATGAACACAAGAAAAATTAGACTGCGAACCCCAGGTACCACAATATATGGTATATGCAGCAGTGACAGATAGAATAAGAATCTTTATCACTTTGTGTATGTGTGTGTGGGCTTGTGTATGTGTGTGTATATGCTGGTGTATGTGAGGGCAAGCACGTAAGACAATAAAAGGATGCCTAAAAAGCAGGAGATGAGAGAAGGGGAGAGACGGTATGACAAGGAAAAGACATAACAAGAGAAAGGTTAGGGTATGCTAGAAAGAAGATGCCAAGGATAATGTTTGGAAGACAGGGTGTAGGAGGGTTGAATTGCGGTGAGACAGGCAGTTTTGATTTCATGTTATAGAGAGTGGTAGGTGAAAAGGTGATGTGAGAGCAATGCTTAAGGTAAGTGGTGTGATAAAATGGAGAGGCTAGAGATTCTAGAGAATGTGTCAAAGGGCGTTGTTTAAGAGGAAGTGTGATGCACGATGGTGAGAGAAGAGTGAGAAAGAGTATGGTGTATCAGATGTGAGCAACTCCATTACAGAAACATTTACATAAGCTGACTTGCATTACAGACTGCATAAAAATTACTAACATGTCATACGAGCTTGCACCTATTTAACCTGTTAGTGAAATGTATTCCAGTACTGGCATGTTCACAAAAGTCTTGCAAACTCTATCTCTTCACTATGGACTAGTCTTTTTAGTGATACAAAACCACCAAGCACTCATTATTCACTTTGATGACAAAAGGCAGTTATCTTTTGGAATTTTTGCCTGACACCCAAACTTCTGTGAATGGTTTATTAGGAATGTTTGTTGCTTTCAATTGGCCCTTATTCCCAATATCTTTTTGTTGGGTCCATTGGTTGCTGTCACTCAACGACCAACATTGTTTTGCACTCCTTCAAGTTTCCTTCACAACAGACACTGGGCCTAATTTACATTAGTCTTGTTTGTGGCTTCACTAGCAACTGTGTAAACTTTCCCTTCACACTCAAAGACAGAACTTCAAACCAAATGCAATCACACATCTCAAGTGATACCTTTCCAAGAAGAAACAGCTAAACATTTTGCAAAAAGTAAAAAAAAAAAAAAAATGTTCTCTCCACTTCTCACCTCATTTCCAAATCTCTCTGTCACCCAGTCACTTCAAGAAGTGCACTGCCTATTCTAATAATCAAGGATACAAGGAGCAGTGAGGACATGCAATCCCACACCATGGCTGTTACTCCATGTCAAGTAGCTGTCACAGGCGGGCTCCTTGAACATCTGAGTCCCCCACTCCAAGATGGCCCCTGCAGGAACAACACCCCAGTCCACCCCACCAGAAGCAATTGCTGAAGGGCAATTCCTACACAGCCTCTAGCCCCATCTGGATGAGTGGGACAGCCCATACAGGAACTGCCCATAGTCCTCTCCAAACCTGTCTAACAGGATCTGCTAGACTTTATTCAGCCTGTGTGCAAGTAGCCGAAAGGTCATGTGATGTGGGCCTACCACTGATTTGGGGGTCTCACAGAGAGGGAGAGCCGTGTGGCAGTCAGGACTGGGACTGAAGTTTATTGATGAAGCAACGAACTCTGGAGCATCACACATTAAGACTGTTAAGACTGAAACTCTGTAACTAACTCTCTAAGAATTGCTGAAAGAAATTTTCCCCCAAATATACATATGCAGGGCTCCGTGAAGCTGATATAGTTTGAGGTGCTTTAGTTAGTAACATAAAGCCAAGACTCACAGTGTGTAGGAGAGCCACCTAAGTTGTTAGCCTGCACATGAATCCTTGCAATCACACAGGAACATATACATTATTAGGCATCCACAACAGACTTGGAGCAAAGGTTAATACCACTTAATAGGAAAGAAGGGCAATTTTGGTAAAACTTACTGGAATGCAAGCAAACACATAATTAAAGTGGGCACTAAGGCACGGAATAGGAATTCAGAAAACTGGGATCTGGTAAGCCAGGGGGTAAGGAAGGTGGCACAAAGGGGAATTAATTAGGGGTGGGTGGGAAACTCTATTCCAGCCACGGAGTTTGCAAAGTTTTGCCCACTCTATGCTCTGCTTGGAGCGCGGAGTTTGGCAAAACTCTGCCAACTTCATGTGGCGAAGTTTACTGTCCACCCCACCTTTCATGCTTCCTCATAAATTACTCCCTTTAAGACAAGGGTCAGACGTCCGCTATATTGACACAGAAGCTCACATGTGCAGCAGGAACAATTCTAGGGTACCAGAAAACCAGCACAGCCAATGATCAACCAGTATATGTTGCTTCAGTCAATCAGACATTGCACGACAATCTCTGTGGTTCTATAACCTACAGGAAATAGAAAAGAGCTCCTTTAGCCAATCCTGTGATATGAGTTATTCCACCCAATGCAAGATTACAACACTTTACTACCGCCCAACGGAATATGTTTTGAACTGTCTGATTGGTTGTGAGCACTTGAGGCACTTACACTCTGGCCATTCTTGCTATAGTTGCAAGAAAAAAGACTTCTGTTAAGAGAGTAAATAATAGCACGCCATGGGTTTCTTGCTCAAATAACTGTCTCTTCAGAGGTATTCTGGACTGCTGGCCAACCAAGGTAAGCTTAGAAAGGAGAATGTCAGTTAAAGGGAAATATGTTGAGTTGGTTGGTGTAAAGACATGGGAAGAAAATGTTTGATGGCTGGGATTACAATGGTGGTGATTCTTTTATTTTTATCTCATTTGATGTCATACAGTTGTTTCCCCCCTTCTTGGTATAGTAGCTGTACGTAGCTGTTGATGTTTGAGTTCTTCCACCCTTGACAGTGGACAAAAAATTGTCTTTTATTTTTTGTTTTGAGATTATATCTGAAAGGGGAATATATAGCAGCTTTATATTTGAAAGGAGCATATATTGGCTTTTGACAAAATTATCATTTGACAGCATGACATGCACACACTGGCCAGCCATGTGATAACTCCATGGAAGTTTAAGCAACCGCAGCTTCCTTTAGGTTCAGCATGCCAAATGAAGTGAGCCGCTGCCAAACTCAAGGGCTAGCCCCATCGCGTGCTATATCATCAATGTGCACATCCGCAGAGCACATCCACCTGCTGCACATACAAAAAGTATAATTTAGAACAGTGTGTGCATGTAAACATCACAATACCAAAGAATAAGGGCACCATCAGAGATCTGTGCTTGCAGCCATCTGCCGGGTGAGAGCCGGTGCAACCTGCAAATCCTGTAGTATCCGGGCAGATAAAGTAATTGTCATGCACCGTTACAGGAGAGCATCCCAGATAATCACAGCTCCTCAGAGATCCACATGTAGCTACAGAAAAAAGCATCTCTCGAGGTGACGATGTGAAAGGACTGAGCATCATCATGATTGTAAACTTGCACAGGGATAATAAGAATCGGCATAAATAGATTGACGTACAATGGTATTAAAAGGAAAGGTTCTAGGATGAGAACTGTGTACTGTTCTGCTCAGATTTATATCCTGTACACTGTATCAGTAATACAGATGTTGCAGGGCAAGACACTGGGTAGGGCTAATCCTGACATTGAAACAAACAGCTGGTGTGAAGATGACAGACCGGAATTCTGTCATTTGCAGAACTTCACGGAATGTCGCTGAGTTTTTACGTAGCTCCATGAAATTCATTGGAGTAAAACACCGAGAGTTCAGTCCACCCCTAGAATTACGGAGTGTGTATTTCGGGATAAGAAAACAAGGACAGAAAAAAAGACCAACACTTAAAGTAGTTTAAGGTAAGAAATAAAAGTGCATTGACAAAATGTATTGTTCAGAGAACAATGAAACACTGCTAAAAATGCAACGCTGGCAAACAGCGCTACAACTGGGAACAAGGTGCAATTCAAATCAGAGCTAGTTCAGTCAAGTGCCTCCTCTTAAATATTTCAAGTTCAGGCAGAAAGTATGCATTGCAAAGCCCTGCTGGGTCAGGAGAATGAAATGCTGGATGAGAAGAATCAGAAATTCTATGGAAACAGAAGGTCAATCAATCAAAGAGGTTCCTGCATTAATAATCAACAGTTGACTGAAACAAACACTAACTAATGTTCACATGCCTCATGTCTGATCAGGTTAGCAACAGCCAATTAAAAATATGCTGACCCTTCCACCCATCATTGGCCAGCAAGGATAAAGACAAAATAGTTAGCAGGGGATTCAAGGAAAAACAGCCTTTGGCAGGAAGAGAGTCCATGCTGTCACAAAGACTGACACAGATATAAAATAAAAGACACGTTCTGAATATTATTCAAGAGGCTAGAAGTCAGCATAGGCATGTAGCACAATTTCCAGGAGTTTAACATTAGAAAGTACCATAGGTATGCTGCCTGGCAGTCACAAGAGGCAATGAAGTGAACTGTGACATTTTTGACACATTCACATACCTCTGACAGTACACTTCTATACTGGCCTGCAACATGTGCCACTATAAAAAATAAAAAAAGGAGAAACAGAGCCATCACAGTGCAAATTCTTTTTTACTTGCATTGTGAAACAATATATGTTCTGCTTTAACAGAGCCAGACTCTACCACGCCTACAACCTTGGAGCATCACTCACCAGCACCACCCTCACCCACATCATCAACAACTAGATCTAATCTGCAACATTTCCAAAAGACTGAAAGGATGGAGTGGTAAAAATCCCCCTTAAGAAGCCAGTGGTCGACTTGAGCCTTTTGGGCAACATCTGTCCAATTTCCCTGGTCCTATACCCAGCCAAAGTGATATAGAAGGCCATCAACAAGCAACTCATAACTCACCTCAAACAACACCACCTACTGGGCAACACTCATTCAGAATTAACAAACAAACCACAGCACCAAAACAGCACTTATCACAGCCACCAATAACATTTGGAACTTTCTGGACTGAGGGAAAACAGCGGCCCTCATCCTGCTCAACGTCTCTGCAGCATTTGACATGGTCTCCCACAACACACTCATCAGAAGCTCTATGAACTTGGCTCTGCACTCATATGGATCTGCCTCTTTCTCACAGCAAGAACCAAAAAAGTCAGACTGCTTCCCTTCGCTTTGGGGACCTTGAGCCGTACCTGCAGAGTTCCCTAGGGATTGTCTCTCAGCTGTACCCTGTTCAGCACCTACATAACCCCACTCCCCAACATCATTTGATCCCAAAGCATCACCTTTATCTCATATGCCAAATACACACAACTAATACTATCCCTGACAGACAAAACAACCACCACCAGAGCCAACTTCACCTATTGACCATATTAGCAGAACCGATGAGAACCAACTGCTTAAAGCTCAGCTCTGACAAGACAGAGTACTGATCTTCAGGAACAAGACCTCCTAGTGGGATGCCTCTTGGTGGCCTACAGAGCTACGATCAACACCCACTCACCGCACCAAAAATCTGTAGATCATCCAGGATAACAAGCTCAGCATGATGGCATAAGCCAATGCAGTGAGCACTGCCTGCTTCCATATCCTGCAGATGCTATGAAAGAGTTTCAAGTGGCTGTCACAGAACACCACACAAGCAGCATCGACTAAGACAACACATTCAAAGCTAGAATCTCCAAGAAACTCCTACACAGACTTCAGACCATCCAGATCACTGCTGAAAGACTCATACTAAACATTGCATGCAGCACCCACATCTCACCCCATCTCAAAGAGCCTTCACTGGCTCCCCATTCACAAACACAGGCAATTCCAACTCCTCACACGCAAACAAATGCTCACACAACTCTGGGTTGGCAAACCTGAACAGCCACATACACCTTCACCCAGCTGCCAAGTACCTATGCCCATCCTCACTCACAGCCCCACTCTCCCCAGCATTTGCAGAAGCAGAGCAGGAGGTCACTCATTCTCCTACATCACACACAAAAACATGAAACAACCTCTCCCAATGCAGCAAAAGGGTTGGGCCTACTTACTTGTGCAAGTTATTACTAAAAATAAACAGTAATAAGTTGAGCACCGCACACAGCTAGTTTTTGGTAGTGCAACAGCTTTCCATAGAAAATAATAAAGGCATGGACTTAACTGTAAACCTCACTGGAAATAATGTCAATTTAAATCAAATTATTTCAAATAAACATACAAATAAATATCATATAATATAATTTAATGTTACAATATGCTTTATAGTTGTAATTGTAATTAAAACATTATTTTATAACCTTTTTTACATTTAAAAATCAATGTAATAAATGTATTTAATATAAATAACTTACTTCAATTAATTGTCTACATAATTTTTAACAATTATTATAAATAATAAATATATATTAAATTACATAAAAAATGCTTTTCTCCTGGTTAAGTGTAAAAATAAATCCCCACCTAAATTGAAAACAATGTTAGGAATAAATAATTATTTAAATACGTACATTTTTATATATTTTTAACATTGAATTATATTTTTTTATATTATTAAATTAACATTAATTTCTGGGGAGGATATTACAGTACAAATGGTTGGCCTTGTATGATGGTGGACTTACTTTATCACATCTATAGTATAGGTTTGGATCTTTGATCTTTTTTTACTGTGATAACTTTAGAAGTGCAGTTTGTTACTAAGAATACGCTTACTCTTTTGTGGATGGCTGGATTTACATTCTTAAACCCCTCAGTGACCCTCCCTTAGCCCCTCCTCTATTTTTCCTACCCCCCACCCATTTAGTAGTAAGTGTTCTCTCATTTTCCAGGCACTCCTCTATCATTCTCACATTTACTACCGAGATGTATACTCATGTGTGCTACTCACTCTGGGCAGATATCTCAGCACAGAAACCGACAGAAGAGTGGAAGGCGAAGTTGTGAAGTCTACATGAAGGTTTTGAACAGCAATTCATAGAACAGTTTGTAGTACTACAAAATGTAGTGCAAAGCGCAGTTTGTGAATAGGCCCCGGTAGCTCCACAATCGCCTGTGTTAACCACAGCTAAGGATGTTCCCCAACTTGCCTCCATTTGCAGTTTCTTTGACTGAAACCAAAAGATGACAAAATCACTAGCTGCCTGGCACGGCCACAAATCTGGGACATTTTAAGGAATATATTTTGGGGTTGCTGTCGGAACAGCTTTGAATTTATGTTCTTTCTTCGCTGTTTAGTCAGGTCACGGACAGTGCACAGGTACACTTGTTTAAATTCTAAATGGGCATTACATCTAATATTCAGTGATAGTGATGTGATTTCAATATTTTAACACAGCAGCAGCTCACTAATATCATTGCAAATAATCTATGTGACACCCTCCCATTTCTCATACGTGAGGTCCTGATTTGATTAAAAAGGAACTTTTTTATGGATACTGCATGAAACATAAAGACATTGCTCAATGTCTGCAATAGACTCTCACATATCGCTCATATTAAAAAACTAAATTAAAGGAAAACGGTAGTTAAAACGATATATTTAAGAATTATTTAAGGTCATCAGGGCGAGATTCTCAGCACAACAGTGCTGGCTCTGTCAAGGAGCCCCCTGAAAGGCTATGGCCCTGGACCAGATCCCACTTTGCCCATGCCCTAAAACGTCGCTGCCACAAACTGCTTTTTCCCCACAATGTTTACCACAGACAATATTCAGTAATGTCATCAGAGAGATTTACATCTGCTAGATGTTGTGGGCAGTCCGCTGGGAGTCGGAGATGAACAATTCTGCCAACTCAAGGGCTGGTGGGTTGCCTACTAAAGTATAGATAGGTCACGCGTTTCTGACATATAAGGTGTGAATTTTGCTAAAATTGTGCTCATGTAAAATTTGATTGGACAATTTAAGAGTATAGGACTGAGCTGCCGTCCACAGCAGGTTTCCGCCATTTTAGCAATGTACATTTACACACCGAGCCTTCCTTGGAACAGGAATATTTGCATCCAACTAAGAAATGTGGTTGATTCTCAAATGGTAACCAGTAAACTAAAAAACAACAGATTTTCTATGCAGTACAGTAAGAGGTACATATTTTTAGAGGTACGTTTTTGGAATTCTAATATCTAATAAAAAAAAAATCACAAAGCTAAAACACTAATCCCTTATCAGTGAATATCTAATTTGACTGGAAAATGTAGCCTGATAAGGTGAAACATTTCCTAACAATTTACGCGTTCCTAGGTATTAGGATATATATGTAAATTACGTTGAAAACTAGTACATATAATCCATATAAACATGTATAAAGGAGCATTCTATAGTTTAAAATAACAGATGATTTTGCCCCACTGTCAGAAAAATAGCTATGCATGTGTTAATGTACACATCGTAGGAAAAATAAGGTATTTAAGGAGAATCTGAAAACACTTATGTACAACTTAAAATGCCCACGGAAATAAACATGAGAATAGAAATATAATTCACGTTAAATTTTCTGGATAGAGCCTCCAGTGAGCAATGCATTTATCATAAACTACAAAACCTAAGTGCTTTAAAGTATTGCTATTATGTTCCTATTTGATTCCATAGCTACTTTAATGTATGTCGCATTATGATGGTGGTGTCAAGATCTTCAGCAGTTTGCTAGGTGAACCTTAATTACGAGGTGCATTTTTTCAAATGAATCACACACAAAGTGCACATCCATTCACCTACATTTTTAAGATAAGCCATCTGAGGTCACGAAGAGTCAATGAATTTCTCAGAGCTAAGGACTCTCTTTATTAAAATAAAATGGTACATATTTCCAGCTCCGCTGATCTTGCGAAAGTTTCCTGTATCTGTGTAAAACATTTCACTGATATTTTGAAAACGTTTGCTCTCTTTTGAGTAATAACTAAGCCTAAAAGTACCACAATGTCCAAATTGATCAGTTGTCTACAAAATGGCCACGGAGAGAGCGACCAGGTGCACTCATGCTACAAGTATTCGTAAATATGGGTTTGTGTTCAAATACATAGGTCGGTGCATGGGAATCCCCACGCTCCACTCAAGTAACGCCTGCCTGATGAAAGATAATGTAAAACAACTGCACTGCGTCGTGTTACTTATTTTTACAAAACCACACAAAGACACGCACATTGGGCTTTGTGTCACTTTGTAACACCAAAATAGATTTTACATAAGAGCTACATCAAAAATGTTGCGTAATCTTGATGCAAAACATTAGTCAATCTGGGACTAAAATATGTGTGATCTTTCTCTGATTTTGAGATGCAGTCTTTGTAATGGTAGGTTTATTTCATTTCATAAAAACTCCAGTCTCAGGGAATCACAGAATGACCTGTCTACTGGACATTAATTAGACAGGTCGTTATTTGGAAAACCCTGTGATTAGCTAAACTCACAACGATGGTGGCCTGCATGGAACCAGTGCTACATTTTTAAAATGTAGTTTCTCATTTAAGAATAAATCAGGAGGAGCATGTAAAAATCAATTGGATGCAACTATTTATATATGCCTTTGCAACTTGCAATTAAAGGGGGTGTTCTTATCATGCCCCTTCCTAACTGGCATTCAGAACCAATTGCAAAAAACATTTTGTGTGGCAGATACAACCTTTGGACCATGCAAAATAGACTTATTTTGCATGTTGTTTAATATTTTATGAGAAAATAAACCATGCTGTAGTTGCAAACCTCGTGATTTTGAAAACTGCAGGGTGTGCACTCACAAAATGGCTTTGTACATGTGGTCCACTGTCCCATCAATCCTGATTCGCAGAATCATTGTTGCAGAAAATCCATCTGTAAATGGGAAAATTATTCTTTTTTAGAGATTATTAAGGGACAGCTTTCACAGGTATCCTCAATATTGTTTGTATACTATTAGTAAACCTAACTTCAGTACAAAAACGTTTGAGTGAATGAATGAATTAGTGTAGATAGACCTAAAAGAATTCGATAGTTTCGGAAATTGTACAGAAATGATTTTCTACCATGGTGAACTGTTTTCCACGTGGAATTAAAAAGGGAAAAATGTGCATGTCGGTCATATTCTGTCCTGAGGAATATTGGGGAGCTTTATGGAAATAAATAATACCATACATGATTGATACCTTAACAACAAACACAAACTGCCCTTATGCTGAATATGAGCCTTATGCTTAAATTTTACATGTTCATTTTTTCATTTTCAGTTTTCTTCTTTATGGGTAAATCACTGATGTATTTCTTCATTATGATTTTTTTAATTATGACATAATCCTATTTAGTGACACAACAGGCAATTGGCAGGACTAAGGAGGACTAACAAGACTATTACAAGTGGCCTGAAGTAAAGCAAGAAACTTTCCTTGGTAACTCTGACATACTAGGGATTACAAGTGTGACCCTGACAGTCCCATTAGTTTTTTAGGGAACCTCTAATTCTGGTTCTGTTTCCCCCATTAATTTGTATTGTTTCTTCTTGAACGCAGACTGAGCCTCCAGCTGAAGCATCACAGATCCGTGCAGTACCACAGAACTAGTACTCTTGATTCAGTTGATGATTCCTGTCACTGGCTTAACCTGGATCTGGATTACTGAGGTCCTGTGAATGAATAAATTAATGAGGTACTACCTAAACAAGAGTAGTACTATGGTGGATGTATAATTTGGGAAGATTGATGAATCATAATCTCAGGATTTTGTGACTTCTGAAAAATGAGTAAATGCATACAGATGGTTGCTAGAAATTTGCGATGTGTGGATTTTTTACTTCTACGAGAAATTATAAATCATAGTGTAGTTGTGCTATGAAAGTAATTTATATCGACTATCAATGGGATCTAATCAGGAAATTTAGAACAGGGCTAGAAAAGACTTACATGGCTGGACCAAATCCCATTGTAAGCTTAATCATATTTTTACCCCCGGAATAAAAAAAAAAACGTATGTTATGCTGTGTTCCCTCATGAAAGACATTGAAGTCCTGATATCTAACCACAACTGGAGAATAGGAGGCAGAACACAGTCACACATCTTCCTAGGCCTTCATAGTTAACAGAACCGAGTGTGACTGTAAGAAAAAGAGAGAGTCTTTTCAGATTCTCCTTTTTATCCTGATTCAGTGATTCCTAACAATACGGCTCCCTACACAACCTTGCTGGCTAAATTATCTTAAATGTAGGATTGCACAAATAAAACCCATTATATGCAGGTTTTATCCTGCCTGAAAAAGGGATGGAAACTAAAGCCACCTAAAAGACATTAGATAAACAATCAAACCAAATTTTTGGTAATCAGTGCCCACTAAAGCAATGTCTCTGTGAACACAAGTGACACTGCACACACCACTGCAGACACTTATGACATGTGACCCACAACATGTAGAATAACCCCTTAACATGCTTTCTGTTGTGCTCCTTATTAGTACTATATATTGTTCAGAAAAAACAGTAATTCTAGCACTTTTCTAGTCAAATGAACCATAAGGAGTGTTACTATAACTATTATAAAAGTTATCACATGAGAGTGACTCTTAACCTAACTCTGGAGGCTGTCAGCTTCCCTGTCAATGAGGGGGTCAATGGCCTTTATAGTAACACACTGTGTACAATATAAGGCACAAGTCAAAACACAGAACAAATATAGTAGGCCGTCGGCCCAAGCATTTGTATACACTCCTTTGGCATATATTTTTGGTATTTGTGCAAATTATGTTGTTTATGATAGAAGATTAACTTTACGTGTCTCTATCATATATGGTTAAGTAGTTTTGCCCAGATGCTGCTTAACTTCACATTCCATCACCCACACTATTATGGCTGTTACAACAGCAAAACTCCAGCTACCTTACGTATTTGATGGACCTTCCATCTTTATTGACACCCCTTGAAGGATACAACTCCAGATACAAAGTGACTGTATCTTGCCTTCAGGAATCCAATCTTTAGAAAAAATGATAGTTAAGGCCAGGTCACATCTAATCTCAGGGCATTACAATAAAACAGTGTCACACACCCAAGGGGTCATTGATACTTCAATCACATACACACTTGGTGATCAATACGTACTGTAACTCCCACATCAGCCCCCCCATTTGCCGCATTAGCAGACACATTCTTCCTCATCCGGGGTTCCGTTTTACTCATGACTCCAAAAGGCACATCGCACTGTCAAGCTTCATGCTCCCTGTCCTTTCCAAACAGTAAGGACACCGCTCTCACGGCAGACTTAAATATACATGCAAATACCTTAACTTATTTCCATGCTGAAGCCCCACATTTTACCGCATCCTGATGCGACTGCGGGGATTGCAGGGAGTCGTAGTTTCACATAATTGTGGCTTCTTCATCCTGTTAGCATAACTAAATTACTACACTCTGTGCATTGCCTCATCGTGGCACAACCAAAGGGAATACTGGAATATGTAGTTTTACCATGAGATAAACCTGAAAGCTTGCCATTGATAGAGCGGAACGTGGTAATAATTTTACCTACGTTTGTACGCTCCTTAGGCCGATGAATCTTTTGACTTAGTGGGAACTCTCTGTACTCTTAATCGATCAATCTCATCATAATCAATATTCAATAACGAACATATGCAACACCTTGAACAACATAACACTTTACAATTAATCCAGAATACATTTCGGCGAACCCTGACCTTTCAGTCAGGAATAACCACACCAGTTTAATGCAAAATTAGTGAATTTATTTCCCTATATTAACAAAGCTAGCACAATATAAATGTGTCTCAACACCAAATGATAAACATATATGAACATTAATAGCTGTCCATAACGTCGAAACAAATGTAATCTATGAAGCATTTGAATCACGAGGCATTCGATAATGGCAATGCAAATCACTAATACGATAATCTGTAATGAACTAATTGCATACATTTAGTCAGCATAACATGATCTCAAATTGCATCGTGCAACATATGGAATCCTCGTCTAACCTCAAATTAGCATCAGCATGTGGGACTTCATGCAAAAACAATTTAGCAACATTAATTTAGAAAAACTCCTAACTAGGGCTCTTACCAAAATCAGCAGTTGGTTACCTAAAAGGAACACAATGCAATTTTACAATTTCCTTTCATATTTACCAATTACGATCAGCATACAAGGAAGTCTTCGTCTCACAGGTACCGTTCTTCGGTCAGCATGGGTACCGTTTTCTCGATCAGCATGGGACGGGACAAAGGGGCAGGGTTGGACGGGGCAAATGCCTCACGGCGGCAAGGTAAAACTACTATTTCATGTAAAGGGATCAGATCAAAGTTACAGTCTCTAGGGCAAGAATCATTTAAAGTCTCTTTCTCTCGATTAGAGAAAGAATCAAAGTCCCTCAAAATGGCGTCGCAGCAAAGTGGGCCATAATAGCTACTAAGTCAAAATGGCATAATCGCGGGCAAATGGCTACCTTCTTCTCGTGCACCTGATTTTTATAGACAACAGTTCGAGTCCTGTAGGGTCTCCATTGGAGGGTTCATAGGTTAGCTTCAAATTGACCAATCAAACACGACAGTTCTCAAGCTTTTACTTAAGCATACATTATCCTTGGAGATGGGTACGCAAATTGCAACATTGTTTTCCAGTTAGCTTACTCTCAGAGCCTCCATTGTCCGCACCTGCAAGTCGACCTTGAATTAAAGAGAAAAATATGCCAGGCTGGCACCAACTTTAAGATAAGCATGTGAACAGTTTCTGTGGAAAAGTACAGCTTCAAGCTAAAATACACGTTTATTAGCACAGTGGAAAAATACGAGCATCTAAACCATGAGACCAGGCAACTAGGCCAAAGCCTCTGCTAAAGTAATGCTAAGCTAAAGCATTTCAAACAAGCAAATCATAGCACACGTTTATGATTATGTCGGATTAGTGCAATTCTAATTCACCACGTTATATAAAGCACGCGTATAAATGATGGCAAACTACTCTGAGGGCACATTTTGTCCCCGTACAATCTTTATTAATTCGGTTAATATCACACATGATTATTTCAGCACTACGTTTAAGCGTTAATAAATCAAAACCTTCATTTTCTGCTTCATCAATCCCTCCTCTGATGACTACTAGTCATCACACCAATCCACGCCCACAAATTTTATTCCATTAAAATTCTGTCAGTTCCCTTTTCCTTTTAATTCCCCTAGTTTGCGCTTTGTATTCTTCTGCCATTCTTTTCATAATTTTCTCTTCTTTTCTTCTTTTAATTCTTTGCATGATCATTATTATTCCCCTTTTTATTCCCCAAATTCCAAATACACAAATTATTATTATTAATATTCCTTCTATTATTTTCAATAATATTCCATTCCAAATTCCCCCAATCCAATGTCCCACTGAAGCTATTCCCTTTCCAACCTTCTCCCACACTCCTGGTTCTTTCAGTTCTTTCAAATCTGCACTTTCTTTTGTTAGATTAGCAAGCATAGTTTTAATCTTCACACTATTATCCGGTATATAGGTGCAACAGTGACGTGCACCAATCATTTTGCAAACGCCTCCATCCTTTGCTAAAAGAATGTCTAAAGCAAGCCTATTTTGAAGAGTCATAGCTCTTTCCGCTGCAAGCTCAGCATCTATCAGGATTATAGCACCTGAAAACTTTGTCAACATGTTATCCACTATAGTAGACAACTTTCGTATCTTGATGGAATTCAGCACAACTCCCAATGAAGGAATCATGGCTCCAAATATATCACCTACCACAGCAGCTGCGGTCTCTCTTTTCTGGATACTATGAGATCCAGATGTCTTTTGAATCATCGATACGTCATCCAGTTGATAAACCTTTGGGAACACTATACCCAAATAACATCTCCCCCACCATCCCTTGGGAAGACGATAATAAGCATTATGTCCGCAAATGTAATATACACCTGGAATGACAGGGTCAAGTCCGTCCATCATGAATGTCCATTTGGCCTTAAAAATAAACGTATGTTTGCATTCACTTGCTCCTACAAAAATATTGTCATAATAAGATTCACCTCGATATATACAAAATTTCCCTACATGCCAAGCATCTAAAGCTATTTTCCCTTGTGTCTTTATAGCAGCAAAATAATAATTATCTACTGAAGTCCTCTTATGTAACTCCTTTTCTAATTTCGCCTTCATTTGAGCCCTTCTATCATCTGTGCGATCTAAAAAGCTTATTTCTACAGCAGAGACTGAGCAGGTAAGGTTCTCCCTATGAGCATGAGCCGTTTCAAAAGGTTGCATTGGCTCGAAAAAGTCCCTCATAATTTTGTAATCCCAGTATCTTGCAGTTTCACTTAGCTGCGCTATTATAGGAACATAAGCAAAGGTAACATCATAATTCGAGTAAAAATACTGTATGTTAGTTTGACCATAAAACCTAGACATTACTATACTACATGTAATCCCATATGTAAGAGGCATGTGGTGATAAGTTACCCCTTCTTTTACTGATGTCGGTATCTG
Source organism: Pleurodeles waltl (assembly GCF_031143425.1). Taxonomy (NCBI): domain Eukaryota; kingdom Metazoa; phylum Chordata; class Amphibia; order Caudata; family Salamandridae; genus Pleurodeles; species Pleurodeles waltl. Next base: position 771,565,574 of record NC_090439.1, on the reverse strand, counting down.
TGTACACACATAACAATCCTTCGCATCCATAGTCTCAACATACTCTGTTAGCAAGCGATAGAAAACGTTATACGAAAGCTCTTTCTTATCATGCAAGAGTCTCTCATCCATTGCTAGTCTTTTCAATGGGGTTAGTTCAGTGACAGTAACAGGAGCAATAGTAGAAGCAGTAATAGTCGCATTCTCACCCTTTCCATGCATTCCAAACACAATTGCCATTATTATTATTACACATGTAATTACCAAGCCTATACACACATATTTACAAAATTTCTTTCTATTGTTTGGCGCCATGATCTGTATAGAATCAGAGAGCTAGAAGCACTTATAAATGAAACTATTTTAGCAATTCAGTTACAAAGCTGAGCGAGCGCAATGTTCACACCGTCTTCTTCAAAAGGCCAGTCACTTATCGGTTAGCAGCATTTGTCTCAATTCGGCAATAACTCAGTCTTTGTCAGTTTAGCAAATGTCTCATCCAGTTTAACAATGTCTCAGCTGGTTGTTTCTTTCACGTTTATTGTAGCAAGCAATACCATTTACTCTTTGAATCGACAGAGTCTATGAAACTTTTCTTTTCTATTGGTATCTCTTCTTCTTCTTCGTTCTCGATGCTTAGAGATACAAACTCGTCAGTCCAATCATCATTGACCGCATATGCCCATTCAGGACCGGAATACCTCCTGTTTGGTATCCTTTTCCTTTTCAATTTTTCTTCTCTTTTCGACTCTGCTTCGCTGGTACTTTCCTCTTTTGTCAAGTCTTTTTCCTCACTTGACGATTGTTCCACAACAGCCACTTCCTTTCTTTTCTCTTTCACTTTCGGCCTTCCTCCCTCGTTCAAACTTTCTTTACCATTTTCTTTTATTGGCGAGATACTTAGGCCCTCATTCTGACCCTGGCGGTCGGTGATAAAGCGGCGGCCAAGCCGCCAACAGGCCGGCGGTCTAAAATATGCAATTCTGACCCTGGCGGGAACCGCCAACACAGCCCGCCAACTTAACACTCCGACCGCCACAGCGGTACAAACAAACAGCGCGGCGGTTCCCGCCAACAGCCCGGCGGCAGACAAAGTACCGCCCACCCTATTACGACCCACCAATCTGCCACCTTTTCCGGGGCGGGAGCACCGCCGATAAGAACACGGCGGAAACAGACTACGAACGGGAAAACGCTCACCTCTACGCACTCCACGCGAGATTCCGGCAGTATGGAGCCAGAGTTGCAGGTCATCCCCGCACTCCTATTCCTGCTCATATACCAGGAGCACGCCCGGCGGCGCGGAAGACATCGGTGAGTACGGCACCTACGACACAGGGGAGGGAAAAGATTACCGGCACACACCCACCCACCCACACCCACTACAACACACACATCAATGCATTCCCACAGATCACTGTCACAACCCACAAACCACCCCCCTCCGAAATAATGCAAAGACCAAAAGAAGAGATCATAAACGGGCAGATATATTGAAATATGTACACCAGTAATCCCAATAAATAAATAAACTATGTACAAAATATATACAGCTACTAAATGTAGTCCAACCACTGTCCGTGGATCACAGGGGTCCTGTGCAAAGGGGCAAGGCCCAGTCCCACGACAAGAACTCCACGGAGAGAACACTGCAGGGGCATCAGAAAGAAAATAGGACAGGCACCTCAGGGGGAAGGGAAGGGGGGGCACCTCAGCCACTTGAGTACACGACGCCAGATCCACGAGGGGACTCCATGACCACTGGCCCATCCTGGGGAGAGCAAAGCCACAGTCCAAACAGTCCATACAGTGGGTGGCCTGCCCACTGGGCCATCCTGGGGAGAGCAAAGCCACAGTCCATACAGTCCATACAGTGGGTGGCCTGCCCACTGGGCCATCCTGGGGAGAGCAAAGCCACAGTCCATACAGTCCATACAGTGGGTGGCCTGCCCACTGGGCCATCCTGGGGAGAGCAAAGCCACAGTCCATACAGTCCATACAGTGGGTGGCCTGCCCACTGGGCCATCCTGGGGAGAGCAAAGCCACAGTCCATACAGTCCATACAGTGGGTGGCCTGCCCACTGGGCCATCCTGGGGAGAGCAAAGCCACAGTCCACACAGTCCATACAGTGGGTGGCCTGCCCACTGGGCCATCCTGGGGAGAGCAAAGCCACAGTCCATACAGTCCATACAGTCCATACAGTGGGTGGCCTGCCCACTGGGCCATCCTGGGGAGAGCAAAGCCACAGTCCATACAGTCCATACAGTGGGTGGCCTGCCCACTGGGCCATCCTGGGGAGAGCAAAGCCACAGTCCAAACAGTCCATACAGTGGGTGGCCTGCCCACTGGGCCATCCTGGGGAGAGCAAAGCCACAGTCCATACAGTCCATAACAGACCCCACTGCCACTGGAGGAGGCAAGTTGGCCAGAGGACATCCTGCAGCCCTTCCCGAGATAGATCCTGCCCTGCCACGTCTGCCAAAGGGCCAGCGGTTCTTGCCCTGAAGGGCCCAGTTCAGCGGTTCTTGAGACGGCGGGGCCCAGTTCAGCGGTTCTTGAGACGGCGGGGCCCAGTTCAGCGGTTCTTGCCCTGAAGGGCCCAGTTCAGCGGTTCTTGAGACGGCGGGGCCCAGTTCAGCGGTTCTTGAGACGGCGGGGCCCAGTTCAGCGCTCCTTGCCTTGAAGGGCCCAGTTCAGCGGTTCTTGAGACGGCGGGGCCCAGCGGAGCGGTGCTTGAGACGGCGGGGCCCAGTTCAGCGGTCCTTGCCTTGAAGGGCCCAGTTCAGCGGTTCTTGCCCTGAAGGGCCCAGTTCAGCGGTTCTTGAGACGGCGGGGCCCAGTTCAGCGCTCCTTGCCTTGAAGGGCCCAGTTCAGCGGTTCTTGAGACGGCGGGGCCCAGCGGAGCGGTGCTTGAGACGGCGGGGCCCAGTTCAGCGGTCCTTGCCTTGAAGGGCCCAGTTCAGCGGTTCTTGCCCTGAAGGGCCCAGTTCAGCGGTTCTTGAGACGGCGGGGCCCAGTTCAGCGGTTCTTGCCCTGAAGGGCCCAGTTCAGCGGTTCTTGAGACGGCGGCCGGTCTATGGCCAACTGCTAATTGCCTGGTGGTGCCCTCCTGGGCAGCGGGGATGGTGCTCCTTCACTGCCCACCTGGGCTGTGGGTGGTGGGGCCCTCCTGGCCAGCTGGGCTGGGTCCTCCCTGGGCAGCGGCTATGGGGGTGGTGGGCTCTCCCGGGGCAGCTGTGCCGGTTCCTCCCGGGGCAGCGGCTATGGGGGTTGTGGGCTCCTCCTGGGCAGCAGGCCTGCTGCCTGACCTCTCCGACTTGCTGCCCTTGCCCTCCTTAGTCGTGGGCCTGTGGCCCTTTCCTCCCTTTGGAGCTGTGGCTGGTGACTGTCTCTGGGTGGTGTCCGGGGGGGATGTAGAAGGCGGGCTCCTGCGGCGACCCTTCCGCCTTCTGCTCCTCTTCCCAGGGGGTGGGCTGGCTGTCCCCTTGCTGCTGGGCGAAGACCCAGACATGCGGGCTGGCGGGCTCCAATACCCCTGCACCCTTGTCAAGGGGGCTGCAGGGCTGGTGGTGGCTGAGGTGCTCTTCTTACCCCGACGAGAAGGAGGGGGGGGCTCAGGGTCAGGAAAGAAGTTAGTAGTGGCGAGGAAGAGCTTCTTGGGACAATGGAGAGTGGTAGGTACAGTGGGAATGGGAGTGGAGGGAGAGGATGTGGTTGTAGGTGAGTCACGTTTGCTGTCTTTGTGTGCAGGTGCAAGAGGGATAGGCTGTCGTAAGGTGGATGGCTTTTGGGTGGGTGGGTGGCTGCGTTTGTGTGGTGTGGAAGAGGGGGTGACAGACACAGTGGGAGAGGACACAGGGGACGTGTAAATGGCAGTGGGGGTGGTGACTGCACGTGTGCGGACTGGAGTGGAGGGTGTGCTGGTGATGGAAACATTGGCTGATGGTGAGGTGAATGGAGGTGTGAGTGTAGACGTCACAGGGAGGGAGGAGGGAGACGAGGAGGTGGGGGTCACAGAGGTGGTAGTGACTGTTGGCATGTCTGCATCGGAATGTTGCGTGTGTGAATGTCTGCGTGATCTGTGGTGCTTATGTTTGGATGAGCTTCTCTTGGGTGTTGAGGTGTGTGCAGGCTGGTCTGATGGTGTGGGTGGGACAGGCAGAGGAACAGGAGAATGGGAGGAGGGAGTTAGTAGAGGCAGGCAGGAGACAGGGACAATGGCTGCCGTCAGTGCTGAGGCCAGAGCCTGGAACGATCGCTGATGGGCAGCCTGACCCGAATGAATGCCCTCCAGGTACGCATTGCTGCGATGAACCTCCCTCTCCACCCCCTGGATGGCATTCAAAAGGGTAGTCTGCCCAACAATGAGCGTTCGGAGGAGGTCAATGACCTCCTCACTGAGGGCAGCGGGGGTAACAGGGGCAGGGCCTGAGGTGCCTGGGGCGAAGGAGATGCCCGGCTTCCTGGCAGAGCGGGCACGGGGCGAACGCTGAGGGGCTGCTGGGAGGGCGGAGATGGTGCGCTGGGTGGCGGCTGTACCTGTAATGGCGGGGGGCACGGATGGTGCCACCCCCGCAAGGAAGCCCCCTTCCGAGGACGTGTCCGTGTCGCTGCAGGGTCCAGTCGTCCCCGTCGTGGAGCTCCCCTCGCCCTCCGTCTCACTGGTCCAGTCTGACTCTGTGGCATGGCCCTCCAGGGCCATGTGAGATGCAGCTCCCTCCTGCCCCGATGCCACTTCTCCTCCGCCTGATGATGCTGATGCACACAAGCACAGAAAGACAAACAAAAAGGGGGGGGGAGAGAGAAATAAAGGGATATTGAGTACATGGATCTCCGGTACAGTTAGCGGACATGACAGACACAGATGCCCCCTGCACTAAGTTGCGCACTTGGGGTACGCTACGCATTCCGTGGAACATGCTCTACACGCCTAGAGTTGACAACTGCACCCATGGATGACACGGCCCAGGGATGGCTGTACTGACAAACTACTGAGGGTGGTGGCTGGGGACACAGGGGCTTACGGGGGTGCCCAGCCTACAGATATCGCCCTGGCCTAGGGGGACCCCCAGCCCTCCTCCCCCACCCAGACACCTCCACTGCGCGACAACAGAGTAGATAATGCTTGTACTCACCCCCTTGTGTCTGCTGTGCTGCCCTCACGCGCCCATCCAATTCAGGGTAGGCCACCGCCAGGATCCGGAACATCAGGGGGCTCAGTTGACGGCAGGCACCCCGCCTACGTTGGGAGGCCATCCCCAGCAGAGACTCGGCGGTCTTCTTGGTCCCGCGGCGGATGTCCTCCCACCTCTTGCGGCAGTGGGTGCCCCGTCGATGGTGGACCCCCAGGGCCCGGACTTCCTTGGCGATGGCACGCCAAATCCCGATCTTCTCATGGGCGCGGACCTATGTGACACGTACAGGGAGGGAGAAATACCACGTTCAAGTTTCTCAGCATTTTCCTTTCCAGTGGCCCAACGCCCCCATCCCCGCCAGGCCCCCCGCCAGGCCCCCCGCCATGCCCAACATGCCCCCCATCCCCGCCAGGCCCCCCGCCATGCCCCCCGCCATGCCCAACATGCCCCCCATCCCCGCCAGGCCCCCCGCCAGGCCCCCCCGCCATGCCCAACATGCCCCCCATCCCCGCCAGGCCCCCCGCCAGGCCCCCCGCCAGCCCCAACATGCCCCCCATCCCCGCCAGGCCCCCCGCCAGGCCCCCCGCCATGCCCAACATGCCCCCCATCCCCGCCAGGCCCCCCGCCATGCCCCCCGCCATGCCCAACATGCCCCCCATCCCCGCCAGGCCCCCCGCCATGCCCAACATGCCCCCCATCCCCGCCAGGCCCCCCGCCATGCCCCCCGCCATGCCCAACATGCCCCCCATCCCCGCCAGGCCCCCCGCCAGGCCCCCCCGCCATGCCCAACATGCCCCCCATCCCCGCCAGGCCCCCCGCCAGGCCCCCCGCCAGCCCCAACATCCCCGCCAGGCCCCCAAGCCAGCCAGTGGCCCCAAATCCATATTGAATTAAACTCACTTGTTGGTCTGGAGGACCGTAGAGTAGCGCATACTGGGGGAGGACCCCATCCACAAGTTTCTCCAACTCCTCTCCAGTGAAGGCAGGGGCCCTTTCCCCAGTCGCAGCAGCCATTGTCCCTTCCAGACCGAGGTCACAGCAACACTTGCAGTATAGGTCCTCTCCTGTGAAAGTTCAAGTCGCAAGTGGATAAGTAGATAGAAAATGGCGGTCACGTCCGCGGCGGTGCGTACCACGGCGGTGCGTCCCGCCACCGCCGGCGCCCTTCGCCATTGGCTCCTGAAACCCATAGGCTTCAATGTTAACCAATGCGGCTTCGCGCCGCGGTCTTCGCCCGCCGCCCGCCGCGGTGTGCCACGCCAGCGCATTGACCTCACATCCCATTGTCACACTTCACAGGTCAGGCAGCCGCCATTTCCAGGGCCCACATGGCTCAATTTCAACTGCGTCACACAGGCCTAGGCCTTGCATAGCCACTCAGACACGCCATTCACTGCATAGAGAATTGTATACTGTGCTAGCTGTGAGTATGTACCTGTGGGTTGCTTGACTGTGTGCTCCATGTTGTCCTTCCTAGGCACCGTCCGCTGGGTTGGGCGAGGAGACGGATGAATCCTCCCGTGTACCGACCGCTGGTGGACCTGTCGACAATGGAAGAACGCCACATTATCCTGACCTACCGTCTTAACCGTGCCACTATCCATGAACTGTGTGCCCAGCTGGAGCCCGACCTGATGTCCCCCATCCGCCAACCCACAGGGATTCCCCCTCTGGTGCAGGTCATGTCAGTACTACATTTCTTGGCAAGTGGGTCATTTCAGACAACCGTGGGAATTGCTTCCGGGATGTCTCAGCCCATGTTTTCGAAGGTGTTATCCAAAGTGTTGTCTGCCCTGATGAAATCCGTGAGGAACTACATCATTTTCCCTGAGGTGGGCGAATTGGCTACAGTGAAGGGTGATTTCTACGCCCTTGGACATATTCCCAACGTAATTGGTGCCATTGATGGGACCCATGTGGCTTTGGTTCCCCCAAGAGACAGGGAGCAGGTGTACAGGAACAGAAAAAATTACCATTCAATGAACATCCAGGTGGTGTGTTTGGCTGACCAGTACATCTCGCATGTAAATGCCAAATTCCCAGGGTCAGTGCATGACGCCTACATCCTCAGGAATAGCAGCATCCCTTACGTGATGGAACAGCTACAGAGACACCGTGTATGGCTAGTGGGGGACTCTGGGTACCCCAACCTGTCGTGGCTACTGACCCCAGTAAGGAATCCCCGGACCAGGGCAGAGGAACGGTACAATGAGGCCCATGGGCGTACTAGGAGGGTGATCGAACGCACCTTTGACCTCCTAAAGGGTAGGTTTCGCTGCCTGCATATGACAGGTGGATCCCTAATGTACTCACCTAAGAAGGTGTGTCACATCATCGTGGCCTGCTGCATGCTTCACAACCTGGCTTTGCGCCGCCAGGTGCCATTCCTGCAGGAGGATGGTCGAGACGGTGGTGTTGTGGCAGCGGTGGAACCTGAGGAGAGTGACGAGGAGGAAGACGACGGGGCTGAAACAGTCAACAGGGACAGAATCATTGAACAGTACTTCCAATAGGACACAGGTAACATTTCAAAGATAATTTAGTAAATGTTAACTACTCTCCAGCATCTCTGCTGCCTGTCTATTTGCCCCAGTGTATGATGACTGAGTTTTGGCTTTTCCCTCCCTATTTCAGATCTGGGGTCCCCACTTTGAGTCCTGTGCTTCGTTTCCCCATGGACTACAGCTTTGTGGCAGCTGTTTGTTGACTTCACCATGTACAAGGACATATTTGCACTGTCATGTCAATTACAATCTATTGAAATCACAGCCAGACTCCTGATATTTTGGTGCAAAATAGGTGTTTATTTAAGTGCTCAAAATGGGATGGGTGGTTTCAAGTGGGTGGGGGCTATGGTGAAGGAATGTCCATGGCAGAGTCCAGAGTAACAGTCACACAGGTGCATTGTCCAGAGGCCTGTGGAGAGATGGAGCATGGGCAGTTCAAGGATGGACAGGGTGACAATGTGGGACAGTGGGATGACATCAGGTGGTATCCTTTGCTGGCGGGGGTCTTGACATCCTACTCTGTCTTCTTGCGAGATCTCAGGGCCCTCTTGCGGGGTGGTTCTTCTCCTGCAGGAGGTGGGGGTCTGGTGGGCTGCTGCTGTGCGGGGGCCTCCTGTCCACTAGCGCTGGCGGAGGTGGTTGGCTGTTCTTGGTCCAGGCTAGTGGCAGGGGCCCTTGGGTGTTGTTCAGTGTCCGCCCTGCTGTTTACGAGGTCCTGCAGCAGCCCTACCATGGTAACCAGGGTGGTGTTGATGGCTCTGATGTCCTCCCTGTACCCCCGATAGTGTTCCTCCTGCAGCACCTGGATCTCCTGGAACCGGGCCAGTACCGTCGCCATCGTCTCCTGGGAGCGGTTGTATGCTCCCATGATGGTGGTGAGGACCTCGTGGAGAGTGGGTTCCCTGGGCCTCTCCTCCCCCCCCTGTCGCACAGCTGCCCGCCGAGTTCCCCTGTTTCCCTGGGCCTCTGCCCCCTGGCCGGTGTGCCCACTACCACTGCCCCCAGGTCCCTGTTGTTGTTGGGGTGGTGGGTTATCCTGGGTGCCCTGTAGTGGTAGACACACCGCAGATTGACGCGCCCTGGAGACAGAGGCATGGGCCCGCTGGGTGGGAGCTGTGCTGGTGTTCCCAGAGGGGTTTGGGTCTGTAGTGGCCTGGGCCTGTGTGAGGGGAACCGACTGTCCAGAGGTCCCCGATGGTCCGGGCTGGTCATCGGTGTCCAGGTCAACAGAGCTGCTGTCATCGCTGACGGCCTCTTGGGTGGGGGGTGTGGAGAATTCTGGCCCCTCCGCCGCGGTGTGTTGACGGTCGGGTCCTGCAGGGGTATAGAGGTATGGTTATAGTTTCAATGTGTGGCATATGGGTGTATCTGTGGGTTCTCGTGTCCCCAAGTGCTGGCATTCGTGTGTGGGGGCTTTGGTGAGGGTGGCTTGTGGGGGGGATGTGTATATGCATTGGGCATGCTTTGGTGATGGGTGTCCATGCTTAGTGGACGCATGCAGGCCTAGGTTTTGGGATGTGTGGGTTGTGATGGTGAGACATTGGCGGGGAATAGGTGTGCTGGGGGTGGGGGTGAGGATGGTGGTGGGGGTGAGGATGGTGGTGGGGGTGAGGATGGTGGTGGGGGTGAGGGTGGGGGTGAGGATGGGGGTGGGGGTGAGGGTGGGGTTCGAGGATGGGGGTGAGGGTTGGGGTCTGATTTGGCATGCAGGTGGGGGGGAAGCAGTATTGAAGCTTCAACTTACCAGTATCCATTCCTCCGCCGACTCCTGCGAGGCCGTCAGGATGCAGGATGTTCAAGACTTCCTCCTCCCATTATGTGAATTGTGGGGGTTGAGGTGGGGGTCCTCCGCCAGTCTTCTGCACGGCGATGTTGTGCCTGGATACCATGGAACGCACCTTCCCCCGTAGGTCGTTCCATCGCTTCCTGATGTCTTCCCGATTTCTGGGGTGCTGTCCCACTGCGTTCACCCTGTCGACAATCCTCTGCCATAGCTCCGTCCTCCGGGCAATGCTGGTGTATTGTATCTGTGTGCCGAACAGCTGGGGCTCTACCCGAACGATTTCCTCCACCATGACCCTGAGTTCTTCGTCTGTGAAGCGGGGTTGTCTTTGGGGTGCCATGGGGTGGTGTGTATGATGTGTGGGGTGGAGTATGTGTATTTAAGTGAGTTGAGTGTGGTGGTGTGTGTTGTTTTGTGTGTGGATAGTGTGTGGGTGATGGTGTTGAGTGGCTGTGGCTGTTATTTTTTGGATGCTGGTGTCTCGCTCTTGCCTTCTTGACGAATTTTTTAGCGTAGGGGTTTGTGGGTGATGTGGGTGTGTGTTTTATATTGTATTGTGTGTGTGGGAGTGGTGTGTGTATGTGTATCAGGTGTGTGGGATTCAAATCGTCCAATGTGGCTGAGTTTTGTTCGTTTGTGTGTATTCTGACCGCGGCGGTGTGTCCCGCCAATGGAATACCGCGTTTGAATGACCGCCGCGTGGATTCGTGGGTCGTAATGGGATGGGCGTATTTCTGTTGGCGTGGCGGTGGAGGTTTGGTCACCTCCACCTTTCCGCCGACCGCTGGTCTGGCGGTCTGTTGTGGCGGTCGGATTTTCGGAGGTTTGCCTTCTGCGGGTCAGAATGACCGTGGCGGGTTTCCGCGACCTCGGCGGGATTATGGAGGATTTCTGACCGGCGGTAGGCGCCTTTTACCGCCGAGGTCAGAATGACCCCCTTAGTCTTCTCTTTGCACCATGTCCATTTGATGGACCTGCGATCTTTTCTGTGGAATCTTGAACCTTTTCGTTCTGTTCTGCCTTATCCCCTTCTTCCGGGGAATCGATCACGTTCTCCTTTTCTTTCTCTGTATCGTCTGCTTCTGGGAAAGCCCTCCTCTGATCAGGCTCTCCTGCTTTTTCACCCTTTTCGAGCCCTTCGTCACCGTTACTTTCCTCAGGCTCTGTATCACTTTCAGCTGCTTCAGGTTCTTTATCACCTTCAGCTGCTTCAGGCTTTTTGCTACCCTCAGCTGCTTCAGGCTCTTTGTCACCTGCAGCTTCTTCGTCGCTGTCTGAACTTTCTCCTTGGTCTCCCCCAAGTGAGTTTGTGTCTTCGTTGTCGGAGAATATCTCCTTTTCTCCTGCTTCTGCCTGTTCGCTTTCAGTTCGCTTTTGTTCTGTTTCAGCACTCGGCACTGCTTTATCAGGCACTGGTACTTTCAGCGCTTCAACTTCCTCATCTGTGGGACACAACACCTTCTTTGTGTGACTGGCGTGAATCCAGTTGGGAACCCCCGCACACTTCACAGCGGTAGTTGTCGTCAGGATCACTTGGAAAGGGCCTTTCCAACGGGGTTCCAGACACGATTTTCTCACGTGCTTCTTTACCACGACCCAGTCACCTGCTTTCAGTGCGTGTCCTGGACCTTGGATCGGTGGCAAGGTGGTCGCTTCCACCTGGTGAGAGAAAGAGCGAACCACGTCAGCCAGTCCTTTGCAGTAGTCTAACACCATATCATCTGTAATATTCAAAAGCATGTTTGCGGGAACTGCAGGAAGTCTCATAGCCCTGCCCATAAGAATTTCATGCGGAGACAATCCAGTCTTTCTATCAGGAGTGTTTCTCATTGACATTAGCACTAAGGGCAATGCGTCAGGCCATTTCAAATTTGTCGATGCACATATTTTTGCCATTCTCGATTTCAGCGTACCATTCATCTGCTCCACCAGTCCTGATGCTTCAGGGCGATAGCTACAGTGCAGCTTTTGCTCAATGTTCAGTGCTTCGCAAAGTAACTTCATCACCTCGTTATTGAAGTGACTTCCTCTATCTGATTCTAAAGAGATCGGGAATCCGAAACGTGGTATCAACTCCCTCAACAATAGCTTGGCAACTGTAAGGCTGTCGTTTCTACGTGTAGGGTATGCCTCAATCCAGTGACTAAAAATGCACACAATCACCAACACATATTTCAGACCCCCATGCACAGGCATCTCAATGAAGTCCATCTGCATACGACTAAAAGGACCGCTTGCCCTACCAATGTGACTCGCGTTCACAACTGTTCCCTTTCCTGGGTTCATCTGCTGGCAAGTGACACATCGATGGCAAACTGCTTCTGCAGCTTGGCGAAATCTGGGGTTAAACCAATCAGTTTTGAACAATCTTATCATGGCATCTCTCCCTAGGTGAGCTTGCCCATGATAGAACCGCGCAAGCTGTGATAAGAGACTATTTGGCAAAACAAATTTTCCCTCATGTGAAACCCATAACTCATCTTGTCTTTTTATACACTGTGATTTGACCCAGGAATCTCTTTCATCCTCCCTAACATTATTCTGTAGTGCTTTCAGTTCCTCTATTGTATCTACAACCTTCAAGGCAAATGCTTCAGCTGGTTCGAGTTCTGGCTCATTTATCGTATTCCAATCATCTCTCAGTAATATACAGTTCAAGGCACAAAATCTTGCGACTTGGTCTGCATATGCATTTCCCAGAGACACATAGGGGGTCATTCTGACCCTGGCGGTCTTTGACCGCCAGGGCGGAGGACCGCGGGAGCACCGCTGACAGGCCGGCGGTGCTCCAATGGGGATTCCGACCGCGGCGGTAAAGCCGCGGTCGGACCGGCATCACTGGCGGGCTCCCGCCAGTGTACCGCGGCCCCATTGAATCCTCCACGGCGGCGCAGCTTGCTGCACCGCCGCGGGGATTCCGACCCCCCCTACCGCCATCCAGATCCCGGCGGTCCGACCATCTGCCCATCTCCGAGCTGCTTGTGACTTTTGGACTTGGTCCCCTTGTTCCACAGGTACCTTCAGACAGGAATCCATCGTTGTTGCATTGCTGATTTGTGTTTTCCTTGCATTCTCCCTCTAACACGACTATTTTGTCCTTAGGGGAACTTTGGTGCACTTTGCACTCACTTTTCAGGGTCTTGGGGAGGGTTATTTTTCTAACTCTCACTATTTTCTAATAGTCCCAGCGACCCTCTACAAGGTCACATAGGTTTGGGGTCCATTCGTGGTTCGCATTCCACTTCTGGAGTATATGGTTTGTGTTGCCCCTACCCCTATGTTTCCCCATTGCATCCTATTGTAACTATACATTGTTTGCACTGTTTTCTAAGACTATACTGCATATTTTTGCTATTGTGTATATATATCTTGTGTATATTTCCTATCCTCTCACTGAGGGTACACTCTAAGATACTTTGGCATATTGTCATAAAAATAAAGTACCTTTATTTTTAGTATAACTGTGTATTGTGTTTTCTTATGATATTGTGCATATGACACTAGGTGGTACTGTAGTAGCTTCACACGTCTCCTAGTTCAGCCTAAGCTGCTCTGCTAAGCTACCATTATCTATCAGCCTAAGCTGCTAGACACCCTATACACTAATAAGGGATAACTGGGCCTGGTGCAAGGTGCAAGTACCCCTTGGTACTCACTACAAGCCAGTCCAGCCTCCTACATTGGTAGGTCGCCAAGGGTAGGTCGCTCCCCCTGCCGCTGCAGCTCCTCCAAGTTCCTGAGTTCCTGTGTTCCTGAGACCCACCTAACTGTAAGTACCCCCCTCCTCCCAGCCCCTCGCCCTGCCCCGCGCCACTCACCTTCTCTCCTGCTCCTGCTTCTTTTCCTCCTCTCTGTCTCTTCCTCCTCGCTCCCCCTCTGCAATCTTCTTCTGTGTTCTTCTGTTCTTCCCTTCTGTTCTTCTGTTCTTCCCTTCTGTTATTCTGTGTTCTTCCGGTCTTCTGTGTTCTTCTTCTCTGTTCTTCTCTGTGCTTCTGTGTTCTTCTTCTCGGTTCTTCTGTGTTCTTCTGTGTTCTTCTCTGTTCTTCTCTGTTCTTCTCTGTTCTTCTGCTCTTCCGATCTTCTGTGCTTCTGTCTTCTGTTCTTCTGTTCTTCTGTCTTCTGCTCTTCCGGTCTTCTGTTCTTCTGTCTTCTGTTCTTCTGTCTTCTGTTCTTCTGTCTTCTGTTCTCCTGTCTTCGGCTCTTCTACCTCCTCCGTCTTCTTCCCCCGAGCCTGCCCTCCTGCTCCTTCCTCATCCCCCTCCCTCACTCGCCTCCCCCTCTCTCACCCCTAGCTAACCCGTTCGCTATCTACCTCCCTCACTCCTCCTATCTTCCTATCTCTCTAGCTCCCTATCTCACTATCTAACTCCCCCACTCTCCACCTCCTCCTACCTACCTATCTGTCTATCTATCTATTTCCCTATCTATCGACTTCTCTATCTATTTTCTCTATCTATTTCTCTATCTCTCCCCCCCTCCCGCCACCCCCTCTACTACCTATCTCCCTATCCTCTCACTCTACCTCTCTCCCTCACCCACCTCTACAACCCCCCCTCCCCTATCTTCACAACCCTACTCCTATCTCTCTCCCTAATCTCCAAACCTCCTAACACTCACCCTCCTCCACCCTAAACCCCCTCCCCCAGCTCCTCTCACTCTACCTGTCCCCCCCCCTCCCTCGCGCTTTCCCGCCGCGACCTCCTGCACGCCCCCGCCCCCCAGCTCCCATTCGCCCCCAGCTGACCCCTCCCCCCCCCCCCTCCTACCTCTTATGGCGGCCGCTGCGCGACTGCGCAGCGGGCACGCCGCTGGCGCGCCGGAGGCGCGCCAGAGGCAAGCCCGTCTGCGCCCGTCCGCGCCTGGCCCGCGCCCAGCGCCACGACCCCTGGTCCCCAGCTCCCCCAAGCCCCGCTGATCCGCTACGACCCCACCACCCTCCACGCCCTCAACCCAGGGCGCTCCAAAACCTGCTTCCTAGCTCACCCCAAACGCACCCATGGACCCTTCGCCTGCAACTCCTGCAAACGCATCTTCCACCACGCAACTACCACGACCACAAGCCCACGCGCCATCAACCACCTCAAGTGCATCCTGGTCAACGCTCGTTCCGTCCACAAGCACGCCGTTGAACTTTGGGACCTCCTGGACTCCACAGCCCCGGACGTCGCCTTCATCACGGAGACATGGATGAACGCCTCCTCTGCTCCAGACATCGCTACCGCCATCCCCGAAGGCTACAAGATCTCCAGAAAAGACCGCACCAACCAAGTAGGAGGAGGTGTCGCCATCATCTTCAAAGACTCCATCAGCGTCACCACCTCCACCGAAGACCCCCCCCTCGCCGCTGAACACCTGCATTTTCAGATTCGCACCGACCCAAGGACCACCCTCAGAGGATCCCTCGTCTACCGTCCTCCCGGACCTCGCGCCTCTTTCAGCGACGCCATCGCCGACTTCATCTCCCCGCACGCCCTCGCCTCACCGGACTACATCCTCCTAGGCGACCTCAACTTCCATCTGGAACAAAACAACGACCCCAACACCACCACCCTGCTCGACAACCTCGCCAACCTCGGCCTCAAACAACTGGTGAACACCGCCACCCACATCGCCGGACACACGCTCGACCCTATCTTCTCCGCCAGCAAACACGTCTTCTTCAGCCACACCTCTGCCCTACACTGGACCGACCACAGCTGCGTCCACTTCACATTCCGACGCGAGACCTCCCACCTCCGCACTCAACCCATCCCTCGTCGACAGTGGAACAAGATCCCTGAAGAGCAACTCTTCTCCGCTCTCGCCGCCAACCAACCCACCCTCACCACCGACCCCAACGACGCAGCTCTCAACCTCACAAACTGGATCTCCAACTGCGCTGACAACCTTGCTCCCCTCAAACGCACGCATCGACAGACCAACACCAAAAAACCTCTCTGGTTCTCTGACACCCTCAAAGAATCAAAGAAAACTTGTCGTGCCCTTGAGAAGGCCTGGCGCAAGGACCACACCGCTGACAACATGACCGCCCTCAAGAACGCTACACGCGAACACCACCACCTGATCCGCACTGCCAAAAGGAACTTTTTCACCGACAGACTAGACAAAAACAGCCACAACAGCAGAGAACTCTTCAGCATCGTCAAAGAGTTCTCCAACCCCAGCGCCAGCGCCAACGCCGTCACGCCCTCACAGGATTTGTGCGAATCCCTCGCCACTTTCTTCCATCGCAAGATCAGCGACCTCCACGACAGCTTCGGACACCAGACCCAACCATACACCACTGAACCCGCTTCCCCGGACATCACCCTCAACAACTGGACCCACATCAACACGGAAGAAACCAAATCCATCATGAACTCTATCCACTCCGGCGCCCCTTCGGACCCCTGCCCGCACTTCATCTTTAACAAAGCCGACGACATCATCGCCCCGCACCTCCAGACCGTCATCAACTCTTCTTTTTCTTCTGCTACCTTCCCCGAATGCTGGAAGCACGCTGAAGTCAACGCCCTACTAAAGAAACCTACGGCTGACCCAAGCGACCTGAAAAACTTCCGCCCCATCTCTCTTCTACCTTTCCCAGCCAAGGTAATAGAAAAGACCGTCAACAAACAGCTGACCACCTTCCTGGAAGACAACAACCTGCTCGACCCTTCACAAACCGGATTCCGAACCAACCACAGCACGGAAACCGCCCTCATCTCAGTCACAGACGACATCAGAACCCTGATGGACAACGGTGAAACAGTCGCCCTCATTCTCCTCGACCTCTCGGCTGCCTTTGACACCGTCTGTCACCGCACCCTAATCACCCGCCTACGCTCCACCGGGATCCAAGGCCAGGCCCTGGACTGGATCGCCTCCTTCCTCGCTAACCGCTCCCAAAGAGTTTACCTCCCTCCGTTTCGCTCAGAACCCACCAAGATCATCTGCGGCGTACCTCAAGGCTCATCGCTCAGCCCGACACTCTTCAATGTCTACATGAGCCCCCTCGCCGACATCGTACGCAAGCAGGACATCATCATCACCTCCTACGCCGACGACACCCAACTTGTACTCTCCCTCACCAAGGACCCCGCCAGCGCCAAGACCAACCTACAAGAGGGTATGAAGGACGTCGCAGATTGGATGAGGCTCAGCCGCCTAAAGCTGAACTCTGAAAAAACGGAAGTCCTCATCCTCGGCAACACCCCGTCCGCCTGGGACGACTCCTGGTGGCCCACGGCCCTCGGCACCGCACCGACCCCCGCAGACCACGCCCGCAACCTCGGCTTCATCTTGGACCCTCTTCTCACCATGACCAAGCAAGTCAACGCCGTGTCCTCCGCCTGCTTCCTCACTCTCCGCATGCTCCGCAAGATCTTCCGCTGGATCCCCGCCGACACCAGAAAAACCGTGACCCACGCCCTTGTCACGAGTCGCCTGGACTACGGCAACACCCTCTACGCCGGGACCACCGCCAAACTCCAAAACCGCCTGCAACGCATCCAAAACGCCTCGGCCCGCCTCATCCTCGACGTACCCCGCAACAGCCACATCTCCGCACACCTGAGACACCTGCATTGGCTCCCAGTCAGCAAAAGGATCACCTTCCGTCTTCTCACCCACGCACACAAAGCCCTCCACAACAAGGGACCGGAATACCTCAACAGACGCCTCAGCTTCTACGTCCCCACCCGCCCCCTCCGCTCCGCTGGCCTCGCACTTGCTGCCGTCCCTCGCACCCGCCGCTCCACGGCGGGTGGGAGATCTTTCTCCTTCCTGGCGGCCAAGACCTGGAACTCCCTCCCCACCAGCCTCAGGACCACCCAGGACCACTCCGCTTTCCGGAGACTCCTAAAGACTTGGCTGTTCGAGCAGCGATAACCCCCCCTTTCCCCCCTAGCGCCTTGAGACCCGCACGGGTGAGTAGCGCGCTTTATAAATGTTAATGATTTGATTTGATTTGATTTGACAATCCCAAACCCGTATTGACTATCAGTGTAAATGGTGACTTTCATCAATGCAGACAGTTGACATGCTCTGGTAAGGGCAACAAGTTCAGCTACTTGTGCAGAATAGACTCCTTGAAGCCATCCCGCTTCCAAGACACCTGTTACAGTACATACAGCATATCCTGCTTTCAAAATCCCCATCCCATCTCTTAGACATGAACCATCAACAAAAAGAATTTGGTCATTTACATCAAGCTTAGTATCCTTGATGTCCGGTCGAGGTTTTGTGCAAAATTCAGTCACCTGAAGGCAGTCATGCTCGACATCTTCAGCGTTCTCAATTTCAGCATTTTCTCCAGGAAGCAAGGTAGCTGGATTCAACGTAGTGCACCTTTTCAGCTGCACATTCGGTGAGCCCAGAATTATCGTTTCATACCTTGTGAGTCTTGCTCCAGTCATGTGTTGTGTTCGGGAGCGGGTCAAAAGTATCTCAACTGAGTGAGGGACCATGACTGTTACTGGGTGTCCCATCACTATTCCTTCACTCTGAGTGAGGCTGATACCAACTGCTGCTACGGCGCGCAAACACCCTGGGAGTGCTGCTGCAACCGGATCCAAAGTAGCTGAAAAATACGCTACTGGTCTGTTCACGCCACCATGGGCTTGGGTCAAGACAGACAAAGAACATGCATCACGTTCATGACAAAACAATGTGAAAGGCTTCGTGTAATCAGGCATACCTAAAGCTGGAGCCCTGCACATGCATACTTTCAGTTCAACAAAAGCACCCATCTCATCTCCTTTCAGTTCAATTTCATCCAAGGCATCCTTTTGGGTCAATTTCAGTAGGGGCTTTGCTAGAGACGAAAAGTTGGGTATCCACTGGCGACAATATCCCACCATTCCCAAAAACTTCCTCACCTCCTTCCTTGTCTTTGGTGGACTCATTTGAAGTATACTTGTAATTCTTTCCTTCATTATTCTCCATGACCCCCTCTCTATTTGGTGACCCAAGTATTTCACTTTCTTCTGACAGAACTGTAATTTGGAAGGAGACACCTTATGTCCATTCCTTCCCAAATGGTTCAACAGGGCAATGGTGTCGGCTGTGCAGCCACTTTCTGTCTTTGATGCAACCAGTAAGTCATCAATGTACTGTACTAGGATTGACTCGAATGGCAATTCTAATTCTTCCAAATCTTTCTTTAGAACCTGATTGAATATCGACGGTGACTCAGAAAACCCCTGAGGAATTCGACACCAACTGTACACTCTGTCTAGGAATTTGAAACAAAAGAGGAATTGGCTGTCCTCATGAAGAGGCACAGAAAAGAATGCTTGTGACAAATCGATGACTGAGAACCATTCAGCATCGTAAGGAACTTGAAACATTATCACAGCTGGATTCGGTACGACAGGGCAGCACTTTATTATGATGTCATTTATTTTCCTCAAATCCTGCACGAGTCGGACTTTCCCACTTGGCTTTATTAGTCCCATTATTGGTGAATTACATGGACTGCTTAGCACTTCTTTCAGTACCCCCTGCTTTACAAATTCGTCAATGAGTTGGGCAACTTTCATGAGGGTGTCTTGTGGCATGTGGTATTGTGGGGTCTGGGGAAAGATCGCATTGGGCTTTATCATCACTTTTACTGGTTCCACTCCTTTCATCAATCCCACCTCTTTCCCTGTCATGTCCCACACTTCCTTTCCGACTGTCTCCCGTAATTCGGCTGGGATGTCCTCCTCAGTTATCATCGGGAAAAGACAAATCAGAGGATACTCTTCGTCGACTGTTTCTATTTCATCCCCCTCTACACTGTCCCCTTCTTCCCCATCATTGCTCGTTTCTACTGTTATTCCTTCGTTTGAACACATTATCGAACAACCCAATTTACACAATAGGTCTCTCCCTAACAGTGCTATCGGGCTTGAGTCACACACCACAAACTGATGTACCCCTTGATAGTTACCGATGCTGACTGGAACCGGATCCGTAATTGGGTTCGTCAGGTGTCTGTTTGCTACTCCCACCACTTGAACTGTCCTCCCTGAGAGTGGCAAATTTGGTACTTCACTGCTCTTAACTGTTGAACGTGTGGCTCCCGTGTCAACCAAGAATGAGACACGATAACCCATCACTCTTCCCTCTACGTACGGACCCCTTTGATCAACTTCCAAGGATGCCGCAAGCACACAATCTCCTTCTTCTCCTGAACTTTCACTCTCCCATACGTTGTTTATTCCACTCTCACTGTGTAATGGGAACTGTTGTACGGTGCCATTTGTACTCATTACCTGACCCGTTACCTGTGGAGGAACCATCACTTGCTGCTGACTCATTGGTGCCAAGGGTATTTGCATTTGCTGATTAGGTACCATAGGTAACTGCTGTTGCATTGGCTGCATTTGCGTCATCTGCACACGAGGCATCTGCATCTGCTGCGGCTGCATAGGTTGTAATCCCTGCAATTGATTTACAGTCTGAAAATTTGGGTTTGGACCTCTCATTTTTGGTCCCCTCATTGTCTGAAATGCATTGACATCATTGTTTTGCTGACCAATACCTGCACCTGCACCTGCACCTACACCTACGCCTGCACCTTCCTGCACCACCATCGGGCACTCGCGTTTCCAATGACCGACGATCCCGCACACATGACACGGCATCACCTTCTTCATTGCCTGTACACCCGTCACAACAGTGTTCAAATCCGGACCATTATTCACAAAACCTCCTCGACCTCTGCCTCTGGCCTGTGGCTGAAACGCCACGTTTCCCTGCAACTGCAACTGCTGTTGCGGTATCTGCTGTTGGAACCCTTGCATCCCTTGCAAACCTTGCAGACCTTGCAGACCCTGCAAACCTGTTTGAGCTGCCTTAAGCTGCATCATCATCACCTTCTCTTTCAGCTTTTTCTGTTTCACTTCAATTTCGTCGCTACAGTATTTCGCATAAGTCAAGACCTCGTCAATCGGTTTAGACTGCCAACAAATCAAATGCGACTTTATCATCTGACTTATCTCTGGCCTCAGCCCTTCCACAAATCTGAACACAAAATGGAGCATGTCCTTCGCCTCTATTGTTTCCGTACCACTGCAATTCTTGAACGCCTTCAACAACCTCTCATAGTAACTATGAATTGATTCTTTAGTCTCTTGGGCAGTTCGGTCAATCTTCTGCCAATCCACGTTCTTCGCGGGTACCTTCGTTTTCAAATGCTCAATCACCTTATAGTACAAGCTCATCACCATAGGCGATGGTGCGCCCGTTTCCCTGTGTCTCTCTGGTTCACTTGTCGGCCAACCTACAGCTCTTTTGCAATCCTCCCACAAATCTGCCGGAACCACAATCTCAAACAGAGTATTCAGGTCTTCCCAGAGACATTTTGCAAGCTTCACAAACCTATCAGTCTGTTGGTACCATTCAATTGGTTTCTCTCTTAGTTTGGGAAAATCGTCCGTAAAGGATTGAATGTCGCTTCTGTGCCATGGTACATGTACTAATTTTCCTCCTGCTGTTTCCCTCATTGGTAACATTGTTACTGTATCACCACTCTGCGGTCTTTTCTCATTGTGCTCTGTAGCACTGTCCCTCCTCTTGTCCTTCCTCTTTACCCACCTGCTTTCCCATTTGTCTAGGCACCTCCACACTTGTGCACTCTGCAGCAATTCTCTAAGGTGTGTCTTCATGCCTGCTGACCTCATGTGTTCAAAATCTGTGGTCCCAAAATCTAACCTGTAGCTCCTGCTCAAGTGTTTCGTTTTGTCTATGTCAACCCCGTTTCTGTCAGCTGCTTCTTGCAAGCTCTTATGTATCTTGTTCACTTCCTTCGTAATTCTGGGACATAGATACCTCAGCTCTTCTTCCGTGTAGGACTCTAACCTGTTCACGCCCATAGCCCCTTCCACCAATTCTTGTGCTTCCATGTTCAACCTGACCCTATTCATGTAGTCTTCTCCTTTCCCACTAGCTGGACTTTGTGTGGAGTTTAGACTGTTGAACCACTGTGTCAGCTGTTGCGCATTCACCCCCATCATGGTAGCGTTCACATCGACTGCCATCGATGGCTGTGGCAGCTTTTCAGTGTTCGATGTGAGAGGTATTATCAGTGGGGGGCTCGACCTCACCAGTGTTGACTGAGCACATATGGGACTAAACTCCATCAAGGACCCAGACCCAGTTGGCTGAGCCGCTATCGGAGTTATCCCTGGAGTGTTTTCTATGCACCTTCTTTCTGTCCCATTCTGCAGCATTGATCCCTGACTATTCAGACCCGAATTAGGCTGACTATACAGAGGTACCACTGGACCTACAGTAATGGGTAACGATATCGCATCTGGGTTCTGTCCATTCCCCATGTTCTGAGGCATGTTCATTCCCACACCATGAGACATCATTGCCGGCATGCCCATCTGGCTCCCTGTCATTTGAACATGTGCGTTTCCTCCCTGCATCTGCTTTTGAGGCATCATAAACTGAGTTGAGTCAGCTTGTGCCATTGTTGGGTTGTAACCATTCTGTACTCCCCTTACGGTTGGATCTAGAATCATTCCTGTACTGTTGTCTCTACTGTAGTACCCTGGCATCTGCGGCTGATAATTTTCTGTTGGTTTCAACACGGGCACATCTGGATATATTCTCCTAACCTGTGGTATCTGCGGGGTGAGCAATAGACTCGGGTCCTTAGATCCCGATGACGCTCCTGAACTCTGGGTTTCACTGTTCTGTACCGGTACCGGAGGGGCAGAACTGGTACTTGGACCTTGTCCATTCTCTGCATAAGGCGGTGGACGGTCGTTCAGCAATTGCATTATCAACTCTTCTCTTCTCAACTTTTCCTCGTCCTCCCTATCCTTAGAACACTTTCTGTCTGTCTTACAGGCGGCTTTCTTCCCTGTCTCTTCTCCTTCCTTAGTAATTGCGGGGAACAATTTTATCCCCTGCAATACATCTGACCTCCACACCTTCTGTGCATTATCCCACCTAGCATCCGCTAGTGTCTTTTCTACCTTCCTCATTCTGGTCTCGAACTTCTTTTGCTGTTGCTGTCTGGCCATTAGTTCCCAAATGGCTAGAGCCTCAAACTGTGCTGGCCTTGGAGGCACTTTCATGTCGTACATCGTGAATCTCAAATTTTCTAAAATCTTTATATTGAATGTCCCGTATATCGGAAACGCTACGCTCCCATGTTTCTCTGTCAACTTATGCCACTGCTTTAGCCAAAGGCACGGAGCTACCCCCTTTTCTTCCATCACAATGTAAGCTGGTGTACCCTCGGGCGGCGTCTCCTCTCCTACGTTCGTTTTAATGTAAGACTCCCCTTTCATTGCGCTCCTAAATGCTTTAAGGAATTTCATTTTCTCGTCTTCTATTTTCACAAAATTTATAACCAATATTTGACTTCAATTCCACAAAACTTTAACCGATAGATAACTTTTATTCCACAAAAAATTTGTAATCGATAGGTGACTTTAATTCCCGGAATACTCTTCACCTGCCTTTCCCCTTCCAATCGAGTCCCACGGACTGCGTCCAATCCGTGCGCGACCCGTCTCACCCACCAACCTATCACAGCGCGGCTCTTAGTGACGTCACACTCACACACACTGCGGCTGACAAAGCCTCGCGGCTAGTCCTCCTTCACTCACCTCTTTTCGTAACAACTTCTTGCATATATTGCGAGCTATCAAAAAATAAAACAGATCTGTCGGTTTACTACAGGAAGGGTTAACACAGTCGCTTCAGGACCTTAGGGACTTTTCACCAACCGTGACCACTATTCGATCTCTTTCACCAGCCTCGGCCGCTATTCGGTCTTTCTCAGTCCCCACATTCGCAAGCAAATCTGACCCGCAGACCTACTCTCAACTTGTCAATGATCTGTTCTAGTGCACTTAGAATCTTGTCAAAGCCCGAAGTCGAAGTTTCTTTCACTCCTTAACACACGTACCCGATTTGTTGACCACGCCCGATCAACCTACTAAACCGCCCAGACCACAACATGGATCAACATACTCCGGAGTCTCTTGACCTCGCAGGGCCCGTCTCAGCAACAACAACCACGTGGACCTTTTTTATGCACAAAGCGCCACACGCACATGAAGTTCGACGACTTCCCTACTCTCACACTCGGAGCCGCACCTCCGTTATTTCTATGAAGTTCGACGACTTCACTACTTCTACACTCGGAGTCGCACCTCTGCTATCCTCAAAAAGAAAACCCTCGCAACCTTTTCACACACCCTGCGGCAATAAGCTGTGCAAGCGCAAAACCCTAACTTCACTCATACCATCACTAGTACCGCCAGCGCTGATTCCACACCTCCGTTCTCTCCATTCGCAAGCTCCGAGATCCCGGGAAAGTCGCGGTGGACCTAGCCCATCATCATTCTGTCAATCGTTTTATCCAGGAAAAATCTAATTCAGCCTTTCGAATGGGGTCTCAAAATGCGTAACCGTTAATTCGACACCATGTACTTTAATAGTACAGGGTCCCAAAAGACGAAACCGTCCTCTGCTACCATCTACTGATAGAGCGGAACGTGGTAATAATTTTACCTACGTTTGGACGCTCCTTAGGCGTTTAAGCGTTAATAAATCAAAACCTTCATTTTCTGCTTCATCACCATCAGTCTGCAGCTGCACTTCGTTCATAAGGACAGATATTCTAACCACAACAAAACATACACCCACAATTAGAGGAAGCACCCTTCCACAAATCATGGGCAAAAGTCAATGTGTTTGTTGTTCAAAGTGCTGTATGGTAAGGGGCGTGACTACAAGGGATCTCGGGATATGTGGTTGTGATGCAAAAAAATATCAAAAGCTGGCCAACTGTCTGCTTCCTCACTTTGACAACTCATCCAACACAAATGTCCCAAATTTAAGGGATGCATTAGTCAAATGTCCCAGGGTTTTTTTATGCATTACTATATTATTTCACTGCATGTCCTTGGGTTGACAAATCCACTATTCCACACCTAACACCACTCATATGGATAATTTCTTTAACCATAAACAAGGCTCATAGGCAAACTCAGAAGTAGCACTCTTCAAAATTATTGTGGGATAGAGTAAGTGTGTTTGCTGTTCAGAGTACTATATAGTAGGGGGGGTGAATTAGCACCAAACCCCCCCAAAACGTTGGATGTTAGTGTAGCTTTTTCATCATGAATACATGGTCCCTCATGGAATTTCATGACTGAGTTGGTGCACATCTGTACTCAGACTGTAGACTCAACATTGTTCGAGCATGAGCAATGGTCTTGTCATGTCAGGGCCTGTATTCCTTAATTTCTCCAGGTCACACCATTCCATATCCTTTTCACAGTGTCCTTTTTCCACATAGTGTCTGATTACCCTTGTTGCATCTCTCTTACACCTGATGGTGCTCCGATGTTCCACAATACGAGTCCGTATACTCCTGGTTGTCATGCCTATATAAACCAAATTATATGGGCATTTGATCATGTACACCACATCCTTTGAGTTGCAGTTAGTTAGATTTTCCACTGAGTCCTCAAACTCACATCCACTTCTCTCATCGTACACGTAAAGGGCCAGACACTATACCTCCCCTATGGTGAATGCCCAACTTGAAGAGCTATATTTCAGAGGGTGGTCTGATCTCTATGCCTCTCTGTCCTTTTAGGGCATGTGTGCATCAAGGTGTCCTTGATGTTTTTTTATCTCTTGAAAGAGTACATAGGCTTTTCCCAATCTAAGCCCCCAAATTTTGAAATCCCACACTTCTTGTTCATATTTTTTTTTAAATTTGTTTAGCAAGGGGCTAAATGTGGAGACACAGATCAGTCTCTTGGTATCCTTCTTGTCAAAGGAGATCAGCAATTGATCTCTGTTATTGTTAAACTCTCTCTTCCTTGATTTCTTGGTCAAATGAGTTGGATATTTGTTTTCACTCAGCTTTTCAAATAATCTCTTTGTGTGCACTTTGTACAGTGTTAAATCTGAGCAATTGCATCTCAGGTGTAATAATTGACCCACGGGTAGGTTTTCACATAATGCCAATGGATGGAAACTGTCAAACCCTAAAAGGCTATTACGATCTGTGGACTTATAGAAATCCTCAGTCTCCAAGTGGCCATTCTTTGCCCTGATTAGTAGGTCAAGAAAAGGAAGTTGCTTTCCCCCCTACTGTTGCTATAAAATGCAGAAAAGGGTCCAGTGTGTTTAACCATTCTACAAAAGCATATGCTTTCCTTCCAGGACCCTATCCAGATAAGGAATACATAATCAATGTAATGTTCCCACACTCCAATGTTTTCCCTGAAGGGATTGAAATCATGGAGGACATATTCTAACTCAAAAGCAGGCGCATAGAGACATACTAGACTTGGAGCAAATGTGCCCCCTATTGATGTTCCGTTTGCCTGAAGGTATATTTCCCCCTCAAGCTAAAAGAAAATTGTGTTAGTGCCAGATGGGCCAAATAGCGTACATAGGGGGTCATTACAACCCTGGCGGAAGGCGGAGAACCGGCGGTAAGACCGCCAACAGGCTGGCGGTCTTTCCCCAGCGTATTATGACCATGGCGGTTACCGCCATGGTCATCCGCCGGTTCTTCGCTCCGCCCGCCGGGCTGGAGACCTGTGTCTCCAGCCCGGCGTCCGTCACTATACCGCTGGCGGTATTTTGACCAGGTCTGAACCGCCATGAAAACCATGGCGGTAAGCACTATCAGTGCCAGGGAATCCCTTCCCTGGCACTGATAGGGGTCTCCCCCAACCCCCACCCTGACTCCCTCCCCTACCCCCCCACCACCCCTGTCACCCCCCAAAAGTTGGCAGGGCCCCCCTCCCCACCCGACCCCCAACATCACTTCACCCATACCCACACGACACGCACGCAGGCACCACCTACATACTTACATACTTACACGCACACACGCCGACATACATGCCTACATCCACACACACAGTCATACACGCACACCCACATTCAAACATACATGCACACATCCATACAGACATACACGCACTCACACACCCCCTCTACATACACACACACACACCCCCATGCACCCACACAACACACAACACTCCCCCACCCCCCCTCACGGACGATCGACTTACCTGGTCCGACGATCCTCCGGGAGGGGACGGAAGCCATGGGGGCAGCTCCGCCGACACCACACCACCAACAGAACACCGCCACAGTGAAGCACAGCACGTGATTCGCTGGGCGGTGTTCTGTTGGTGTGGCGGTGGAGGTGGAGCAACCTCCACTTCCCCACCTCCCGCCAGTATGGCTGTTGGCGGCTCTCCGTCGGAACAAGGACGGCGGGCTGCCAACGGTCTTAATACGCCGAGCGGAAGACCGCCACCACTGGCGGTCTTCAGCACAGCGGTACCTCGGCGGTCTTGCGAAAAGACCGCCGAGGTCGTAATGACCCCCATAGTCTGTGGGATTAAATATTCCCAGTCATTGTCCCTCAAAATCATGTCAACGACATCCAGAGTTTCCCAGTCTGTGTCCCTCAAAATCATGTCAACGACATCCAGAGTTTCTTCCTGTGGTATGTTAGTGTCAATGGACCTCACATCCAAATTGTTCCCTCATGTCATTAAATGATAAATCTTTTATCAAGTTACGGACATCCTTCATGTCATATAAATAAATAAATATAAATAAGTTGGCATTTTCTTCATCAGGGACCAGAAAAAAAAATCACAAAATTGTGACACAGGTTCTAACAGGGACCCTATCCCTGACACTATTAGTTTTACTTGGGGAGGGAATATATTCCTATGGACCTTAGGTAGCAAGTACAATAAGGTATTGTAGGCTGTTTCTGAATAAAAAAAAACCTTCATATTTAGTAATCCACTCATTGTCCAGGCCTTTTGTCACTAAGAAGGCAATCTATTCCTTCACATATGGTTTCCTCACCGGTTATTTTGCAAAAATGCTTATGGGGTCTCGCCCCAGGGTATCAATGTTTCTGTAGACTGCTTTTTCAAAAGCCAGGACCTCTGGTGGCATCTCCGAGGAAGGTCAATTTTAGCCGCAGTCCAGTGTTTTTTTCTTTGTCAGGGCTGGGTCTGTCTTGGAAGAATACTCTTAATTTTATTTTGAGGAAAAAAACTCCACTGTCTCTATTTTCAATTTGAAGACATCATTTTGCGGAGTGGGGATGAAGCCTAAACCTTTATTCAAAACTCTGGTTTCTGCCTCGTCTAACACTCGTTCGCTGTTGTTTATTATCATACTTTTAGGTCGATCTAAATCCTGCTTTGCTTGGGGTTGCATCTTCCGACTGCATTTGATCTTGCGGAGTGCTCTTGCTCTGCCATGTCACTACTTTTCTTTTGCCTCTTCCTCTCCCTTGTAGTGTCTTGAGTCATTACTCTCTAACAGCAATCCTTGTTCTGTTTTTAATACGACCTGTGGCCCCCAATAATAAAGGTGAAATGCTGGAGTCATGCAAGATATTTTTAAAATAGTTTATCTGGATCCCAGTATTAGTCAGTAGGTATTTTATTCAAGAACTCCCTCCTGCATGAAATCTTCTTGGAGGTTGAGTCCATCCTGGTGGCACTGTCCTACAAGGGTGGGGAGAGGGAGCCGATGATGAAGCATGACAGTAACAGGTGTGTGGGGCTTCCTCTTTCATAAAGGAATGACCCCTTAGAAAAGAGGAAAGTAACCCCTCATAATTTACCGTAGTATTGGGAATCACTGAATATGGATAAAAAGGAGAATCAGAATTGACTCTCTCTTATTCTGACTTTGAAGTCCTGGTATTCAGTATTGTTATAGTAGATCTCAAAGGTTTTAATGGTGCCCAGGATCTTATTGAAACCAAGACAAATATTAGAATTTGCAATTGTGTACACAACTTTTATATGTGCTTATTGATTAATTATGATGTTCCTTACATCCTGTTAGGTTATTTTCATCTTCAATTAAAAGTGCATCTCCTCTAAGCTGAATGGTTTAGAATGAACTAAAAACAAGACTTGTAACTCAGAGAACAATTTAATGTTTTAATATATATTTGTTATTGATCTTAAAACTATAAGAACAAAGGCTGTGGAATCTGCCTAGACACTTAATCCAACCATTCTTTTAAGGCAATCAGCACACCCATATGATCCTTCAATTCCATGCCCAATGGTTTGCATAATTTCATGATATGTGTGCATGGTTATTCTCTTTTTGAGAGCCAAGCCACCAGTTTTCCTGATGTCTTACTTCCTCAGTGGTGTGACAAATGCCCCTGCAGGCCTTGTGGTGCAGGGGAGCCCCTAGCTCGAGAGGTCCCCCCTTGGCATAGCACCCTGGCCCGAGTGGTCCTGAGTGAGTCCAGAGGGGGCCTCTCTATGGTCTTTGCAATGGGGCCCTCTCAAGTTTTGTTACACCATTGCACCTCCTACATATAGGTGCTGCCTTAAATGCTTGTGCATGTCTTGTTCCAATGTGGATCACTCATCCTCTATTTGCCTCTTGAGTGCCACAAGTTCTGACCATTTATTGAGGACCCATATGCCCTATGTCTCTAATTCCTGTAGTTCTCAATCTTTCTCTCACAACCTGCAAAGTATCCTCACCTGAATGACAAATGCAGTGGCCATGCACTCCCCTTTGAGGGAGCCCTTCATTGCTTCCCACTCAATGCCCCTACTGATCAACTTTTTCTGGTTATGATCAAAGAAGAATTTTCAGTAAGTGCGTATATGATCAACAAAAACAGCACCCATTAACCCTTGAGTGCGTAGTTGCCAGGTTGGGACCCTAGACTGCATTTCTGCAACCTCCAACTCCACAGTCATTGGCTAGTGATCTGACAATGAGTGCACCAGATTCCTTGATTTGGCACAGTGCTACCCATCCTTTTTGCTCGGTAATATAAAATCTATTCTATTGTGCATGTTATGTATGTGGGATGCCTTGAAATAATTTCTGGCCCTGCAGTATTGCACTCACCATACATCAGTGCAAACTACCTTGTGTATTGTCTCTAACAATTATATTGTTGTATAAGGCTCAGTGTCATCCTTGGTTGGTGATCCATCTAATTGTCCATCCTACACACACTTATATTCACCACTGCACCTTCCACTCTAAGTTCCAAGCCATTTTCATCAGTAACTCTGCAGAGAATTCCACCTCATCGGCAATGGAAGCATATACAATAACTAACAATACTTGCAACCCATACCATCATGTAGCATCCAACTTAAACCGCTATTGTTTCTATCTCTTAAAATAGCATTGACGTATTAATCCAAATCATTCATACGTTTGCATATGTAGGAAAGTCACTAGTGTAAATTTGTCCTTTTTGTGGAGATTTACTATTTCTGCTTCCATCGTGTGTGTTTCCTGGAGCAATGAAATTGTTATTTTATGTTGTCACAGGGATCCAAGTGTGGGTTCAAGATGGTGGGAGCCTGTAGTGTCCCTGTGGCTCTGGGCCAGAGGCCAGCAAACTAGCCCTGAGAGTCACTTATGGTGGTCCTGAGTGCAAGTGTAGGTGCAGGGTCTCAATAGCAGGGTTGGCCTCTGAGGGTTCAAGGCAGGCTCCAGGCAGCAAAGCAGTCCAGTGGGGCAAGTGGGGCTGTCCTTACCTCTGTCCCCCATCAAGACAGATAGTGACTCTTTGAGGCATACCTAATTCAACTATTGTGTGACTGTCTGGGAGGAATTCACGAAATCTAACTGTGAGTTATACCCAGTCATGAGCCAAGACAGGCTGCAGACACACAAGGCTAAAGGGAGGAAAATGTCAACTTTCTGTAAGTGCAAAAAGAACAGATGATGGGCAGAAAGCTGAGCAATGTCAAAAATTCACCCCTAGTCAGAAACCTGGGTCTAAATCCATTGTCTGTTTGCTCACCACACCATTCCAGTTTGGACCTACCATATGCAAATCAGTTCTTACCTTGCTCCCATGGGAACAGTCCAGCCCGAACTGCCAGGCCAAATCCTCCCTGGACCACAAACAAGCATCCCTAGACCAGCTTCGGAGTATCACCCCCTCATCAGCCAGGATAGCTTCATCAAATAAAATCAGACTTGACCCTGCTCCCTATGGGAACCGTCCAGCCTGACCCCATCCTCCATTAATGTTATTTATGCTTTCCAAATTAAATAGGGTATACAGACCCCAACTAATTTTGGGAGTCAGCCACATTGCCCAGCTGGCCCATTTTGTAGGTCCACTAAATCCCACAGGCACACCACCAGCTAAGTGAGGGCAGCAAAGGGCTCCAAACTCCTCTAAGCTACCTTTCCAACACCCATCTCTCCTGAGCTTGTATTAATATCACAATATTATATTACATTCAGAACCTACAGTACAATATGATTACCACCAAATGAGTTATTCTAGGTAATCCACATCCCTTCAAGTACCAACCATTGAAGAGCCATCAAGCTACACATCTGTGAGATCGGTTTGTCAACAAGGTCATCTCCAGATTTGTTTGTGTCTGGCACTCACTCATCCATTAGTGTGCAATCATTCTGTGCCACTAAGGAATGTGTTTCCTTGCTTGCAGCCAGGTCCACATCATTCAGTGTGGCATCCTCCTCTCCATTCTTTCATGTGTCAAGGCTGGTGTTTCAGTA
Source organism: Pleurodeles waltl (assembly GCF_031143425.1). Lineage (NCBI taxonomy): Eukaryota > Metazoa > Chordata > Amphibia > Caudata > Salamandridae > Pleurodeles > Pleurodeles waltl. The sequence continues at coordinate 771,534,632 of NC_090439.1, read as the reverse complement.
CGGCCAGCCCATAGGCACTGTGGGCGACCTTATTCCATTGTTCACACCATTGACTGACTTCAAATGAGACTGTAAAAAATTAACCTTATCCTCTAGGGTAGCCTTAAACTTCTACAAATACAAGAGCAAGTAGTTCATACTCATGATTTGCAACTGTTGTTTCTTTTCTACAAGGGTTTTCTGTTGGTTTTAACTTTTCTTGTACAGTTTTGTTAGATAGTAATCACACAATATTCATATTTTAGCCTTGTGTATGTACATGTTGCATGCAAAATCATGTCTTGATCTCTGTGGTTAAGTATGTGGCCTATAATCACCCTAGCAGGGTCCCAGGTAGTGGTCTCGCCTCCAACTGCCCTATGTGCTCTTTCCACCATGAAACAAGGTGGAAAGAACACATAGAAAGTTGCATATCCTCCTTGTTGTTCCGTAGTCAGTCCTCAAAAAAGTATTCAATAGAAGGTTCCATTACACTCTCAAGGAAGTCAATAAATCTCAGTTTATTTGTCTTTAAACATTCCCGCTGGGAATGTCGTAATATGATGTTCCCTCCAGTCAGCCAGGTGGAAACATCGTAATATGACTGGGGATAAGTCTGCCCGTAAGATGGCAGTCTCATCCCTGCGAGTTTGGCGATCGGCTCGTCCAACTGCATGAGGACCTGTGTCTCAGTTCTTGTTTGGGAGTGTCTTATCTAGTGTTCGTCCCATTGTATATGTAAAGCTTTGTGACCATGCACCAAGCTCTGAGTCTCCTGTAGCTATTGCAGTTGAGTATTGCAATCAGATATGTCTTAAAGGCTATGTCTTTCTATAAATGTTGCAAGGTGTCACTTACTTGGGCTCCTTAGATCACCTCGCCATCATCAGCATTAGTTGTCATGAAAATAATCAGTGCTAATAAGCAGCAGGACTTAGCGCTTAGTTTGTAAGTAAAAGAATGAGTGCTGGTGACCAAAGCTCAACTCAAAAGCACACATTTGGCATTATTATCGAATACGGAGTCTGTGTGGCCTTAAATCCAAGCCAGACCTCTTTAATCCATTACCAGGCATTCCCTGCCCCTTTATCCCATTATTGTTGGGTCATGCTTCTCCATTTACAATGACTTTTCTGTCTTTCTCTTTCTTTTTCCCCTTTGCATGCTTTTCATTCTCTTGCTCTCAGGTAATGACTGAAGGGGAAAAAATAAGTGCAGGTCCCCATAAATGAGTGCCATTGGCCCCTACTAGCATCCACGCCTCAAATTAAGCACAGACAGGCCCTCGCTCAAAGCATTCTGCCATTGATTATCACATGTGGCCTTCGACTCCACGCCCAGTCTGCTTAACCTGCAGTTTCCATCACAGGAAGACCCCACACCATTCAATAAGTCTTCCTCGGTTATCATCAGTCTTTTGTCTAGACTGGCAGCATTATTTTCTTTAATTCTTCATCATGTAGTCGCAGAATTATGGAGGACCATGAGGTCGGGAAGCAGAGCTCCTGAGGAATGCATATGCTCGGCCATCGTGCCAGGCCAATATGATTGTTAAAGTGGTCTAGTTGTAGATAAGGTGCCATCCATGAACAACGCAAGAAATGTAAAATGCAATAAGAAGAAAAACGTTTTTATATTTTTGTAATAATTGTTCTATGATTAGTGATTAGATTGTCCCAAGCTAATGTAGTGCTGAGAATCACAAGTTCGAAAGTAATCAGCCTTTATTTCAGTCCTACAAATGAGGTTTGTTCATATAAATGGCATTTATGCTTCATTATGAACAAATGATACTATTTGGAGCCATCCATTCAGTTGGTATATTTCTATCATGTCCAGAACATCTGGGTCATATCATTGAAACCTACAGGATCAACAGTGAGCTTGAACATCCACATGCTGACCTAGAGGGCATATTGAGATGATAAAATCCCAATGTAACTGTATACGTTTTTAAAACAATATGGGGTGTAATTTGGGAAGAGACATTTTGTAAAAAAAAATTGTTTGCTGCGTTCCCTCTAGCTTTGTGATGTGGTCCACTTGTGCTTTGTGCTTTTGCAGTGGCCAAACATCTGTCAATCAGGCCTTAGTCACATGTGTCCGGTTTAAATCGACAATCATATGTATTTTAAATTGCATTAAATGTAATTCAGCAACATTTTCTTGAGGTCACATACACTAATACAGAGTAGAATATGACTTGATTTCACTTGCAGGAGTGAAGGACTATTTTCCCCACAAAATCAAAACAGGCTTTTAAAAATGCTTGTTTCTGTAGCTAGAAAAACATATTGCCATTGTGTAACATATATTTATATTTTTATAGTAACGTTTAACAAGCATGCACTATCAACCATATTTGTACTTTGCGGAAAACCTTGGTGTAATTGTTCAAGTTTTATTAAGAGTTTGCAATATATGTCTATGGATTTGCTTGAATGCTTAACCAAACGCGCATTCATACGTGGAGAGAACTGCTACTATTTAACATGTAGTTGCAATCTCTATTCAGCCAGAAAAAGCTGCTGCCAGTACAAAGGAAAGCTACACAGCGTTTCCAATTGGAAGCAAAGATTCGCCCAAAGGCATTCCTATAATATTTCTGACTATGAGATTCCCTTTGAGCATATATGGCATTTCTGGCTTCAGGGAAAGAACAGAACACTAGAGAACACTTGGAGGGTCGAGGTGTGACAGAGGGATGAAAATGTTCACTGAATATATTCTGGCTGGACTAGAAGAGTGAAGAGTGGTGTCCGAGGGCCGGGGTGCTGAGCACATCTGCTTCTTTGCATATGTAGTGCTTCATATTATGGGATCATTCTTTGTTATAAAATATTTCACTGAGAAAGGAGCTGGTTGATACTAGCATCCAATCTGGCTTGGAAAATCATAAACACTTTGTTAGGATTGGCTTACTCGTCATTATCAATGACTGACTGGATTTACTATTTAAAATATGTTACTTAATCCATTCCAAAGAATGAAGTGTCAGAAAAGATGAATAAAGCATACTTTTCTGCTTGTCACGCTGATTAATCCTTGTCGGCCTGTCTGAGCTTTGACAAGTATTGTCTCCAACTTCTTGACTTAAGACTGTTCATCTAGACATTACTGTGGACCAGAAGCATTGTTGTACGACATGGGTTACATTCAGCCTCCTGGGACTGAACTCTGAAATACCACTCCTGAAGTTTGGCCCCTTTTCCTTCTGAAAGTTGTGAGTTACATAAACATTTAAGGCCTTATTTAGGTCCTGATTTAAGAAAAGTAGTGCTGCGCCACTTTTCTTGTGCACCTTAGCGCCCCCTGTAATGCTATTATGTGTGCTCCGTATCTATGATACGGCGCTCCATGACGATAGTTATAGAAACTAGTGTCAAAAATTTTTATGCTAGTTCAGAGCTTTGCAGGACTAGCATCGGAAATTTGGACACTAATGCCACAAAGCCCATTGAGGCCTATTGAATACAATGGTGTGTCTCCTTTTAACACCACTTTGAGCAGGCGTTAAAAGTGGAGGAAAAAATGATGCAAAGAAATCTGTTATATTTCTTTGCACCATTTTTTCAGTCCCCCTAACTGGGAAACACCCCCTTTACACACATTTTGCCTGGCCCAGTCATAATGCAGCGCAAAGGGTTACAAAGTAGCACAATGTATGCATTGCGCCACTTTGTAAATTTGGTGCAGCAATTTTGGCCTCGTTAGGCCATATTAGCATTAAAAAATGGCGCTAATGTGGCTCAAGGAGGTGCTAGGGGCTCTTAAATCTGCTCATTACAGTTTGGCTGGCGGGTTAATTCACTTGTAATATGGCAATCGGGAAATCCATCACGTTTGTGACGGAGTTACCAGTCCACCAAACTCTAAATCAGGCCCTTATTTAGTTGTTGACTAGGAAAAGATGCCAAGCTTACCTGAAAAAGATGCCATCACAGTAGATTTATCTTTGCATTTTGTTTCCTACTTTCAGATTTTTATTCGGAAGTTCATGGCTACCAATGGACTGCTCAACAGACAGAATAGAGCTTGTAGTATTCTTGGCACAGCTCTCATGTTTGTGCAGCAAAACACGATTACATTCCAGACACATTTGTATTTGAGAAGGAAAGCTTTTGGACACAACGAACCAGCAGTTTTAACCCAGCCCTGATCATACGATGGAATGGGTGCCTACGTTACAGTCTACCATTCCCATTAGGCAATTACTTAAATTTTAGGTTGTTTTTAGGTTATCTTTGATATTTTCACTATAACTCTAAATCAGATTTTCCACGTTTAGTGCAATATACTCTTTAAGTCGTATGTTTCTTTATTTTTTAGGTGCAGCCCTTTTTATGTTTTTTATTTCTTAATACTGTGGTTGTCTTGTTTAACTTGTTTACAGTATACATTGCCTCTTTTTTCTTCTTTCACCAAGCTCACCGGAATGAGCTCAAGATCTCTCACATAAATCTGTTTAACTTTAGGTTCAAATTGTTTAGAACTCTAAGGGGGGTTTAGTCACAGCGCACGTCTGGACTTTGGCCTGTGGTCTAGACTCTCATATTTCTTTAAAATCCTATTCCCTCTTTTGGTTTTTAGGTTTAACTATGTTAAAAATTACACAGAACTCTGTATCAGCCAGTCTGGAAGTGTCCTAAATGCAAAAAGAGCTGTCCTCCCAACAAAACACAAAAAAAGAACCTGGAATTAAAACTATAATGCGGTCAAGGGCCTGAAGTATTAGCTACACTGAAAGTTGATTACAGGGGTAAAGACATAGAGGTCCTACTTATGAGTTTGGTGGTCAGACCACCGGACCTCCATGTTGGTGATCTGGAAAAGAGTACCATGCCGGCAGTCCCCCAGGCCATTGTATTACAAGTTATACAGGCAGGACCGCTGACAGACAAGCAAAACAGGCAGACCACCGGCAGCGCAGAGGCCTGGATATAGGTGGTCCATCTTCCAGCTCCGTCAGCACCATGGCCTTCCATGTATCATATTACAATCACACAGTTGCTGTGGCGGTCGACCACCGCGGTTCACAGTAAGCAAAGTAACAGGCAACTGCATATTGGATGAATTCAAAAACGACACAGCTGAAACACTTTAGGCAAGGGGACACACCTGCAAAGGACACTATGGCCCTCATTCTGACCTTGGCGGGCGGCGGAGGCCGACCGCCAAAGTCCCGCCGTCAGGTTACCGTTCCGCGGTCGAAAGACCGCGGCGGTAATTCTGACTTTCCCGCTGGGCTGGCGGGCGGTCGCCTTCAGACCGCCAGCCAGCCCAGCGGGAAAGAGGCTTCCACGATGAAGCCGGCTCGGAATCGAGCCGGCGGAGTGGAAGCTGTGCGACGGGTGCAGTTGCACCCGTCGCGTATTTCACTGTCTGCGCAGCAGACAGTGAAATACATTTAGGGGCCCTCTTACGGGGGCCCCTGCAATGCCCATGCCAGTGGCATGGGCACTGCAGGGGCCCCCAGGGGCCCCGCGACCCCCCCTACCGCCATCCGGATCTCGGCGGTCCGACCGCCGGGATCTGGATGGCGGTAGGGGGGGTCGGAATCCCCGCGGCGGTGCAGCAAGCTGCGCCGCCGCGGAGGATTCAATGGGGCCGCGGTACACTGGCGGGACCCCGCCAGTGGTGCCGGTCCGACCGCGGCTTTACCGCCGCGGTCGGAATCCCCATTGGAGCACCGCCGGCCTGTCGGCGGTGCTCCCGCGGTCCTCCGCCCTGGCGGTCAAAGACCGCCAGGGTCAGAATGACCACCTATATAACATACCCCCACACAGACCACAATCCTTTGCCTTTCCACTAGAAGACAACAAAGCCCGAGCACTTTTTTTTGTAGAGCACATAGATTAGGCAACCCTTTTTTCACCATCCCATAGAATACCCTGCACACACTTTTGTTCATTCACACCCTATTGCGCTTCCCCTGTTAAATAAGTCTCTGTCACTTTTTTTCATTTTTTTCCACCATGTCACGTTAAAAAAATCCCCGTTTTTCTGATGATGAGTTAAGAGTCATGGTGGATGAAATCATAACAGTAGAGCCACAATTGTGTGTAGAACAAGTCCAGCATAATCCTCTCAGTTGGAAAATTGAAATGTGGTACAGGATCGTCAACAGAGTTAATGCTGTAGGCACCACTGTGTGAACAAAGGAGGACATTAAGAAGAGGTGGCACAACCTCAGGGGCAACGTCCATTCCCTGGTCTCCAGGCACCAGCTACAGGCCAAGAAAACTGGCGGTGGCCCTCCCAGTGCCCCATTAATAGTCTCTCCCTGGGAGTGAAAGATCTTGTCCATCCTGCATCCTTAGGGCTTGACAGGAATACCTGGGGGAGTTGAGTCTGGTAAGTTGCAACACATAAATGTCACAAAAATGCTGTCATGCATGCTCCCAGCTCACCTTTTGACACTGTCTTGTACATGTACACCACCAACATTCAATACCCAGAGTATTTGAGTTTAAACATTGTCAATGTGTATCATTGGACCCAACATCACAGTTACATAGGTCCATTACATGCCGTATGTCCAAATGGGGATTGGAAATCTCAAAAGAACATAAACACATTCCAGGATCCATGGTATGTTTCAAAATGAAAATATATGCTCAAACATAAATGGAGCCTGCCTAGAGATATGTAATACACAGCCATGGTCAAGTGTTTGGGAGTACAGAGAGTGAGCTGACTTCAACTCTTAGCAGGCCCTGTTTCTGTAACTCCAACCATCAACCCAGTGTTCACGTGACCCAAAACATATGTAAATTAACTCACAAATTAAGTTTACCCACCTGGGGAGAGAACATCTGTCAAGTATTGGGAGTAGAGAGAGTGCTCTGACTTCAACTCCCAACAGGATCTGTTTGTTCAACTCCAACCACCAGCCCAGTGTTCACTTGACTACATACCCCTGTTTGTCAACTCACAAATGACATTTACTCACCTGGGTGGAGAGCATTTGTCATGTGTGTAGTAGAGAGAGTGACCTGGATGCAAATCCCAGCAGGCCCTGTTTCTGTAACTCCAACTACCAGCCCAGTATTCACTTGCCCTAAAACATCTGTAAGTGAACTCACAAATGATGTTTACACACCTGGGGGGTACATTTGTCAAGTGTGTGTAGTAGAGAGTGTGACCTAACTGAAACTCCCAGCAGGCCCTGTTGCTGTAACTCCAAACACTGGCACAGTGTTCGCTTGTCCAAAAAGTCCTATTTGTCAACTCACAAATGACGTGTACTCACCTGGCAGTGATCAAGCAGAGATCATGCTCAAACCAGAGACATGTCTGTCTAAATAGCTCCATCTTTACTTGCCATGGCAAGATGAAACTCTTACGGACAGGAATGACACCTTACCTACTGTGTGCAACAAGTATTCACAAGGCCTCAAGATGCATCACCAGATTGGTAGCAGCAGCAGACACATTGACACAGCACTGTACACATGATGACTTCAGTCACATATATAACAAAGTCCTGGGTCTGCCTGCATCTCATGTAAGCTTCAAAATGGTGCAGCCATATCCTGACTCCCCAACACTGTGTCAGCTGCACTGGTGGCAAGATGCCATTTTCAGACCATCCTCCAAAGTGCAACTGATCTGCACATCTCAGCAGATGCTTGAGTCAAATTGGGTTGGCATGCTTCACACATGTCATGCCAAGTCACCCAATGGCATGCTTACTGTAACACTAAACCATTGGGGGTAGATGTCACAATACAACCAGTAACAAAGTATGTTTTACAGCAACAGGTGGATCTGCCACTGGGCACACAGAGGCTATGAAACAGACTGGCATTACCTTCCTGGATGAAGCCCCCAGTACCGACACTCCTGGATGTCTGGATGTGGAAGACAGTTCTGGCCCATCCGGACAATCTGGTCAGATAGCAACAGTGAGTCTCACTGTGCCTACAACGTCACCTCCCAGCCCCTTTGCTTCAACATCCCAGGCAACCATTTGACACCCAACCTGTTCACTTAGCACAGTGCCCACAATCTCATGCCCCCCAGTCCTGGATCCTGAGTTGAAGTGCAACACTTTGTACAACGGAGGATCCAGCAACAAGTTGGAGAGGGCACCCCGTGGCAAAGGCAAAGGCCTGTGGGGGGAGGGTACGTGGGAGGGATTCTGTGGGCCAGCGGAGTGAGGTCACTGGAACTGCTGTCGGCCAGGACACCATCAGCCACGTCTTGGGCGGTCTATCAGGAGTCCAAGGCATGATGGGCCAGGTGTTGACCAAACTCTGGAAAATTAAGCAGCTACAGATGGGCATGCATAGGGACATGTAGGAACAGGTGGAGGCCTATAAAACCAATATGCCCTCCCTATCAGGGGTGGTAAGGCACATACACACCCCTCCCACACAAACACATGCATGCAAGTGTCTGATCAAACTAAACATTTTATTACAGTCTACCCCTTCTTTTGGCTCATCAACAGCAGGCCCATCAACCTCGGTGCCAGCCACTGGAAGGGAGGCCCTGCCAGAGGAACAACAAGATGCCGACACCCCTCCCTCTGTAGCAGCAGATCCTACCCACCATGCAAGCAGGGACGTCCAGCAAAGAATTCAGCAAGTGCCTATGGCAAGACACCCACCACAACCAGTAAAAACCCTTTTCCTTAAGGACCTCCTTTGTGTGTTACACATTCACTTTGGACTGATCCTGAATCACCTATAATTAACAATGGGAGGAATATTCTGGACTTTGGACTCCCAATGGTGTGGCATCTAATCCAATGATTTCATTCACCATGACTGATCCCTTCACATTTGAATTTGTGTTGAGTCATGTCACATATATTTTATGTTAATCATAGCTGCCCAATTAAATTCCCCTTCACTGACTCATTGTCTGCTGATTTTGATTTTGTATTCAGCCATATAGATATGTCAGACCATGTGAACCATACAATGATGATCCAAGGTACATGTTCAAGATGGGACATGTTGCATGTACACAGTGTCCAGCTCAGAATTACACCCCTCCCACACAAACACATTCATACAAGTGTCTGATCAAACTAAACATTTTATTACAGTGTTCAGCAAATAGGCTGTCAATATGTCTGAACTATTGGAATGCATTAATGAATAAATCATACTGAGTAAATGAAAATATTGATAGGTACAGACTCCCAGACCACAGAAGGAAGGGAATTGTCAGACATTGTACTGCAGAATAGGCAAACATTGATGTGGTTGATGCCACCAGCCTGGCCTTATTACATACCACACCAAAGTAACTCAACATTACATAATCCAAGATACAGACAGATGGCTGTACCACAGTCCCCAATCACAGGGCCATCATAATACAATGCACATGCATCTGATGGTCCGATGCAAAAATATGTCAATGTTGTGGCACAGGCACTGTGGCCTAACCTGATGAAACACATCTGCAGCTACATACAGGTCATACAAAAAGAGTGCTTAGCTAATGTGAAGGAAAAATGACTTGGTCGTAGATTGGACAACATATTTTATGGCCACATAGTGACAGGGATGTGTCAATAGCTATCTTAACAAGATGCCTTTGGCTGATTATTGCAGAGTATCAGCTCTATAGCTTTATCCAAAACTCTCAACTCCATACATTCTCATAATTACACAGTCATGACATCATATGACATATTGACATGCATGAGAAGAAGCTGTGGATGAGATTGCCTTGCAAGTCAGCTCCTTCCTCTTCACCACTGTCATCCTCTGTTGGTATTTCATGATTTTCACCCGGTGGCACTGCAGGCTTGTCCTTCTCTGGGATGTACAGGATATTCCTCCACAGGGAGATGTTGTGGAGTATGAAGTGGAGAATGAAGCATGCCACAGTGACTGCACAAACTTTCCTGAGTAAGTAGAGGAGGACTCCACCAGTCCTGTTCAGACACAGAAATCTGGCCCTCAGGAGCCCAAACGTCTGCTGTCTGCCGTGTTCTTCCATTCATTGGAGCGGACTTCCCCTGGGGTAGTTGGATTCCTCAGTGGCATCAACAACCAAGGACAGTTTGGATATGCTGAGTCTCCTGTTTAAAGAATGGGACATAAGTGCAACAATGAGTCACTCACTTTATGATTGTAGCACCTGACATTGCTCACACACAATCAGGACAGATGTGACTTACCAACTAGCCAGGCCCACTCTGGGTGAAGTTGTGACATCAGCTGAGGTATGGTGCTATTTCACATTATGAAGGAATCATGGGCTGATCCAAGATAACGAGCACACACATTTGAGATGTAGAGATCTTTCCAAGCAGATAACTTACAAGCTGATGGATTGGAAGTTCTTTCTGTTGTGATAGACTTGCTCAGTGGCCTGAGGTGCCACAAAGGCAACATGTGTGCCATCAACGGCCCTACCACATGTGGTAGTCAGGCAAAGCCATAAAAGTCAGCCTTCACATTGGCTAAATCGTCATGTCGGGGGAACCTGTTATAGCTGTCAATGTGTTTCGACATTGCTGAGAGGAAATTGTTCAACACCAGACTGAACATAGGTTGGGACATACCTGCACATAGGGTCACTGTATGTTGGAAGGACCCTGTGGCCAGGAAGTCAAATACTGACATGACTTGAACAATGGGTGATATGCAGGTTAGATTACTGTCAGCTGGAATCAGATATGGCTCCAACTGAAGGCATAAGTCCACTATTGTTTGCCTTTCCAGGCAGTATAACTGAATGATGTGGCATTCCTCCATGGTCTAAAGGTCTGGCAGTGGACAGTGGACAGGAGGTTGCTGCATCCTCCCTTTCTCAGGGTATCTATGGGAGAAAATAAATTATTTGTATCATTAATCAGTGTGTCCACAGCAACATACATGATGCATGCCAACAATATCGTGTGACAAACGATTTCTGACTGGATAGACTTGTCCCAGCTGTCAAGTATACAAGGGTTGCATGTGACCCCCATGGTTGTCAACACATGTGCCCACAACATGGATTGAGTTATATTCAACTATTGGCCACACAATCGGCCCTTGAATTGTGACTATATTTTCCAAACACCAAAAATGCAGTCAGCTGTGGTGGACCGTGCCCCGCCATCATATGCCATCTGTGCCCTACAACACACTACACTGGTGGTTGTATAGTAGGACCCCATAGAACAAGACTGAATAAGGATGTTTGTGACGATCTAGACATTTATTGTAGGTGTGACGCAGTTCACAAAGCCATGTACAGTATTTCAGAATGCCAAAATGGCGGATGATCGACCTACTCCACTGGACAGTAGGAACCTCCCTTGACTGCCAGTAGAATTTGTCTGTGTTGTAGGTGGTTCCAACAGCGGCAGTTTCAGCGATAGTTTAACATTGTTGCCTGGGCAGTCGCAGCCCAATGGCTGTGTCAGTCGGCGGTGATGACAAGGGACTTGGCTGACGTGACAGCCATGTTGTGCAAAATCAGTCACTTGACTCCTGACACTGCTGCCAGCAACACCTCGGCTACTTGAGCTGTAGTGTGCTGCCTCTGGGAGCAATCATGCCATGTCCAGCAGGTGATAGGGCCTCTGTCTTCGCTACAGTGGAGAGGAGGTAGAGAGGCCTGTATGCACAGCTCTATGGTTCACCAGAGGAGCAGGTCAGTACCTCATGTGCACAATTGAACACCATCCTGCCCCTCCTTACAAGCTACAATGTGCCCTGTGTGCCAGTTAGGCTTCTTGGATGCCTGTTGTTACTGTTTGTGTGGCATGAAGGAGATGTAGATGGTGCAGGTATTGGTGACCTGTGCCGTATGTTGTGTTCATTAACATTGTTCGATGCACATAACTAGGCAAGGAGATTTTACTGCCATTCAATGACATTTCTTTATTTATGATGGTTGTAAATGTTAGACAACATGTACGTGCATGACAACGTGAGCTGTGTATGCATCTTGTCTGGGTCATTTGTGGATCTTGTTAGCAATGTGTATAGTGCCACAAATCTTTCAACCCACATCTAGCCTTGCAAAACTGTTCTCTCAAAGGCATATCATGGCTCACTCTGGCCTTCAGGGTGCCACACAAACTACAAGTCACATTGATGATGGCCACATGCATGGAAGTAATAGAAATGTGAGTGACATGAGGGTTTTTTGTGGTCAGCCTGCAGGGACCAGTGCCTGTCAAATGTATCCTCCAGTATGGGACATAATCCAGGTTGTGGAAGAGCCACTGTGGCCATGCCATGCAGCTGTGGCACTGTGCCCACTCCCTGTACACCAGCCGATCCTGTCATGTGGCCAATATGAGGCTCTAGTTGCAACACTTGCCCTGAATGTCTCAGTCCATTGACTGGATTTGGAATGGTTACAGAAGTACATCCCAGAACTAGTCCATATCTCTATTTTGAATCATTGTCAATGCGTGTCTTCGATTCATGAGAGGTCCCTTTCTCCCTCAGCTCTGTTTTCACCTTCACAGAAGACATATTTGTCCTGTACAGGATAATTGCACAAATTAAGACCGGCAATTAAGATAGTGTGTAGATTCCGGGGAGGCCACAACATGTGACTCAGTAGCTTAGTTACAGTGCAGAAATTGGACAATGCATACCTTTGTAAGTAGGATGCCATCTCTGTAGTATAGACACATATGTCCAAAGGAGTGTTCTGTGGTACAGGTACGTAGCACAGCAACCCCCTCTGAATTGACATGAATCTGCATTTGGTAGGCCACATGTCCACACATGCACAGAGAAGATACTTACAGTGCCCACCAGGCCATCCCTTTCATTGTCACTCAAATGTAAGGGTGAAGTCTGTACTATGGAAATTAGCTGTAGGGACTGTATGCAGTGAGTCAGTCTCGCAGATTGTAAATGTGTTGGCCCAGTCAGGCTTAAGGAGATTACCCCTCAGAAGCCACGTAGGTGTGTAGTGTTTCATTGGGTCTCACATCACAGTACATGTTGCTGGAGCATGGGCTACCTGAAGTGAGTAGGCTTGCTTAGTCATTGTAGGCCATGACCAGGATAGTGGGTTAGTGTGCAGATGGATACAAAAGTATGTAGTTTTATCCCTGTACTTTTTGGCTTGTGTGCTTCACACGTGTGGTGTGTTGACAAATTGACAATTTTTTTGCTTGGTGTCCCTGATGTGTGTGACACAATCATTTAGGCAAAAACATGTGATTGTTATTGCTTGATTTTTCTCTTGCATCCATGCAGGTAAAAATGACTATCAGAAGAAGGAGATATGGAGAGCCATCATCCAGAGGATGCAGAGCCTAGGGGTCCAAAGTCTGTGAAGCACCCACTGTCGCAAGAGGAGGGAAGACCTGAAACTCTGGGCCCTAAAACATCACGTAGGTTCAGCTGAAGCTGTCATCCAAACTTGGGTAGGGCATGCATCAGACCATGACCCTCCTAAAGTCCTGTATTCTGGCAGTGGTGTACCCGGACCTTGATGGGCATTTGAGGGGAACACTGCAGCCACAATGTTTGTTGTTGCTGTCGGTGTATGTTCTATGCTACAGACCACATCAGTGTAACATCAGTGTTACAGGCCAAAGAAAAAGCAGTGATGGATCACTGCCCTCAACCATGTGTCTGATCAAATGAGTAAATTGGCATCTGCCCCTAGCGCCCACTTGTCTTCAGTGTGTGACAAGTGCTGGTGCTTCACTACTATCCATAATGTGAAGATGGTCATCATACATATGACAGAACATACTTTATTCTTTGGGTCAGCTACAGATCAATACATTCCCTTCATAAGTGGGGAATGTCCATTGACATGATTAATGTGTCATGACTGTTGAAATGTGTCAACTGTTGTTTCATGCATGGTCCACCTGTGTTCATTTGATGATTTCTGTATTCCCTTACATATATGTGCATGACAACCTGTGTTTGGAATTGGACATTTGCAATGGGACTACATTTCATGTGGTGCCATAGACAGGAGTGTGTCACCATAGATTGTTGGCTCACACATACCCTCACCGATCATAGCATGTCATTTGGCATGTACAACAGCAGTAGCAATGAAGGACATGACGAGTGGGACTAGAGTTTTTACACACTTTTTATGTTCATGCCATTGATGTATCATCATGTGAGAAAGTGTACTGCACATGGGTAATGAGTAAGGTTTGTTACGTGATTGCTGGCATGCAACATGGAATGACTTGCAATTATGTTGGAATCGTATGTCATGTCTCTATAAACTATCCTCCATTCTCACTCTGACTCATCCCAAATCCTTTCTACTACTTTCATCTCCTAAATAACTCTGCCTAAGCTCTTCCCTCCGCTTCCACATCTAACTCACCAAACCTCACTCTACTACCGTGACCTCCCACACAACCCTACTAAATTCTCCCGCATTTATCTCACCCTACTACTATGCTCTCCCTAACCCTTCCACATACTCTTCCCTCCTCCATCCCCCTTTACTCATCCCAAGCCTTTGGGTTGAGTAAATTAAGGATCTACTCCAAATTAACTCTTCTGGATTTCTTTCCTCCTCCACCCCTCCATTACTCCAGTCAATCTAACTAACAAACTCTCATATCCGCAGCTCAAATTAACTCATAATAATACTAAAACTGGACTCATTATTTCCCGATACTAATCCATCACCAATTCTTGTTGGGTTCCAGAGTAGCGTGCTACTCACCGAAAAGCGATTAGACGCCTCATCAGGGGTAGTAAGCGCTATATAAATACGATTACAGTACAATTACAATATGTGGCTGGGTACAACCCATTTATCCACAGACATCTGGGTTTGCAGGACCAAAATGGAGACAGTGATGTAGCTTCCTTTTGGGCAACAAGTTGAGGGCCTTCTGCAACTAATTGAAAATTCCTGGGCCTCTCTCTCCAACATAAAAAGGACTAACGGTGTCTACTGATAAAATCAGAGTATGTCATTGTAAGGGGTGCCAGACATTAGTGGTGATTTCCTTGGGTCTTGCTTATTCATTGTGTTGTGGATTTTAGGGACACATCTCCCTAACAATTTGTACATTCTGTGTACAGTGTACATTTCCAAGCCAAATGTATAGCATACCTGAGCAACATTAGTATTACCTCGATGACTCCATTAGGACAAATTACACATGGTGAAGTGTCCATTGTTGATATGTCCCAGTGTGTCATGAGTATTTCCATGTCTCCAGGCTATTGTAATGTTGTCAGCAACATGGCAGGTTTTAGGAGCATCATTTCTTATTGTTATGTTATTGTGTATGTGATAAATAGATGTCTGCATGACCTTGTGTGGGATCTATGGGAATGAAGTTGCCATTGTCCTACTATTGTATGACAACAGGTAACTAGGGTATGCTCCATGAGGCAAAGCATTGAAGGTGATGTGGCCTCCTACTTGCTCAGTGGTTACACTGATTGCACAACTTCAGCCATGTCATTGTAGTTGTCAGACATTCTACCTTTCCTGTGGGCAACTGTTAACAGTTCAGATAGCATGCATGCTTTGGTTTGGTTCATGTAGGAGGCACTTTGATGTAGTTTGTTGCTGGGGCCTACTCAACATCATGGTAATGTTGGCTACTCACAGCTGTTGTTCAAATGTGATCAAGGACATGTGGTGATCCTTTTCCTCTTGGGATTTGCAGCATCAGCCCAGGCAAGAGAGGAAGACAGGAAACAACCAAGTGGGGAAGCATCTAGTCATAGTATCACCAGTCAGGACACCACTGACATAGAGGGACTTTGTGGCCTGGAGGGTGAGGGAAGTGCCACTGAGGAGACAGGATTGACGTCATCATCATCATCGGATTCTAACTCCAATGGCTACTCCAAAGTGGTAGCGGACCCATCAGGACCTACTCCTGTACCACCTTTGTCCGCCACCCCAGTTCTATTGCCACCCTCCCTATTGCTCCCCACCCAGATGGCCATGCCCACTCGCCCAAGCAGGTGGGTATCTCCTCTGCCACAGGAATCTCCGCCCCAGCCCTCTTTCATCCCTGCCACCCTGAGTGAGAAGGCTATTAATCTCCTGAGAAGTATCCCTGTAGTGCAGACTGCCATTATGAATGCCATCTAGGGTTTGGCCAGCCAACTTCAGGAGACTAATGCTTTCTTGGAAGGCATTCATAGTGACATGTCTGGCCTACTGAGATCTTTTCAGGCTCTGGCCCCCTCACTGACAGCAGCCAGTCACCCCCCACATACATCCCCCTCCACCTCCTGACTCCATATCTAACTCATCCATTGCCCTAACTATCTCAGACACACAGACACATCTGCACACACCTATCTCAACACACACAAGCAGCATACGTCGACACAAACACCCCAAGACACATTGGCAGGCAGGCACTCAACATAACACACAAACATGACATCAGCCACCACTTCACAGGACACCCTTGCAACCCCCACTGACCCACAAACCACATCCAGCATACCCACAGACAACACCACAACAGCCGGTGAAACATCAACAACACCCACCATACACCCAGACACCAGCACAGGACACACAGGCACATCCACCACATCCACCATACCCACAGATAGCACCATGACACCCACAGACACATCCAGCACATCCAGCATAACTGCACACACCACCCAAACCGACACACAAACATCCACCATACCTACAGACACCACCCCAACAGACACACGAACATCTACTACCCCATCACCCAGCACTTCCCAGTCCCCCAAGACACACAAATGCCCAAACTCACACATGCAACAGATACCACCCAAACAAAAGCTTACCTAACACACGCGCACACCCAAGGCATCTACACCCACACACGACAACCACTCTCTCAACCTTCAAATCCACAACCCCTTATGCAGACCCTTCCAGTTTTCCCAATAAGAATTTCCTTTTCCAGCTTGCCCTTTCTCCTATTCTCTCCAACTCCCTCCCAAACCCAAGAGGCCTCACCCCCAACCCCACGCACCCATTCTACATCGAAGTCCTCCCCTTTCACACATGCCCCCGCAAGCACTTATACCCTTTTTCCCTCAAGAAGAAGGGCACCCCTCCAAAGGAAAAGACCCTCCTCCCAAAACCAAAGCCACCCACCTCAAATCTGATCCCACACCACCCAAGGATGATCACTGAGGTGACTCCATGCCCAGTCAATCCCTCTTCCTATGGAGG
Organism: Pleurodeles waltl; assembly: GCF_031143425.1. Taxonomy (NCBI): domain Eukaryota; kingdom Metazoa; phylum Chordata; class Amphibia; order Caudata; family Salamandridae; genus Pleurodeles; species Pleurodeles waltl. The sequence continues at coordinate 771,517,544 of NC_090439.1, read as the reverse complement.
TTCCCTGGCTATGATTGAAGTCAAGTGTGGGCACAGTGATGTTCATGGACATCTAATTAGACTGGCCAATGGCCTTGTTCTCAACAATTTGGAGATAATAAATCCATGTTGTTGTTTTTTGGGGGTACACATTTGTCCTGCAGTTACTTTTCTACCTTCATGCTGTTCCTGAGTAACTTGTGTTATATGCTAACATTTGTGTGTGTTTCACCCTGATTGGTGATCCATTTGCTGTTGTTTGCAATATCTGGGTTTGTGGGCAGTTTTGGTGTCACCCAAGACAAAGGTAGATGTTGGCTGTATGGATTTGTCATGGTGTTATGTTTGGTATGGTTATTCACCTTGTGTTGTCTAATGTCATCACAGTTGTGCAAGTATTGTTTGCATAGTGAGCTTAGGATATTTGTTTCTCAAACCCCTGTGCATCTCATTGTCCTTCCATTGTGTTGCAATGTGGGTGATGTGGGTGATGTGTGGGTCCATTGCAGGGCTATTTCATCGGAGGTGGGTTTGTGTTCTATGACACATCCATGCATATGTGTGTTAAATCTGATGACAGTCCATGTGTTCAATGTGAGGGTGTCAATTGTATTGGCAGATGTGATGTTGATGTGTTGTTGCTGTTGTGTGACACCATGATGTGTACACTTCGCTGTCCCTGTGCCTGAGATGGTCAGACATGTGTTTTAGTGTTGCTTCAGTGCCAGTGTTCTGCCCAAAGGGGGCATTTTGTGGCTGTGAATGTGTCATTCTTTGTGAATGACTCCAACTCTGGACACAATGACACATGTACTTAGTCCTCATAGCGTGGGCTCCATATTATATGGAAATTAACAGTTGCGTACACTGTGGCATGGATTTTTGGCATCTTTGATGAGCAGCAACAGCGGCAGAACAAGTGTGATGGGCTCCGTGATGGCACAGCATGTGTTACGCTGCCTGCAAGTGAGTTGCTACCTTTACGCTCTCTCTTTGAGCCAACTTGGACGTGGTGGTTGGACCGCCACGATCACACTGGCTGTGTGCAACATCATAATGAGTGCAGCAGAAACACTGGCTAGCCTGTGTGTCCTGCCTCATCACAGTGGCATTCTGAGCTGCTGGCAGTGCTGGTGGGACCACCATGGCGGTGTATGGACCATCACACTCGTAATCAGGCCCATTGAGTCCCAACTCCTATTCCAAGAACAAGCTTTGCTTTCTGGTGACATTTTGAACTGGGGTAACTGTTCTTCCAAGAGTCAGATGTGGAATAAAAGGAATGTTCCACCATCCTTGAGCTGGGCATTAGTACCCCCTTATCATAATGCAAGTATTTACTCCGGTTTTCTGGTGAACCTGACCTGTTTCTGACAGTTGACAACCATTATGTTGCAGACTGTGGCCAAAGAACCTGTTAGAAAGTGAAGCATATAGTAAAGTAAAGAAGGAAATGCTGGCGCCACACAAGTATCATCTCCCCATCTCTTTTGGAAGAGTCTTTCTCCAAATGAGCATGTATTCAATTTGTGGCAAATGTTTGGTTGCCTAATTCTAGATGCAGAGCCAAATTTACAACGTGGTGTTGAACCTGTTGGACATCAATTTCTAGATTGTATGCATCTTCTAATGTAGTCACTAAATAAATGGATGAAATCATTCTAAATATGCAAAGAAACTAGTTAAACCTCATCTTTATAATTCCTTATTGCTGCTATGTGAATGGACATCTTAAAAAAAAAAAGAACATTGTTTCTATAAAAGTTTTTTTTTTCAGAATACTTAAGGAAAATGTTTCTTGTTGTTTGCACAATATCCAGTCATAGCCTACGAACAACAGCTCCTTGCCTAACTGTATTTGAACGTTAAAAATGATGTTTAAAAAATGTCCGTAAAATATATTTCAGGAAACTCCTCTAGATCATTATCTAATGGGATTAACGTATATATACAAACCGGCCTATTGAGCAATAGGAGAACTGCGACAGAGAGGAAGACATGGGCGAGATCTCGGTCTGTAGGCCCTGGGTCTATCAGCTGAATCTACAATCACACACAATACAGCCTTCCCATTCAGTGTTAAATAGTAATGGGGGTGATTCTAACCCTGGCGGTCGGTGATAAAGCGGCGGCCAACCCGCCAACAGGCTGGCGGTCCAAAAAATGGAATTCTGACCCTGGCGGGAACCGCCAACAGAGACCGCCACTTTAACACTCTGACCGCCACGGCGGTACAGACAAACAGTGCGGCGGTCACCGCCAACAGACAGGCGGCAGACAATGTACCGCCCACAGTATCATAACTCACCAATCCGCCACCTTTTCCGGGGCTGGAGCCCCGCCGATAAAAACACGTCGGAAACAGAGGGGGTCATTCTGACCTCGGCGGTAAAAGGCCCTTACCGCCGGTCAGAAGTCCACCATTCTACCGCCACGGCCGCGGTAAACCACCACGGTCATTCTGACCACCAACTGTGAAACCACCAAAAACCCGACATCCAAGGAAGGCCGCCTCATCAGCGGGCCGCGGAAAACTGGAGATGACCAAACCTCCACCGTCACGCCAACACAAACACGCCCATGCCATTCTGACCCACGAATCCACGCGGCGGTCTTTCAACCGCGGTATTCCATTGGCGGTACACACCACCGCGCTCAAAATACACACACAGCTCCAAAACACAGCCACATTGGACAATTTGAAATACACACACCTGAGACACATACAAACAACACTCCCACACATCCAAACAACTATAAAACACACACCCACATCACCCACAAACCCCCACTAGTTGGAAATCGGAGAGAAGGCGATAGAGATAGAGATAGAGAGAGCGAGCACAGCAATCGAAAACCCCAACACACACAGGAACCCAACTTCATCACCCACACCACATCTACGCACACATCACCACACATCACCACGCATCACCACAAACACCACCCCACACCTCATCCACACCACCCCATGGCACCCCAAAGACACCCCAGGTTCTCGGACCAGGAACTCAGGGTCATGGTGGAGGAAATTATAAGGGTTGAGCCCCAGCTCTTCGGCACACAGGTGCAGCACACCACTATAGCAAGGAAGGCTGAGCTATGGCAAAGGATCGTAGACAGGGTCAACGCTGTGGGACAGCATCCCAGAAATCGGGAAGATATCAGAAAGCGATGGAACAACCTACGGGGGAAGGTGCGCTCGATGGTGTTGCGACACAACACCGCTGTGCAGAAGACTGGCGGCGGACCCCCACCCACTCCACCCCAATTCACAGCATGGGAGCAAGAGGTAGTAAACATCCTGCATCCTGATGGCCTCGCTGGAGTACACGGAGGAATGGACTCTGGTAAGTCGAATCTCAACTACTTCACCCCCCCCAACCACCAGCATGCCAACCCCCCCCTCACCCCCAATCTCAACCCCCAGCACACAACCTCCCTGCCAATGTCTCACCAGCACAACCCACCCTAAACAACACCAACCCCTGAATGCCAACACAAACCATAGACAGCCACCACCAAAGCATGACCATTGCACATACCCATACACCCCCCCCCCACCCTCACAACACCTCCCACAAGGGAATGCCAGCACTGGGGGACAAGGGCACTCAAAATGCATGCCATGGCACACACAGAAACAATAACCATACTCCTTTACCCCTGCAGGGCCCGAACGCCAACACACCGCCACGGAGGGTCCAGATTTGTCCATCCCACCCCCAGAACAGGCCCCCAGCGAGGACAGCAGCTCTGTCGACCTAGAACCTGATGACCAGCCCGGACCATCGGGGACCTCTGGACAGTCGGTTCCCCACACACAGACACAGGCCACAGCAGACCCAACCCCCTCTGGGAACACCAGCACAGCTCCCACCCAGCGGGCCCATGCCTCTGTCTCCAGGACGCATCAAGCAGCGGTGTGTCCGCCACTACAGGGCACCCAGGCTGACGCAACACCCCAACAACAACAGGGACCTGGGGGCAGTGGTAGTGGGCACACCATCCAGGGGACAGAGGCCAGGGGAAACAGGGCAACTGGGAGGGCTGCTGTGCGACAGGGGGGGAGGACAGGCCCGGGGAACCCACTCTCCAAGAGGCCCTCACCACCATCATGGGAGCATACCATCACTCCCAGGAGACGATGGCGACGATACTGGCCAGGTTCACCGAGATCCAGGCACAGCAGGAGGAACGGTACATGGGGTTCAGCAATGAACTCAGGAACATCGCTACCGCTATGGGGACCACCGTCCAGGCCCTCAACTGGATAGAAACCACATTGCGGGACCATGTGGCACCACAAAGGGCCCCTGTCACTAGCCAGGAACAGCCTACCACCTCCGCCGGCGCTAGTGGTCAGGAGGCCCCCACAGAACGACAGGCCACCAGAACCCCACCTCCTGCTGAAGAACAACCACCCCGCAAGAGGAACCTGAGATCTCACAGGAAGACAGAGTAGGATGCCAAGACCCCAGCATAAGATACCCCCTGATGTCATCCCACTGTCCCACAGTGTCACCCTGTCCAACCTTGAACTGCCCCTGCTCCATCCTTCCACAGGCATATGGAAAATGCACCTGTGAAACTGAGAACTGGGCTCTGCCATGGACATAACTCCACCCTCACCCATCACCGTTTTAATATCATGTATCAATATCTAGCACTAAAAATAAATCACTCATTGCACTGAAATCATTCAGGAGTCAGCCTGTATTATTTACAAATGTATAACACATTACTGATCAATAATGTTCTGCTATTTTTGTGATGACAACATACCGATGTCAATAAGCATTAGTCCATGGGCTAACCAAGCAGAAGTCACGGAGTGGGTCATACAGCACTGAAAAGGGAAGGGAAAATCAAACATCAGTTTAAAAGAACTGGGGGGAAATACACAAAGTAAAGATGCATGGGGCTTTCAGTAAATGTTAAATGGCGTGGGTGATTCTTACCTGTGTGCTACTGAAAATACTGTTGGATAACTCTGTCCCTGTTGTCTGTGTCGTCCTCTTCGTCTTCCTCCTCTTCACTCTCCGCAGGCTCCACAGCTGCTTCAACACCACCATCTGGACCATCCTCCTGCAGGAAAGGCACCTGACGTCGCAATGCCAGATTGTGAAGCATACAGCAGGCCACGATGATCTGGCACACCTTCTTTGGTGAGTACATCAGCGATCCCCCTGTCATATGCAGGCACCTCAACCTGGCCTTCAGGAGGCCAAAGGTTCTTTCTATGATCCTCCTAGTTCGCCCATGGGCCTCATTGTACCGTTCCTCTGCCCTCGTCCGGGGATTCCTCACTGGGGTCAATAGCCAAGGCAGGTTGGGGTAACCAGAGTCACCAATTAGCCACACACGTTGTCTCGGTAGCTGTTCCATCACATAAGGGATGCTGCTATTACGCATCACATACGCGTCATGCACTGACCCAGGGAACTTGGCATTCACATGGGAGATGTACTGGTCAGCCAAACAGACCACCTGGACGTTCATAAAATGGTAACTTTTCCTGTTTCTGTACACCTACTCATCGTCTTTTGGGGGTACTAAAGCCACATGGGTCCCATCAATGGCACCAATTATATTGGGGATATGTCCAAGGGCATAAAAATCACCCTTCACAGTGGCCAAATCAACCTCCTCAGGGAATACAATGTAGCTCCGCATGTGTTTCGTCAGGGCAGACAACACTCTAGACCAAATTTTTGAGACATTCCAGATGACATGGCCACTGTTGCCTGGAATGAGCCACTTGCCAAAAAATGGGGGACTGACAGAACCTGCACTAGAGGGGGAATTCCTGTGGGTTGGCGGATGGGGGACATCAGGGCTGGCTCCAGCTGGGCACACAGTTCATGTATAGTGGCTCGGTCAAGTCGGTATCGTAGTATGATATGGCGTTCTTCCATTGTCGACAGGTCCACCAGCGGTCGGTACACGCGAGGATTCATCCTTCTCCTCGCATGTCCCAGCGGACGGTGCCTAGGAAGGACAACATGGAGCACAGAGTCAAGCAAATCACAGGTACGTTCACCACAGCATGCCTAGCACACGATTATCTATGTATTGAAAGGCGTGTATGTGTGGCAATGCAAGGCCTAGGCCTGTGTGACGCAGTACAAATTATGCCATGTGGGCCCTTGAAATGGCGGCTGCCTGACCTGTGAAGTGGGACAATGGGATGTGAGGTCAATGCGCAGGCGTGGCACACCGTGGCGGTAGGCGGTCGAAGACCGCTATACGAAGCCGCATTGGTTAACATTGAAGCCTATGGGTTTCAGGAGCCAATGACGAGGTGCGCCGGCGGTCGCGGTACGCACCGCCGCAGTACGCACCGCCGCGGGCGTGACCGCCATTTTCTATCTGCTTAATCACTCGAGACCTGATCATCCACAGGAGAGGACCTATACTGCAAGTGCTGCTGTGATCTCGGTCTGGAAGTGACAATGGCTGCTGCGACTGGGGAAAGGGTCCCTGCCTTCACGTCTGAGGAGTTGGAGAAACTTGTGGATGGGGTCCTCCCCCAGTATGCGTTACTCTACGGTCCTCCAGACCAACAGGTAAGTACACTGGGTGCACATTGAATGGGCTATGCCTTTGTGGAGTGGGGTGGATGTAAGTTGGTGGGGTGGGGGGCGAATGAGGAGTGCAACGCACGACAGATGAGAGCATGTGCCATATGGCAAGGTTGGGGAGGGGGGGCCAATCACATCTAACATGCAGAAAATTGATGAATTTTTCCTTCCCACCCTGTACATGTCAAATAGGTCAGCGCCCATAAGAAAGTGGACATTTGGCGTGCCATCGCCAAGGAAGTCCGGGCCCTGGGGGTCCACGTCAGACGGGGCACCCACTGCCGCAAGAGGTGGGAGGACATCCGCCGCGGGACCAGGAAGACCGCCGAGTCACTGCTGGGGATGGCCTCCCAACCTGGGAGGGGTGCCAGTCGTACCCTGACCCCCCTGATGTCCCGGATCCTGGCGGTGGCCTACCCTGATTTGGATGGGCGCTTGAGGACATCACAGCAGACACAAGGGGGTGAGTATCAGCACATTCTGCTATCTTTCTGCGCAGTGCAGGCGTCTGGGTGGGGGAGGAGGGTTGTGGTGACATTAGGCCAGGGCGCTTTCTGTAGTGTAGTCCTCTCCTTTAGGCATGGCCCTGTGCTCCCGGCCCCCACCTCTGTAGGGTGACAAGTACAGCTATCGATGGTCCTGCATCACACATGTGCGCGTTTGTCGTCTCTAGACCTGTTGTCCTAGTCAGAAGCACTGAGTAGTGTACCCCGAATGCGCGGCTTAGTGCATGAGGGTCCTGTGTCTGTCCTCTCCGCCAACGGTGTTGACATTGCATGCACTCAACCTGGTCTTCGTTTTTCTCCCCCCACCCTTCTTCTTCATCTTCTTGTGCATGTGTGCATTAGCATCATCAGGCGGAGGAGAATTGGCATCGGAGCACGAGGGAGCTGCAAGTCACAAGGCCCCGGTGGGCCCAGGAACAGACACCGAGGGCACCAGTGATCCGGAGGGCGAGGGGAGCACCACAACGGGGACCGGTGGTGACACCAGCGACACCGACACATCAGCGCACCAGCCCCGCCCTACCAGCAGCCCCTCAGCCTACGCTCCGTGCCCGCTCGCCCAGGAAGGCGGGCGTCTCCTTCGCCCCAGGCACCTCAGCCCCTGCCACCCCTGCTGCCCTCAGTGAGGAGGTCATTGACCTCCTTCAGACCATCATTGTTGGGCAGACTACCCTTTTGAATGCCATCCAGGGGGTAGAAAGGGAGGTGCATTTGAGCAATGCCTACCTGGAGGGCATTCATTCGGGTCAGGCTGCCCATCAACGATCGTTCAATGCTCTGGCCTCAGCACTGACGCCAGCCATTGTCCCTGTTTCCAGCCTCCCTCTTCTGACTGCCTCCACCCTGTCGTTGTCTCCTGTTCCTCAGCCTATCCCATCCACACCATCAGACCAGCCTGCACACACCTCAACACCCAAGGGCAGCTCATCCAGACACAAGCACCACAGAACCCACAAGCATTCACCCAAGCAACACCCAGATGCAGACATTCCAACAGTCACTACCACCTCTGTGTCCCCCTCCTCCTCGTCTCCCTCCTCCCTCCCTGTGACGTCTACACTCACACCTGCATGCACACCACCATCAGCCAGTGCTTCCATCACCAGCACACCCTCCAGTACAGTCCGCACACGTGCAGTCACCACCCCCACTACCATTTACACGTCCCCTGTGTCCTCTCCCACTGTGTCTGTCACCCCCTCTTCCAAGACACACAAACGCAGGCAGACACCCACCCAACAGCCATCCACCTCACGACAGCCTCCAGCACAAGCACCTGCACCCAAAGACAGCACACCTGACTCTCCTACAACCACATCCTCTTCCTCCACTCCCATCACCACTACTCCTACCCTTTACCTTGGTCCTAAAAAAAATGTCCTCGCTAATCTTAACCTCTTTCCCTCCCCTGACCCACCCCCATCTGCAAAGAGTCCCAAGAGCACCTCAGCCACCACCAGCCCAGCTTCGAGTGTCACTGTGGTGCATGGGTTCTGGAGTCCACCCTTTGCCAGCAGTGACACTTCAATCAGCAGCAAGGGGACAGCCAGCACCCCCCCAGGCAAGAGGACCAGGAAACTAAAGGGCCGCCGTGAGAGGACTGACACGGCTGCCCCCAAGGAGCAAAGTTCGCCCACTTCACCAGATACAACATCTAGGGGAGGCAAGGGCCCGAGAGCCCCATCTAAGGAGCGAAAGGGCAGCAGGGCGGAGAAGTCAGACAGCAGGAGCCCGGAGCAGGAGGGCCCCACAAGCCCCATCCCGGGTGTTAGGGGGAAAACCAAAGGGCCCAGGACTCCGTCACCGAAGGGTCCAGCAACAGCACGGTCGGAGGGCGACTGAGCAGGGAGTCCAGGCCAGGTCTGGCTCCCTTGACTTACTGGACGAGCACCGCTGAAGAGGGCCCCACCGTGCAGAAGAGCACCGCTGAAGAGGGCCCCACCGTGCAGAAGAGCACCGCTGAACAGGGCCCCGCCGTGCAGAAGAGCACCGCTGAAGAGGGCCCGCCGTGCAGAAGAGCACCGCTGAAGAGGGCCCCGCCGTGCAGAAGAGCACCGCTGAAAAGGGCCCCGCCGTGCAGAAGAGCACCGCTGAACAGGGCCCCGCCGTGCAGAAGAGCACCGCTGAACAGGGCCCTTCCTGTCAAGCACCGCTCTGCTGGGCCCTTCCTGTCAAGCACCGCTCCGCTGGGCCCCGCCGTCTCAAGCACCGCTCCGCTGGGCCCCGCCGTCTCAAGCACTGCTCCGCTGGGCCCTTCCTGTCAAGCAAGAGTGATTAAGCAGATAGAAAATGGCGGTCACGCCCGCGGCGGTGCGTACCGCGACCGCCGGCGCACCTCATCATTGGCTCCTGAAACCCATAGGCTTCAATGTTAACCAATGCGGCTTCGTATAGCGGTCTTCGACCGCCTACCGCCACGGTGTGCCACGCCAGCGCATTGACCTCACATCCCATTGTCCCACTTCACAGGTCAGGCAGCCGCCATTTCAAGGGCCCACATGGCATAATTTGTACTGCGTCACACAGGCCTAGGCCTTGCATTGCCACACATACACGCCTTTCAATACATAGATAATCGTGTGCTAGGCATACTGTGGTGAACGTACCTGTGATTTGCTTGACTCTGTGCTCCATGTTGTCCTTCTAGGCACCGTCCACTGGGACTTGCGAGGAGAAGGATGAATCCTCGCGTGTACCGACCGCTGGTGGACCTGTCGACAATGGAAGAACGCCATATCATACTACGATACCGACTTGACCGAGCCACTATACATGAACTGTGTGCCCAGCTGGAGCCAGCCCTGATGTCCCCCATCCGCCAACCCACAGGAATTCCCCCTCTAGTGCAGGTTCTGTCAGTCCTCCATTTTTTGGCAAGTGGCTCATTCCAGACAACAGTGGCCATGTCATCTGGAATGTCTCAGCCTATGTTTTCAAAAATTTTGTCTAGAGTGTTGTCTGCCCTGACGAAACACATGCGGAGCTACATTGTATTCCCTGAGGAGGTTGATTTGGCCACTGTGAAGGGTGATTTTTATGCCCTTGGACATATCCCCAACATAATTGGTGCCATTGATGGGACCCATGTGGCTTTAGTACCCCCAAAAGACGATGAGCAGGTGTACAGAAACAGGAAAAGTTACCATTCTATGAACGTCCAGGTGGTCTGTTTGGCTGACCAGTACATCTCCCATGTGAATGCCAAGTTCCCTGGGTCAGTGTATGACGCGTATGTGATGCGTAATAGCAGCATCCCTTATGTGATGGAACAGCTACAGAGACAACGTGTGTGGCTAATTGGTGACTCTGGTTACCCCAACCTGCCTTGGCTATTGACCCCAGAGAGGAATCCCCGGACCAGGGCAGAGGAACGGTACAATGAGGCCCATGGGCGAACTAGGAGGATCATAGAAAGAACCTTTGGCCTCCTGAAGGCCAGGTTTAGGTGCCTGCATATGACAGGGGGATCCCTGATATACTCACCAAAGAAGGTGTGCCAGATCATCGTGTCCTGCTGTATGCTTCACAATCTGGCATTGCGACGTCAGGTGCCTTTCCTGCAGGAGGATGGTCCAGATGGTGGTGTTGAAGCAGCTGTGGAGCCTGCGGAGAGTGAAGAGGAGGAAGACGAAGAGGACGACACAGACAACAGGGACAGAGTTATCCAACAGTATTTTCAGTAGCACACAGGTAAGAATCACCCACGCCATTTAACATTTACTGAAAGCCCCCTGCATCTTTACTTTGTGTATTTCCCCCCAGTTCTTTTAAACTGATGTTTGATTTTCCCTTCCCTTTTCAGTGCTGTATGACCCACTGCGTGACTTCTGCTTGGTTAGCCCATGGACTAATGCTTATTGACATCGGTATGTTGTCATCACAAAAATAACAGAACATTATTGATCAGTAATGTGTTATACATTTGTAAATAATACAGGCTGACTCCTGAATGATTTCAGTGCAATGAGTGATTTATTTTTAGTGCTAGATATTGGTACATGATATTAAAACGGTGATGGGTGGAGTTATGTCCATGGCAGAGCCCAGTTCTCAGTTTCACAGGTGCATTTTCCATATGTCTGTGGAAGGATGAAGCAGGGGCAGTTCAAGGTTGGACAGGGTGACACTGTGGGACAGTGGGATGACATCAGGGGGTATCTTATGCTGGCGGGGTCTTGGCATCCTACTCTGTCTTCCTGTGAGATCTCAGGTTCCTCTTGCGGGGTGGTTGTTCTTCAGCAGGAGGTGGGGTTCTGGTGGCCCGTCGTTCTGTGGGGGCCTCCTGACCACTAGCGCCGGCGGAGGTGGTAGGCTGTTCCTGGCTAGTGACAGGGGCCCTTTGTGGTGCCACATGGTCCCGCAATGTGTTTTCTATCCGGTTGAGGGCCTGGACTATGGTCCCCATAGCGGTAGCGATGTTCCTGAGTTCATTGCTGAACCCCATGTACCGTTCCTCCTGCTGTGCCTGGATCTCGGTGAACCTGGCCAGTACCGTCGCCATCGTCTCCTGGGAGTGATGGTATGCTCCCATGATGGTAGTGAGGGCCTCTTGGAGAGTGGGTTCCCTGGGCCTGTCCTCCCCCCCCCTGTCGCACAGCAGCCCCCCCAGTTGCCCTGTTTCCCTGGGCCTCTGTCCCCTGGACGGTGTGCCCACTACCACTGCCCCCAGGTCCCTGTTGTTGTTGGGGTGTTGGGTCAGCCTGGGTGCCCTGTAGTGGCGGACACACCGCTGCTTGATGCGTCCTGGAGACAGAGGCATGGGCCCGCTGGGTGGGAGCTGTGCTGGTGTTCCCAGAAGGGGTTGGGTCTGCTGTGGCCTGTGTCTGTGTGTGGGGAACCAACTGTCCAGAGGTCCCCGATGGTCCGGGCTGGTCATCAGGTTCTAGGTCGACAGAGCTGCTGTCCTCGCTGGGGGCCTGTTCTGGGGGTGGGATGGACAAATCTGGACCCTCCGTGGCGGTGTGTTGGCGTTCGGGCCCTGCAGGGGTAAAGGAGTATGGTTATTGTTTCTGTGTGTGCCATGGCGTGCATTTTGAGTGCCCTTGTCCCCCAGTGCTGGCATTCCCTTGTGGGAGGTGTTGTGAGGGTGGGGGGGGGTGTATGGGTATGTGCAATGGTCATGCTTTGGTGGTGGCTGTCTATGGTTTGTGTTGGCATTCAGGGGTTGGTGTTGTTTAGGGTGGGTTGTGCTGGTGAGACATTGGCAGGGAGGTTGTGTGCTGGGGGGTTGAGATTGGGGGTGAGGGGGGGGTTGGCATGCTGGTGGTTGGGGGGGGTGAAGTAGTTGAGATTCGACTTACCAGAGTCCATTCCTCCGTGTACTCCAGCGAGGCCATCAGGATGCAGGATGTTTACTACCTCTTGCTCCCATGCTGTGAATTGGGGTGGAGTGGGTGGGGGTCCGCCGCCAGTCTTCTGCACAGCGATGTTGTGTCGCGACACCATCGAGCGCACCTTCCCCCGTAGGTCGTTCCATCGCTTTCTGATATCTTCCCGATTTCTGGGATGCTGTCCCACAGCGTTGACCCTGTCTACGATCCTTTGCCATAGCTCAGCCTTCCTTGCTATAGTGGTGTGCTGCACCTGTGTGCCGAAGAGCTGGGGCTCAACCCTTATAATTTCCTCCACCATGACCCTGAGTTCTTGGTCCGAGAACCTGGGGTGTCTTTGCGGTGCCATGGGGTGGTGTGGATGAGGTGTGGGGTGGTGTTTGTGGTGATGTGCGTGGTGATGTGTGGTGATGTGTGCGTAGATGTGGTGTGGGTGATGAAGTTGGGTTCCTGTGTGTGTTGGGGTTTTCGATTGCTGTGCTCGCTCTCTCTATCTCTATCTCTATCGCCTTCTCTCCGATTTCCAACTAGTGGGGGTTTGTGGGTGATGTGGGTGTGTGTTTTATAGTTGATTGGATGTGTGGGAGTGTTGTTTGTATGTGTCTCAGGTGTGTGTATTTCAAATTGTCCAATGTGGCTGTGTTTTGGAGCTGTGTGTGTATTTTGAGCGCGGTGGTGTGTACCGCCAATGGAATACCGCGGTTGAAAGACCGCCGCGTGGATTCGTGGGTCAGAATGGCATGGGCGTGTTTGTGTTGGCGTGACGGTGGAGGTTTGGTCATCTCCAGTTTTCCGCGGCCCGCTGATGAGGCGGCCTTCCTTGGATGTCGGGTTTTTGGCGGTTTCACAGGTGGTGGTCAGAATGACCGTGGCGGTTTACCGCGTCCGCGGCGGTAGAATGGCGGACTTCTGACCGGCGGTAAGGGCCTTTTACCGCCGAGGTCTGAATGACCCCCAATATGTTCTGTTACGTGCTTACTAATATTGGCAACTGCCCTTGGGACTTAAGGTAGACTGTCATCCATTTTATTGCACATGTAAGGACAGTTGCCAAGTGCACAACTGGTTATGTGTCTGCTTTACTCATGTAAAGAGCACACAGGATTCTAATCCAGAGTGTTCTCTTTGTGAAATGTTAACAATCATATATATTTCACTGAAATTCTATACCTTGTTGTGACATGTTGAATAACATAACAAAGAGAATGTCCTCATTGATCGTTGGTTACTTATCATTATTGAAATGATCACATAATGGCACATCACTTATACGTTTTCAATGAACTCCATATCAGCCACAAGTAGACAAGTAGCTGGAGCGGCAGGAGTACGAGATTGACCTAATTCACCTTAAATGGCAACTGAGTCATCATCAATGTTTGCCTCAGGATAGCCCTGTTAAACACGTCTTGCTCATTCCCCTTGGTTACAGGCACAACTATGGCCAAGTAATGTGGTAAGCTCTGGATGCTTGGCAAATGCATCTGCAAGAGAATTTAAAAGATACAGGGGGTTATTACAACTTTGGAGGAGGTGTTAATCCGTCCCAAAAGTGACGGTAAAGTGACGAATATACCACCAGCCGTATTACGAGTTCCATAGGATATAATGGACTCGTAATACGTCTGATGGTATATCCGTCACTTTACCGTCACTTTTGGGACGGATTAACACCTCCTCCAAAGTTGTATTAACCCCCACAGTCATTCAACAAAGCCCAGAGGAATTGAGTTTATACTAGTGGTGAAAGGGTTGTGCGACGGGTGAAAGTAGGTTTAATGTAACTGTGGTATTCTAAGCTGCATCCCAATATGTATTGGAGGCATCTCTGTTTTAGTTGCAAGAGGTCTATAATAGTCGCCTTTTTACACTGCCTGCTTAAAGAATTGAAAACGTAACTTGTAATGGCATATTAGTTGATAGCATTAAACATAGGTAAAGCTTTATAAGCACTTACTAAAATGTCAAACACATAATAGGTTGACATCTTGAAAATTTGGCCTACACACCAACCACATTGGCTATTTGATGCTGCACATTGACTGTGCTCTTTTTATATCCTGCATAATATCCTTGATGGCCGCGTGACTATTTCATAGCTTTAATGTGGCCTTTCAGGTAAGCTGATTGTTAACCATACAGCTTTTCTCCCCAAGTGGTGGTATTCATTGGCTTCAATTAGTGGCATTGAAATAATGTTTAGCGTGGGACTGCGGACCAGTAGAGCACCTTCGGTAATGTTACGGGCTATGGGGGTGATTCTGACTTCGGCGGGCGGCAGAGGCCGCCCGCCAAAGTTCCCCCGCCAGAATACCGCAGCGCGGTCAAAAGACTGCTGCGGTAATTCTGAGTTTCCCGCTGGGCGGGCGGGCGACTGCCAGAAGGCCACCCGCCCGCCCAGCGGGAAACCCCCTTCCACGAGGATGCCGGTTCCGAATGGAGGCGGCGGAGTGGAAAGGGTGCGACGGGTGCAGTTGCACCCGTCGCGATTTTCAGTGTCTGCTCTGCAGACACTGAAAATCTTTGTGGGGCCCTGTTAGGGGGCCCCTGCAGTGCCCATGCCATTGGCATGGGCACTGCAGGGGCTCCACGACACCCGTTCCCGCCAGCCAGGTTCTGGCGGTCAAAACCACCAGAACCAGGCTGGCGGGAATCTAACTAACAAACTCTCATATCCGCGGCTCAAATGAACTCATAATAATACTAAAACTGTACTCATTATTTCCTGATACTAATCCATCACCAATTCTTGTTGGGTTCCAGAGTAGCGTGCTACTCACCGAAAAGCGATTCGACGCCTCATCAGGGGTAGTAAGCGCTATATAAATACGATTACAGTACAATTACAATATGTGGCTGGGTACAACCCATTTATCCACAGACATCTGGGTTTTCAGGACCAAAATGGAGACAGTGATGTAGCTTCCTTTTGGGCAACAAGTTGAGGGCCTTCTGCAACTAATTGAAAATTCCTGGGCCTCTCTCTCCAACATAAAAAGGACTAACGGTGTCTACTGATAAAATCAGAGTATGTCATTGTAAGGGGTGCCAGACATTAGTGGTGATTTCCTTGGGTCTTGCTTATTCATTGTGTTGTGGATTTTAGGGACATATCTCCCTAACAATTTGTACATTCTGTGTACAGTGTACATTTCCAAGCCAAATGTATTGCATACCTGAGCAACATTAGTATTACCTCGATGACTCCATTAGGACAAATTACACATGGTGAAGTGTCCATTGTTGATATGTCCCAGTGTGTCATGAGTATTTCCATGTCTCCAGGCTATTGTAATGTTGTCAGCAACATGGCACGTTTTAGGAGCATCATTTCTTATTGTTATGTTATTGTGTATGTGATAAATAGATGTCTGCATGACCTTGTGTGGGATCTATGGGAATGAAGTTGCCATTGTCCTACTATTGTATGACAACAGGAAACTAGGGTATGCTCCATGAGGCAAAGCATTGAAGGTGATGTGGCCTCGTACTTGTTCAGTGGTTACACTGATTGCACAACTTCAGCCATGTAATTGTAGTTGTCAGACATTCTACCTTTCCTGTGGGCAACTGTTAACAGTTCAGATAGCATGCATGCTTTGGTTTGGTTCATGTAGGAGGCACTTTGATGTAGTTTGTTGCTGGGGCCTACTCAACATCATGGTAATGTTGGCTACTCACAGCTGTTGTTCAAATGTGATCAAGGACATGTGGTGATCCTTTTCCTCTTGGGATTTGCAGCATCAGCCCAGGCAAGAGAGGAAGACAGGAAACAACCAAGTGGGGAAGCATCTAGTCATAGTATCACCAGTCAGGACACCACTGACATAGAGGGACTTTGTGGCCTGGAGGGTGAGGGAAGTGCCACTGAGGAGACAGGATTGACGTCATCATCATCATCGGATTCTAACTCCAATGGCCACTCCAAAGTGGTAGCGGACCCATCAGGACCTACTCCTGTACCATCTTTGTCCGCCACCCCAGTTCTATTGCCACCCTCCCTATTGCTCCCCACCCAGATGGCCATGCCCACTCGCCCAAGCAGGTGGGTATCTCCTCTGCCACAGGCATCTCCGCCCCAGCCCTCTTTCATCCCTGCCACCCTGAGTGAGAAGGCTATTAATCTCCTGAGAAGTATCCCTGTAGTGCAGACTGCCATTATGAATGCCATCTAGGGTTTGGCCAGCCAACTTCAGGAGACTAATGCTTTCTTGGAAGGCATTCATAGTGCCATGTCTGGCCTACTGAGATCTTTTCAGGCTCTGGCCCCCTCACTGACAGCAGCCAGTCACCCCCCACATACATCCCCCTCCACCTCCTGACTCCATATCTAACTCATCCTTTGCCCTAACTATCTCAGACACACAGACACATCTGCACACACCTATCTCAAAACACACAAGCAGCATACGTCGACACAAACACCCCAAGACACATCGGCAGGCAGGCACTCAACAGAACACACAAACATGACATCAGCCACCACTTCACAGGACACCCTTGCAACCCCCACTGACCCACAAACCACATCCAGCACACCCACAGACAACACCACAACAGCCGGTGAAACATCAACAACACCCACCATACACCCAGACACCAGCACAGGACACACAGGCACATCCACCACATCCACCATACCCACAGACAGTACCATGACACCCACAGACACATCCAGCACATCCAGCATAACTGCACACACCACCCAAACCGACACACAAACATCCACCATACCCACAGACACCACCCCAACAGACACACGAACATCTACTACCCCATCACCCAGCACTTCCCAGTCCCCCAAGACACACAAATGCCCACACTCACACATGCAACAGATACCACCCAAACAGAAGCTTACCTAACACACGCGCACACCCAAGGCATCTACACCCACACACGACAACCACTCTCTCAACCTTCAAATCCACAACCCCTTATGCAGACCCTTCCAGTTTTCCCAATAAAAATGTCCTTTTCCAGCTTGCCCTTTCTCCTATTCCCTCCAACTCCCTCCAAAACCCAAGAGGCCTCACCCCCAACCCCACCCACCCATTCTACATCGAAGTCCTCCCCTTTCACACATGCCCCCGCAAGCACTTATACCCTTTTTCCCTCAAGAAGAAGGGCACCCCTCCAAAGGAAAAGACCCTCCTCCCAAAACCAAAGCCACCCACCTCAAATCTGATCCCACACCACCCAAGGATGATCACTGAGGTGACTCCATGCCCAGTCAATCCCTCTTCCTATGGAGGTTCCCTGGCTATGATTGAAGTCAAGTGTGGGCACAGTGATGTGCATGGATATCTAATTAGACTGGCCAATGGCCTTGTTCTCAACAATTTGGAGATAATAAATCCATGTTGTTGTTTTTTGGGGGTACACATTTGTCCTGCAGTTACTTTTCTACCTTCATGCTGTTCCTGAGTAACTTGTGTTATATGCTAACATTTGTGTGTGTTTCACCCTGATTGGTGATCCATTTGCTGTTGTTTGCAATATCTGGCTTTGTGGGCAGTTTTGGTGTCACCCAAGACAAAGGTAGATGTTGGCTGTATGGATTTGTCATGGTGTTATGTTTGGTATGGTTATTCACCTTGTGTTGTCTAATGTCATCACAGTTGTGCAAGTATTGTTTGCATAGTGAGCTTTGGATATTTGTCTCTCAAACCCCTGTGCATCTCATTGTCCTTCCATTGTGTTGCAATGTGGGTGATGTGGGTGATGTGTGGGTCCATTGCAGGGCTATTTCATCGGAGGTGTGTTTGTGTTCTATGACACATCCATGCATATGTGTGTTAAATCGGATGACAGTCCATGTGTTCAATGTGAGGGTGTCAATTGTATTGGCAGATGTGATGTTGATGTGTTGTTGCTGTTGTGTGACACCATGATGTGTACACTTCGCTGTCCCTGTGCCTGAGATGGTCAGACATGTGTTTTAGTGTTGCTTCAGTGCCAGTGTTCTGCCCAAAGGGGGCATTTTGTGGCTGTGAATGTGTCCTTCTTTGTGAATGACTCCAACTCTGGACACAATGACACATGTACTTAGTCCTCATAGCAGGGGCTCCATATTATATGGAAATTAACAGTTGCGTACACTGTGGCATGGATTTTTGGCATCTTTGATGAGCAGCAACAGCAGCAGAACAAGTGTGATGGGCTCCGTGATGGCACAGCATGTGTTACGCTGCCTGCAAGTGAGTTGCTACCTTTACGCTCTCTCTTTGAGCCAACTTGGACGTGGTGGTTAGACCGCCACGATCACACTGGCTGTGTGCAACATCATAATGAGTGCAGCAGAAACACTGGCTAGCCTGTGTGTCCTGCCTCATCACAGTGGCATTCTGAGCTGCTGGCAGTGCTGGCGGGACCACCATGGCGGTGTATGGACCATCACACTCGTAATCAGGCCCATTGAATCCCAACTCCTATTCCAAGAACAAGCTTTGCTTTCTGGTGACATTTTGAACTGGGGTAACTGTTCTTCCAAGAGTCAGATGTGGAATAAAAGGAATGTTCCACCATCCTTGAGCTGGGCATTAGTACCCCCTTATCATAATGCAAGTATTTACTCCGGTTTTCTGGTGAACCTGACCTGTTTCTGACAGTTGACAACCATTATGTTGCAGACTGTGGCCAAAGAACCTGTTAGAAAGTGAAGCATATAGTAAAGTAAAGAAGGAAATGCTGGCGCCACACAAGTATCATTTCCCCATCTCTTTTGGAAGAGTCTTTCTCCAAATGAGCATGTATTCAATTTGTGGCAAATGTTTGGTTGCCTAATTCTAGATGCAGAGCCAAATTTACAATGTTGTGTTGAACCTGTTGGACATCAATTTCTAGACTGTATGCATCTTCTAATGTAGTCACTAAATAAATGGATGAAATCATTCTAAATATGCAAAGAAACTAGTTAAACCTCATCTTTATAATTCCTTATTGCTGCTATGTGAATGGACATCTTAAAAAAAAAAAGAACATTGTTTCTATAAACGTTTTTTTTTTCAGAATGCTTAAGGAAAATACTTCTTGTTGTTTGCACAATATCCAGTCATAGCCTACGAACAACAGCTCCTTGCCTAACTGTATTTGAACGTTAAAAATGATGTTTAAAAAATGTCCGTAAAATATATTTCAGGAAACTCCTCTAGATCATTATCTAATGGGTTTAACGTATATATACAAACCGGCCTATTGAGCAATAGGAGAACTGCGACAGAGAGGAAGACATGGGCGAGATCTCGGTCTGTAGGCCCTGGGTCTATCAGCTGAATCTACAATCACACACAATACAGCCTTCCCATTCAGTGTTAAATAGTAATATGTTCTGTTACGTCCTTACTAATATTGGCAACTGCCCTTGGGACTTAAGGTAGAGTGTCATCCATTTTATTGCACATGTAAGGACAGTTGCCAAGTGCACAACTGGTTATGTGTCTGCTCTACTCATGTAGAGAGCACACAGGATTCTAATCCAGAGTGTTCTCTTTGTGAAATGTTAACAATCATATATATTTCACTGAAATTCTATACCTTGTTGTGACATGTTGAATAACATAACAAAGAGAATTTCCTCATTGATCGTTGGTTACTTATCATTATTGAAATGATCACATAATGGCACATCACTTATACGTTTTCAATGAACTCCATATCAGCCACAAGTAGACAAGTAGCTGGAGCGGCAGGAGTACGAGATTGACCTAATTCACCTTAAATGGCAACTGAGTCATCATCAATGTTTGCCTCAAGATGGCCCTGTTAAACACGTCTTGCTCATTTCACTAGGTTACAGGCACAACTATGGCCAAGTAATGTGGTAAGCTCTGGATGCTTGGCAAATGCATCTGCAAGAGAATTTAAAAGATACAGGGGGTTATTACAACTTTGGAGGAGGTGTTAATCCATCCCAAAAGTGACGGTAAAGTGACGGATATACCACCAGCCGTATTACGAGTTCCATAGGATATAATGGACTCGTAATACGGCTGATGGTATATCCGTCACTTTACCGTCACTTTTGGGACGGATTAACACCTCCTCCAAAGTTGTAATAACCCCCACAGTCATTCAACAAAGCCCAGAGGAATTGAGTTTACACTAGTGGTGAAAGGGTTGTGCGACGGGTGAAAGTAGGTTTAATGTAACTGTGGTATTCTAAGCTGCATCCCAATATGTATTGGAGGCATCTCTGTTTTAGTTGCAAGAGGTCTATAATAGTCGCCTTTTTACACTGCCTGCTTAAAGAATTGAAAACCTAACTTGTAATGGCATATTAGTTGATAGCATTAAGCATAGGTAAAGCTTTATAAGCACTTACTAAAATGACAAACACATAATAAGTTGACCTCTTGAAAATTTGGCCTACACACCAACCACATTGGCTATTTGATGCTGCACATTGACTGTGCTCTTTTTATATCCTGCATAATATCCTTGATGGCCGCGTGACTATTTCATAGCTTTAATGTGGCCTTTCAGGTAAGCTGATTGTTAACCATACAGCTTTTCTCCCCAAGTGGTGGTATTCATTGGCTTCAATTAGTGGCATTGAAATAATGTTTAGCGTGGGAATGCTGACCAGTAGAGCACCTTCGGTAATGTTACGGGCTATGGGTGTGATTCTGACTTCGGCGGGCGGCGGAGGCCGCCCGCCAAAGTTCCCCTGACAGAATACCGCAGCGCGGTTAAAAGACCGCCGCGGTAATTCTGAGTTTCCCGCTGGGCGGGCGGGCGACTGCCAGAAGGCCGCCCGCCCGCCCAGCGGGAAACCCCCTTCCACGAGGATGGCGGTTCCGAATGGAGCCGGCGGAGTGGAAAGGGTGCGACGGGTGCAGTTGCACCCGTCGCGATTTTCAGTGTCTGCTATGCAGACACTGAAAATCTTTGTGGGGCCCTGTTAGGGGGCCCCTGCAGTGCCCATGCCATTGGCATGGGCACTGCAGGGGCCCCCAGGGGCCCCACGACACCCGTTCCCGCCAGCAAGGTTCTGGCGGTCAAAACCACCAGAACCAGGCTGGCGGGAAGGGGGTCGGAATCCCCATGGCGGCGCTGCCTGCAGCGCCACCATGGAGGGTTCTTGAGGCCAGGGGAAAACCGGCGGGAAACCGCCGGTTTCCCTTTTCTGACCACGGTGGTAGAATTGGCCTGGCTGCACCGCCAGCCTGTTGGCGGTGCATCCTCCGACCCCGGCCTTGGCGGTCCATGACCACCAGGGTCGGAATCAGGCCCTATATGTTTTAAAGTGATGGGTTTAAACAAGTAAATGTAGGAAAAGCCATACCCTTTGTGTAGGAGAGGAGCAACTTTGTTCCTTCCCCTTGACAATTTTGAAAACTGGGACAGTGTGCCCTTTGAAGAACATGTTCCCCATAGCACAAGCGCAAAGTGGTTTGGTATGCTTCTTTATAGAAAGGGCGGCCATGATCTGAATGACCTCTTAATGATTTGAAATCAGTAGAAACAGCCACTGGAAAATGCACTCAGTTTTAGAAAGATAAAAAATAATCAGGTCCTAATTATTTTTAAGAGTTTACAGCTTTATGGTCGCTTTAAAGGATAGACCTGGAAATGAATCAGCGTGATACACGGACCCACACAAGACATTGTTCTAAAACGGCAGTCACTTTAAGATAGTCTTGGAAAGCCAAGTGTTCCTAGTAACTCTGTTCCTGCTAATATTCAGACTTTCAGTGTTACGCTTTTGATAATACACAGAACAACACGAGGTGCACTCCTGATCACACCTAAAACCCACAGAGAACGTTGTTATGGATAGCACCTCTAGTCAGTCATCCACATTTGTTTTCCTGACAATTTATTCATGCAACCAAAAATGTAATTCTTGTTAACTCCTAAAGCGTGACATCAGAGTGAACTGATATAATTCTTCCGAACATCTGACAGACCAGCAAAGCAGATCCAAAAACTGCAATCTGAATATTATAGGATGCGAAATACTGTCTATGACAAAATAACAGTTGCCAAGAATAATGTACACACTTTAAAAACGATGTCTCATTGTAGTAAGATGCAATAATTTGCTAGCCTTAAAAGATTGTGCGATTGAACAATGGTCCTCAAATATAGGGCTTGGTCTGTGCCCAAAGAATATTGGGTCTCAATAGGAGTTGCGGCAGTCTGACCACCGTCAATCTGGCCATTGGACCGCCTTATTATGTGTATGGCAGTCGCAGTACCACGACCAAATAGGACATACGGCCATGGTCACTATGAAGCACAGACAGGCCTGTCGAGCATGTGATGCCGCCAGACTCATTATGAGGTTGCACACGGCCATTGTGACCGTGGTGGTCCAACCCCCATGTATCAGAAGGTGAAAACGGACAGTATAAAGGGAGATACTCACCTGCAGGCAGACTTATACTTCCGGTGTCACCAAGCAGCCCTTCACAAATGTCATGCTGCTGCTTCTGCTCATCCAAAAACAGTGAAATCCACTCCTCCGTGGACACCAAAAACCATAACGACAGACACCTACCTGTACCATTAACCCTCAAAACAGCATGTTGTGCCTGCTTATATATTGGGGGGGTACGTCATGGGCAGCAGGTACATATCTCAAACAACACACCTACAAACATTTATCAACACAGACATGAACACAGTCACTATATGACCCCTTTGGGCAGCACAAACACCATGCACCTCAACACTATACAAAGTCACACAGCCACACAGCTCAGGCCCAGGAACAGTAAAGGCTACACTACATTATCACACCACTGGCAAGGGACTGTTCACACATACAACACACATATGCATTAAAGTGGCATGGAGCACAAACAACACCAGCATTAAACAACCATGCAATGGACACACACATCACAATATAATGGAAGAACAATGGCATGCACTAAACACAAAGACACAATTAGACAAAGAAAACATGACAACTATACCTGCAAAAATGGGGGGTGGGGCATCTGGGACAGCCAGGGAAGGGGACTGCATTGGGACATACATCTCCTCGAGCAGGCCTATCAAACAACATGTGCACAAGAAATGGCCCTACCTGAATCCCAGGGACAAACAATACTAAACCCAAATGTCATGCGCATATGCACAATGGGAAAGGTAAAGTCAACAAAGCACATACAACTCCTATTGCATGGGACATACCCTTAGAGGAACTAGCTACAACAGACACACATAGATGGACACATGCACAGGCATATTCAAACACAGCAAGCAAAACTGAACGCACTCCATGTTTGCACAAACAAAACTCAAGATGACACACATCAGATACATACAGAAGTCATATCAGGGGGACAAGTTGAAAAACATACATGCCCAAATTGTACAACACAAGAAGAAAAACTTACCATACCAAATACTACACAATACCATGACACCAGCATTGCATTTACACACACATAACTATACACACAACGTATACCCTTCTCTCGAGCGACACCAGCACTGCCCACAAACTCACATACTGCAAACTACAGTACGTGGAGCAGCAAGCAGACCCAAACACACGCAATGGAAGGCACAGAACACAAATTAATCAGGAACAACATAATGGTGTTAAAGGAATTTCAGAACAAAATTGTACCCCCCAAAAAAAAAAAATGTTTGTGTTTATTAACTTATAAAGAACATTAAGTGTAAAGACCGTTGGCCAGTCCAAAAATTTGCAAATACAGCACAGTGTTGCGCATAAACTTTCCTTTCAACTGCCAGGGAACTTCCACAGAAAGGAGCATCAACGGGGCAATCAGGCACCTCAGGAATTATCTGGGGGGCAGTGGGGATTGGATTTGGGAGCGGGGTTGGGCTTAAGATGGGAGATCTTCTTGAGAGGGCTGAGATTCTTTCTGTGTAAGTGATGGTTGTGGTGGTGTCTGTAGGTATGTTGTGCCACGGGCCTCCGCAGCCCAGGCGGGATAACCGGCTTGGGCCGCGGTTGGGGCCACAATCCATTTTCCTGCCCGCGGGGCTCGCCACAGCCCCTTTTTCCGGCCCAAGGCCCTTCTTTCTTTCTTCTTTTATTCTTTCCTTTTTTCCAAGTAGGGGCCATATTCTTCTTTCTCCCAGTATGTCTTTCTTCCTATCTTCTTCCCTGCATGCATCTGGTTCCTTTTCTAAAATGGCTTCTCATCTATTTCATTCTATAGTCTTTTCCCAATCCAACATGGTGTATTTTCTTTTCCTGTATGACACTTCCTGTTTAGGGGTATTTAAGGAGTTGGATTCTTGCTTTCCTTGCGCTGCAACACTTCCTTTGGTGGTAATCATGCTTCGGTTGTTTTCTTCTGATTCCAGCCTTTTTTTCCCTGCTTGCTCCAGTTAACTGCCAGTTATTTTTCTTGATTGGAAGTCTGACATTTTTTTTAGTGTTTTTTCTTCTGTTTTCAGGGAGTTGGTGTCATAGAGGTTTTATCCCTTAGGGGTTTTTACTCTGGGACTCCTTCTGGAGGGAACAGACTGGCTTTTGATGTACCATTGTCAGCAGCACCATGGCTACCAGAATGGGCCACCCTTACCTTTGCCAGAGCAGGACCTACAAGAATCGAGTTCATCCTCCAGTTCCAGCTGACCAAAACCATAATCGACTGGTAGACCGTAACAGATTGCAGCGCCAAGAGAGCCAGTTTTTGTCAAGCATTATGTAGAATACTTTGACGGCTGCTGCAGAAACAAACCAGTCACCTCTCCTAACCATCCAACAACAAGCTCAGGAACTGCAACAATTATGAACTGAAAATGCAGCTTTACGACAAGCTTTTTTTTCCTGAACAATAGATGTTCCCATCGTTTCTGCTACTACACATGCTTTTCAGGGGATCCCAAAAAATTGTGTGAATTCCTTGATGCGTTGACAGTCCATTTTGCATTCCGACCTTCACAGTGTGTGCTAGAGAAAACCAAAGTAGAATACTTATTTAGTGCCCTGTCTTTGGTAGCCTCAAATGTTTCTGTGTTGTCTGACTATTCAGCTTTTGTGGCTGCCTTTAAGCAAATGTTTGAACGTCTTGGACTTGAGTGTTCTGCAGAAGAAGCTTTAGGTGATATTCAGCAGGATACCCAGGACGTCTTACAATATGTTACACGTTTCAGACAACTGGCAGCAGAAACAACTTGGGTAGAACGTAATCTTGTAACCCTATTTCATAGAGGTCTTCGAGAGGAAATAAAGGACGAACTTGTACATTCAGCTAAAGTGGAAGATTTAAAAGGTTTAATGGACTTAGCACTCTCCATAGAGTATCATCTAAATGAACACAGGGTGGAGAGGAGAAAGAATCGTGGACCATCTCATTCAGTGAACCCACGTACCATCATTCATTGGTCTTAAGTGTCTCGACCTGAATTGAGAGGAGCTGCTGAGGAGGAACCTATGCAAATAGACACAGGTCATGGTCCTTTAACTGCTAGTGAGCTTGAATATAGACAAAGAAAAGGATTGTTTCTTTATTGTGGTGCTTCTGGTCATTTGCTTCGTGCCTGCCCAGTTCGTACCCCGAAGTCTCTGGGAAACGCCAATTCCCGTCCTCTGTGAGAAGGGAGGGGACGGGATTCTCTGAGATAACTTCTATTTGTTCTTATAAAGAAGATGCACCTTCCCTTTTTCTTTTACCCATTACACTGCAGTTACCTGTTGGTCGTGAAGAAAGGGCATTGGCATTATTAGACTGTGGAGCTAGTGGAATGTATTTGGAAGAGACATGGGCTATGGAACAAAAAATTCCTTGAATATCTAAGGGCATTCCAGAACAAGTTTATACAGTTGATGGATCTCCTTTAGCTTCCGGTTCTGTCATCAACACTACTCCTACCTTATGTTTACACTTTAGAAAACATCAGGAACATGTCTCTTTTGATCCAATCTCTTCACCTAATCATACAATCATCCTAGGAATACCCTGGTTTACACAACATAATCCTTATATCAATTGGGAAACCAGAACTATTTCTCTCTCTTCCCAATATTGGCAAGACCATTGCTATTCCTCAGGGACATACTGGTCACCAAAGAAAATGTTATCAACATCACAAGAAGTAGGTTGTTCCATAAACGCCATCAAAGGAGTACCCAGTCATTTTCTGGAATATGTAGAGGTGTTTCAAAAACCCACAAAGCCAGTACTACCTCCACATAGAGAATATGATTGTGCCATTCCCTTGGAATGTGGTGCCGTTGTACCCTTTGGTAGAATGTACTCTCTTACTGAACCTGAAAGACGATACTCAAAGAATATCTACAAGAAAATTACAGAGTGGCCTGATTGCACCTCCTTCTTCCCACGCTGGGGTTCCCCTCTTTTTTGTCCCTAAAAAGACAATGGAACTACACCCCTGTATAGACTTTCATGGACTGAATAAGATTACCATAAAAGACCGCTATCCGCTACCTCTTATAAAAGATATTTTGGAAGCAGTCAGATGGGCACAGTTATTTACTAAGTTAGATCTCAGGGGAGCCTTCCATCTTCTAAAAATAAAGGAAGGTGATGAATGGAAAACCGCGTTTCGCATACCTTTTGGTCATTACAAATATTGGTAATGCCCTTTGGTTTAACCAACGCCTCCTCTGTTTTTCAGAGATTCATGGATTCAGTGTTTTCTGACCTTTTAAATCAAACCATAGTTATATACCTACATGACATCCTAATATATTCCAGACATCCAGAACATCACACCATGCATGTACTTTAAGTTCTAGACAGACTCCGGCAACACCAACTCTTCTGTAAACCCAGAAAATGTGAATTTGACAAGACTGAGGTAAAATATTTAGGGTATCATATTAGTCAAGTTGGTATTTCTTTGGACCCAGAGAAGGTTCAGGCCATCCTAGACTGGTCGTTCCTCTCTTCTATCAAAGAAACCCGGTGTTTTTTGGGACTGGCTAATTTCTATCTCCAATTAATCGCAGATTTTGCTCAACAAACCAGCCAAATCACACAATCTCTTAAAAAAGAGAATTTACGGAACAGTTTTGTCGGGACAGAAGTTGCTGAAACTGCATTTCACAACATAAAATGGGCTTTCACACAAGCTCCTATATTACGGCATCCTGATACCATCAAGTAATTTATTGTAGTCACTGATGCTTCAGAAAGAGCTATAGGAGCCGCATTGTTACCAAGAAAAAACAATGATGGATTAGAACATCTGATTTTCTATCTGTCCCATGTGTTATCTGACTCAGAACACAATTACTCCGTTTTGGAACAAGAACTTCTTGCTCTAAAAGCAGCATGTAATGAGTGGAGACAATTCCTTATGGGATCAAGGGAACCATTTGATGTCAGAACAGACCATCAAAATTTACAGTGTCTATGAAACTTTCAATGTCGGAACAGTCACCAAGCCCATTGGGCTTTTTTCTTTAGTCAATTTGACTTCTATATAACCTCTATACCAGGTTCTCAAAATATTCTGGCAGACACCTTGTCACAACGCTTTCCTGAAAGTATCAATCCTCCTTCACAACACCTCATTGAACCAGATAACATATTTGGACTAGTACAGTCTTTTCTTGATAAAGTACGGTCTGAGTATTCAACCCTCTCTAAACTTGAAATGAAAGACCTACGTACAAATTTACGCATGGTCAAGTGGTATTACTGCCATCAAAATGTGCAGTTCCTTCCTTCTAAGGCAGTTCAAATGAAAGCACTAGGAATGTGTCATGACTCCCCTGTGGCAGGTCATTGTGGTATCAAAGTCACACAGGAACTACTCCTTCGTTCCTTTTGGTGGCCTACACTAAAGAAAGACACTGAGAGTTATGTGGCTTCTTGTCACATCTGTGCTCAAACTAAAATATACCATACCAAGCCAGCAGGACTGTTTCAACCTTTACCCATTCTACCAGCCCCTTGGCATACAGTATCAACTGATTTTATGTGTTCCTTACCTCCCTCAGCAGTAAATCGAGTTATAATGATGTCTGTGGATTCTTTTACTGAAATGGCTCATTTTACTGCACTAAAGAAGCTACCTACTGCAAAAGAATTAAGTCAAATTTGTATACAGGAGATCTTTCGTCTTCATGGTCTCCCTCAAGCCATTATTTCAGACCGTGATTCTCAATACATTTCACGCTTTGAGAAACCCTACACATCAAGGTGGCATTATCATCTGGTTATCATCCAAAGACTAATGGGCAAACGTAATGCCTGAATGAAGGACTCAAACAATATTTACGCTATTTTTGCAATAGTACTCAGAGCAATTTGTCTATGTATTTACCCATTGCTGAGTTTTCATATGGCAACACAGTACATAGTGCCTCAAAAGTCACTCCTTTTTTTGCTCATATGGTTTTCATCCCAAATCATTTCCTGCTATTATAAAAGAATCCTCTATACTTCCTGCAATCACCTCATTTACTCGGAGGCTACATAATATTCAATGTTTTATACATTCCAATCTTCTATCTACGAAACAACAGATGAAAAGGATGGCTGATAAAAGACGATGTGATGCCCTATTTTATCAAGTCAAAGACAAAGTCTGGCTTTCTTCAAGATTTTTACCCCTCCGTCTAACACTAAACAAGTGCAAACCCCTCTATTACGGACCTTGCTTGATTCTTCAAAAAATCAATCCGGTATCATTTCGTCTTCGTTTCCCTCGAACTTGGAAAACACATCCTGTATTTCATGTATCACAACTGAAGCCTTAGAGGCCTGATACTTTTCATTGACAATTCACCTATCATCCTCCTCTGTTGGTGGATGATGTACTGAGTATGAGGTTCAAGAAATATGTGATTCTCGCATATTCTGAAACCGTCTCCAATGTCTTATTCATTGGAAGGGTTATCCTCTGAGCGAATGTTCTTGGGAAGATGCCTCTCTGTTCATGCTCCTCTTCTAGTCTGTCATTTTTTCAGTCTTTATCCTGACAAACCCAGGGTTCTAGGGGGGGTCCTACTGTTGTGCCGCGGTCCTCTGCAGCCCGGGCAGGAGAGTCGACTTGGGCTGTGGTTGGGGCTGCGGTCCGTTTCCCTGCCACGGGGCTCACCGCAGCCCCTTTTTCCAGTCTAATGTCGCCCGAGGCCCTGGATTAGGCATCGGGCCTTGGTGTGTTCAGGACGCGGCTCGCCCTCGGGTTTAGGAGTGGGCACCCCTCATCCCTCACTTATCTGGTGACTGGCCTTTCTTTTTGGGCTTCTTTTCCTCTGTCTTCTTTCCTCTTCCTTCTTTCTTTCTTCTTTTCTTCTTTCCTTTTTTCCAAGTAGGGGCCATATTCTTTTTTCTCCCAGTATGCCTTTCTTCCATTCTTCTTCCCTGCATGCATCTGGTTCCTTTTCTAAGGTGGCGTCCTCATCTATTTAATTCTATAGTCTTTTCCCAATCCAATATGGCTTCTTTTCTTTTCCTGTATGTCACTTTCTGTTTAAAGGTATTTAACAAGTTGGATTCTTGCTTTCTTTACGCTGTAACACTTCCTTTGGTGGTGATCACGCTCCGGTTGTTTTCTTCTGATTCCAGCCTTTTTTTCCCCTGCTTGCTCCAGTTTCCTTCCAGTTACTTTTGTTGATTGGAAGTTTGACATTTGGTCTTGTGTTTTTTCTTCTGTTTCCAGGGAGTTGCTGTCATAGATGTTTTTTCCATTTGGGGTTTTTCCTCTGGGACTTCTTCTGGAGGACAAGGACTGCCTTTTGACATACCATTGTCAGCAGCACCATGGCTACCAGAAAGGGCCACCCTTACCACGACTGGTAGACCCTGACAAGGTATGCTTGATGTCATCTGTTTGATGCTGTGGGTGGTGGAAGGGTCAGGGGAATTTGTTGTTGTGTCTGTAGATGGATGTTGTTTTTGTGTGTTCCGGTGTGTCTTGTGGTGCCTGTGTTTGTGTGTGCCCTGTTTGTCTGTTTTGGTAGATGTCTGCAGATCTGTTTGTGTGCTTCAAGTAGGTAGGGGGAGTGGAGATTTGAACTGAGAAGAGGGAGGTCGAGGGGGAACGGAAGGTGGGGGTGACTGACTGCCACCAATGTCAAGGCCAGAGCCCGAAAAGATCTCTGTAGGCCAGCCGTTCCACCATGAATGCCTTGCTGGGGTGCGTTGGGTTGTTGCAGTTGGGTTGCCAGTCCCTGGATTGCATTCACAATGCCTGACTGATCCACAGAGATACTTCTCAGGAGCTTAATAACCTCCTCACTGAGGGCAGCGGGGTAACAGGGACTGGGGGGGAGGTGCCTGCAGAGAAGGAGATGCCCACCCTCTTGGATGAGCAGTCACGCATACTGGGTGGGGACCAACAGGGAGAGCAGTGATAGAATGGGTGTGGTGGACAAAGATGGTGCTGGGAGATGACTCAATGTGTCTGCCACCACTAGGGAGCAGCCACTGGAGGAGGAATCTGAGGATGATGATGATGATTCAGATCCGGTCTTCCCCATGGCACTCCCCTTTTACTCTGGGCCTCTGGGTCCCTCCGTGTCAGTACTCTCTTGACCAGAGGATCCATAGCCAGATGCGTGCCCACTTGCCTGAGCTGATGCTGCAAGGTCACAGAGGAATATGGTCATCACACGTCCATGATAACACCTGAACCACAACTCAGATTGACTAACTATTCCAGCAACTCTGTTAGGCCTCGGCAAAACTACTTTCTTGTGTGACATGGAAATAACCATGTCACACAAGAAAATTTTCAACAATGTACACTTCAACAAGTGACATCTGTCACAATAGATTCAAGTAACAATGTAATCCATCAATTCTTTTGCTCACCATGCCTCCCAGTTTGATCCCAGCGATATGCAAATCAGTCTTGACCCTTTCCCCCCAAGGAACAGTTAGCGTTATTCCAATCGGATAGCTAGCCTGGCTGATAAAGGGTGATACCCAGCTGGGGCTCTGTGATCTTCTGGGCCCAGTGCCTTAGATCCTTTCATCTTTTGTGACAGTGAGCGCTCCGCTGGCTGTGGACCTCCAGGGTCTGCACCTTCTTTACGATGGCTCTCCAAATACCTTTCTTCTGATGGGTTTTGACATGCATGGATGCAAAAGATAGGACAAGAAATTATGTCAACATGCCTCACCCAAAATGGCTGAGTCACATACCATACATGTCAGTATACCAAAATGAGAACATCTTGTCTTGCCTATACTGCCCAAGTGTGGAACATAGCAGTCACTGAATACAGGGAGATGACTACAAACACTTCCCAATATGCAGCCCTACGCACCATCCAGCTCAGGCCCCTTAACTGACTAGGTAGGTCAACTGACATCTTGTGGGACATGAACTATCAATCTGACAGAGATCAGAAACATTAGCAGGCACATCACTCCTATGTGACTTCTGGAAGGTAAAGTCCTCAGCCATGAATGCATCAAAACACTTACAATCTGTGAGAATGATCCTCTGCATTCAGTCTGTGGGAAAACAGGGCTGATTGCAGAGGCCCCCTGACTTTTTGCCCCCATTTTTCACTTTTTGCTGGTGTTTTCCTGACTCTAATGGTGCCCTGGGTACTGCTAACCAGTCCCAGGGCCTGTGCTCTGTGTAAAATCAGTATGCAAATTAGGCTAATTATAATTGGCTAAGTCAACCTACCTATATGTCCCTAGTATATGGTAGGGCATGTCGGTATAGGCACCATAGCATAGGTAGTGCCCCCATAGGTGCACTGCTGAGGTGCCCACTGCCATTCTAAAGGCTGGCCTGCCTTGCTGGCTGCTTTTCAAATTAAACTTACATGCAAATTCTACTTTAGAATTAAACGTAGTTCCAAAGTCTTAAACTACCTTATTTGTACATATAAGTCACCACTAGGTTTGCCCCATGTGCCCCTGGGCTCTGTGCCATGTAACTATAAGCACTAGTTTTATAAGCCCTGGTGAGGAAAAACAGCCAACTTCGTTTTTCCCTCATTGTAGTGAATGGCAACCATAGGCTAGAATGGGGAGACTTTATTTTAATTTCTAAAGACCCCTTAAGTATCAGATACCTTATGTTTGGTATCAAATTAATTGTTATAATAAATCCCACAATTTACAATTGTTGGATTTAATATAACTTGTTCAGGTAAAGAGTTTTAAACTTTAAGTGAAAAGTTGCCAACTTCAGCCCTGCAGTGTTTTACGGCTTTGCTCTGATTGGCCAGCCTATGGCAGCCTGGCCAGGCTGTCATGAGGAGGTGTGAAGTGGCCTGGCTAAACACAAAGAGATGTGTTGGGGGAGGAGATTTTCCCTCAGCAGATGGAGAAGCAGGAAGGGAGGAGGGCTGCCAAACTGGTATTCAAAGGCAGGGAAGGACATTTGGAGCATCCCAGCACCTCCCTCACATCCTGCAAACCGCAACAATTAGGTGGCCCTCTGATTAGATTAGGAGACGGCAGGAGAAAGCTATGTTTAAGATTTGTAACCACACCAGTGGGTGGGCTCAGCCAGATGTAACCTCCAAAGATCACTTTCAGCCATGATGGATTTTTGAGGAATATTGCTCTCTGGGATTGATTTTTGCCACACTTCCCAAGAAGTGGTCATCACAGGGGCAAGGACCCTGCATATGATTGGAGAACCAGGACTCCCCTGTTCTTCACCCAGGAGCAAGGATAAATCTGGCAGACCTAGACCCATACCTTATATCCCTACCAGATTCCAAGAGGAAGAACTACAGAAGAAGAAGAAGGACTGCCCTGTTGGACCCCTGACCTGCACCTGGACACTGCTCTGCACACTTGGGCTCTACCACAAGAAGTACTTTGCCTGACTTCAGCTGGTTCAAGGAGGGACTCCCTGTTTGCTACAGGTGAAAAACTGCTAACCAAAGTCCCCTGCACCAACTCTTGAAGAAACTGACCAGCTGACCACTGTCCAGTGGCCGTTTTGGAGTTTGCTCTAGGTGCATTCTGGGAGTTGTAGTTTGTACCCCTCAAGGAGCATCTCAGAGCTTCTGGAAGCTTGGGGTGAGCTGTGGACCTCAAAAGAACCTTAAAGGAACAACTAAAAGAAGATATAGAAGTTTGGAGAACTTTTGGAAAAAAGCTCCATAAAGGGACCTACCTGCTGCAGCAACTCTAGCCAGCTTGCCTCAACCGTGACCCGGCCTGACTTGCAGGTTTGTCCCGCTGAAGTAAATCTCTGAAAAAATTACTAAGTCCAAATGTAGGACGTTGACCGGGACCTCCCAGGCAGTGTATCCGAAGAGGTCTCCAGGGACGTCAGATCAAGATTCAGGTTTGCCCCGGTCCAAGGATTTTCATCTCGAAAAAACGACTAAGTACGAAGGTAAAAGTCTCCACCAAGGGCTACCACAATGCGTATCCGAGGAAGAGTTCCAGGAGGTCAGATTGGACTGGCAACTTAGTCCCGCTGAAGAAAATCTCCAGAAAAACGTCTAAGTCCGAAGGTAAACTTTTGACCCAAGCCTCCCACGAGCTGTAATTGAGCAGGGCTCCATCGCGGTCATCCTCAAACTTTGACTTTGCCATGGTCGTGGTGCGACCGGATGACCAGATTGGCGCTATTCGTTTCTAAGTGCTAAAAAGCACTAATTCTTTAAAAAGTGTTATCTCCGGTTCCCCTTATCCAATTGTATTAATTTGGTGTAATTTTAAAGATGAAAATATAATCTATGTTCATAAATTGGTGTTGGAATTTTATTGTGTTTTGTGTTTTACTTATTTACTGTTTTGTGATTTTTAAATGCTTTACACATACCTCTCCTAAGTTAAGCCTTGTTGCTTGTTGCCAAGCCACCAAGGGTTGAGCTGGGTTTAATTCATTGAGGCCTAACTGGACCTAAGTGGGGGTTAGTGGCCTATTGCTAAGTGTAGGTCCTTACCTGCCCTTACCAAGAACCCATTTTCCAACACAGTCCATACAGGCTATTGCCAGGGTACAAACTCTAACATCACACGTGGGTTATAATAAAGGGATTGGCATGGTGGACACAGAAAGAGTCTAGCCTGTCTGTGTG
The DNA here is from genome assembly GCF_031143425.1 of Pleurodeles waltl. Taxonomy (NCBI): domain Eukaryota; kingdom Metazoa; phylum Chordata; class Amphibia; order Caudata; family Salamandridae; genus Pleurodeles; species Pleurodeles waltl. The sequence continues at coordinate 771,483,220 of NC_090439.1, read as the reverse complement.
TGGACATGTGCAAATACAGATGCAGACTCATGCCACTTCACGGGGTGGAGGCCTGTGTGTATCATCATCAACATAAAACACACATTTGATATATGTGTTCATAATACATGGATCACCTTTAGAATAACATAGGCATGCATTGTACATTTTCTGCAATGTGACCTATCATATAGAATGGTTTATCAGTAAACAACACACAGTTTATACTTATGAAATGTCAGAAATGCAATGAGCCTGTACAGACAACATATGACCTGATTGAAGGTAACAACAGGTCTGTGAGATCAAGGGACCTGTCAAGGCTCTGAAACACACATTGACAGAGATGCCAAGAGCACATCATTCACAGATCATCAACTCTCCCCTAATGCCATGTACATCCTTATCGGAGGATAGAGCCTCAATACCCGACATATTGCCACTGAGGCACAATTTGGCCTCATAGCAAGTTGTGCTGGGATATAGGGAGTAGGCACAGTGTCACAGTTGCATAACAAAAGTGATTCAACACCAGTCCAGACTTAGACAAATACATTGAGATGCATTTGCCAGGCCTAGGTCTCTGCAGGCTGAGGAGACAGGCCTACATGAAACTCAATTCCCTACATTTGCATGCATGACTGTACATCATGTAGCCAACAGCCAATTGGCATGTGGTGTACTTGTGCCAACTTGAGGGGCAGAGTAAGTCAGAATATGCCTTCCAAGCAACAGTTTAGCAAGGGCAGATGTGGTTTGAAATGTCTGTGGTACCATAGACATAGCTCGCATTGCAGACAACTGACACATACAACATGCATACAATGTTCATGCTGTCATTCAAATACATGTGCCCTCGAACTGATGACATCCATGAGGTAAGAGATGTCTGGGGATGGCTGTACACACACCACAATGTATCAGAACTCAACACCTGGCACTGAACACAAATACATGAACATTGACTCCCCATTGTTGCACATTGACTGCACCTACAGTACTTAGAGTTCACATTCTCCCACACATAGTCACACTCTAGCCAGTGAAGAGGGAATATATGTGGAAGTAATACCAAGAAAACTGTGCATATGAGGCACTTTGCTGCTCCTCTGGTGCAACATAGAGTTATCCACACTGGGGTAGGACCTCAGACATAAGTTTCTCCAGCTCCTCTGGTGAGATGGCTGGGGACCTATCAACTGCTGGATGTGGAATGATTGCTCCCAGAGGCAGTAAACAGCAGCTCAGCTAGTGGCGGTCATGCTGGCAGCAGTGTCAGGAAGCAAGTGAGCGATTTTTCAGAACATGGTGGTCACATCCACCACGTACACGGCCATCAACGCCGGCAGGGACTGCCATTGGCCTACGATGACCCCTGGCATCAAATTTAGCCTATGGCTGTGTCTGCCATGGTTGCAACAGCCTACCGCCATGACGACTTTGGCTGGCAGTGTCGGGCGGTTCCCAATGTCCTGTGGGGTAGGTCATGCATCCACCATTTTAGAGGCCTAAAATGTGCTATATGACTCTGACAAATGCGTCACACTTCCCAAATTGTCGGTTTTTGCGTCACTAAATGCTTGTCTTTTCCAGTTATGTAGCTCCTACTACTCAGACACCATTGTTGTACATTGCTAGGCATATATGGGGATTTTGCATTGGGCACAACATGTGATTGCTGTGTGATTATCAGTTGTGATGGGTACTGTGCATCATGTGCAAACCTCAATACATGCCTTGTCAGATTTTAACATTGACATGCATCCTGTATGTTGCAAGGGTCACATTGAATAATGGCAATACACATGTCTTGTCATACCCAGGTACCCAGGGAGGGGAAGGATCAGACAACCTCTGTCTATCGTCCTCTGCCAGACCTTCAGACTATAGAAGAATGCCACACCATCCAGATCTACCATCTTTATTGGCTAACTATTGTGGACCTGCGTCATCTGTCGGAACCAGATCTGATGCCTGCCATTCGTCATCTAAACAGCATACCACTCATTGAACAAGTTATGGCAGTTTTGCACTTCCTGGCTGCAGGGTCCTTGCAAAGTACAGTGGCCCTATCTGCTGGGATGTCCCAGCCGATGTTCAGACTGGTTTCTACTCTCAGCAATGTTGAAACACCTGGCCAGCTATATCCACTTTCTTCAACATGAGGAATTGACCCATGTGAAGGCTGACTTCTATGGTTTGGCACACATCCCACTTGTGGTGTGAGCCATTGATGGTACACATGTTGCCCACCGCATGGCAATGAACAAATGTACTGTAACAGAAAGAGCTACCATTTCATCAATATCCAAGTGGTTTGTTTGGAAGATTTCTACATTTCACAAGTCTGCGCACGTTTTCCAGATTCAGTCCATGATGCCTTCATTCTGCGGAACAGAGCAATTCCCCAACTGATGTCACGACTGTACCCAGAGAGGGCCTTGCTGGTTTGTAAGTCAAATCTGTCCTGTTCGTGTGTGTGTGCCATGTCTGCTGCAACAAATCCAATGAGAGGGACCTATAGCTGCACATATGTTCCTTTCCATAACAAGGGACTCTGCATACCCATACCATCCATGGTTGTTGACACCAATGAGGAGCCCAACTAAGCCAGGGGAAGTCCACTTCAAGGATGCTCATGGAAGAACATGGCATGTTGTGAAGCGGGCTTTTGGGCTCCTGAAGGCCAGATTTAGGTGTCTGGGTAAGACATGCAGAGCCCTCCTCTACTCACCTGAAAAAAATGTATAATATCATTGTGGCCTGCTGCATACTCCACAACATTGCCCTGTGGAGGAATATTCTACACATCCCAGGTGAGAGGGAGCTAGCAGCGCCCCGGGGTGAGAATCCTGAAATGCCAAGTGAGGATTGCAGTGATGAAGAGGAAGTTGAAGACTTGCGGGCAGATCTCATCAATCACTGCTTTACTTGAGTCACTGTGACTGTAGGAAGAACTGTAATAGTCAGGATGTGTGTACTAGGGTATTTGTCCTACAGACTATGGATGTAATGCTTTGCCATATACATCAATGCTTTGGTTGCTAAGTCTGACTTGAACATTTCCCTACCTTGATTATCTGCAGTGTTTGTGTCATTCTCATTGCAATGTAAGTGCATCCACTAATGTTTGATATAAGCTTATGGTAATAGGTATAACTTCCCAAGCTAAACTCTTTATATTATTCATTATCCAGGTACCTTCACCATGCCATCCTCATGTGGCATTTCAGAGTCATGACACTGGCTGCTATCTGATGCTGTTCTGACACAGGAAGAGGACATGGATTGATCCAAGAAATGTTGGTCCAGATTTAGGATGTATGAGTCCTGTGCAAGGCAACTTGGACAATGTGTGGATGGAAATCTGAAGTGCAGGATACACTTGTGTGATATAGTGTATTGGTCCAGTTGTCACATGATGTCGTCCCTTGTGCACATGGTGGGGCCTACAGCATTCATTTGTGGACTGTCTTGTGGACATTTCCATGTTCCTTGCAATAGTAGGGTGATGGACTAATGCTCCAAGTAAATGTGTCTCTACTCTTATGATTTAATCCACCATGACTCTTAACTCATCGTCAGTGAAACAGGGATGTTTCTGGGGTGACATGGTGGTGCTAAGGGAAAGGAGTGAAATTTACAGGTGACGGTAAATGTCTGAAGTTGGGAAGTGCAAATACATTTTCCTGGGAAAAAAATGTGTGAAGAGTGTGGTATTTGATGTGGGAAAATTGCAGGGGTGTCTATTTTTTTGACTCTATTGTGCACTCTTGCAACAGTGTGTTCTGTTGTAGATGCAATGAATTGTGAAGAGGTGTGTTTTATAATGTACTTTCCAGGTGTATAGAGTGTGGCAATGTGTGTCAGCTGTGTTGTTTTCAAACCCATCCACTGTGGTGTTGTTTATTACTGTAGTGAAAGCAAACCACTGTGGTTCATACCGCCATTGGTTGACCACCATGGCTGAACCGCCACTGCAACTTTTAGCTTGTAATACAGTCAGTGGTTGGTCGGTGTGCTGTCAGTGCTGGTGATCGGGCCACCTATTTTACACTATCCACAGGACTTGCAGTCTTGAGTTTGTCGGTTCTGCCTGTGTAACTTGTAATATGGTGGTCTGTGTTATTGACAACATGGCAGTTTGTTGGCGGCTACCACTATGGAGGTCTGGCGGTTCGACCACCAAACTTGTAATCAGGCCCAATGTGTTATAGAATATGTATTCAGGATATACGTCTCAGTATATTCATCATCATAGTTATCTACTAAAATAGGACTTTAAAATAACCAAGCAAATGAAGTGTATATTGCTGTGGTCTTTGGGACCTATTCACAAACTTCCTTTTGTGCTATGTGAAATATAGTACTACAATAGTACTACTCACAAAAAACAAAATGCTGTCTACAAGCCTATTGGCAGAGAACCCTGCCTCTGCCATTCCTATCTTTTTTGTGCAGCTATTTCCGTCACAGTGTTAGAAATCTCTGCATATGTAAGTATGTGTTTCAGTAATGTGGAAGGGACAAGGGGGATCAGCAAAAGAAATGGGGAACATTTAGTACTAAATGGGACAGTTTCAGGGGGATTTAAAGATACTTTTAAATGGGGCATGCATGAAGAAACACCCACCCATAAATGAGTAAGATGACTGCTATTCAAATACTACACATCTAAAGGTACTACAGCCCTAAAAGTATCAAAATAGATGTATATATACTCCAGCCTAGCCATGGAGTAAGTGAAGCACCATGTATTGCCGATCCGAGTCACTGCAGCAACCTATTGTTGAAAACAATGGAAGCCGGGAAACAATGTAAGACATTAAGAACTAATGCTAAATTAATTATTTAATCATTAATGTCGTTAAAAATTATAAACTAATTAAAATATCAAACAGATGTATTTATAATCCTACATACAAGATACCAAATAAAATTGTTAGTGAGGGTGGGAGTTTTTTAAATTTATTGTTTACAATTATTTAAAAAATAATAATAATACATTTTAATTAATTATTTCTTACATATTTGATATATTAATGTGCTATAAGATTATATTTTCTTATTCTAGGTTAATAAAGATAAACATTGTAAACTGATTTATAGGTATATGATCAATTAAAATATGTTTAAAACATTTTTAAGGATTAATGGGACCAATTTCAAAACTCAACATGTTTGCAACTGCAAAAATATGTGTTTCTTATGTATGAAACCTATTTTAGGTTATGGTAAATATTTATCGACTTCTAAAATGACTTTCCAAATGTTTACCAGTTCACAATTTGGAGCCGGTTCTCTGTAGGATTCCTTTCCATTTTCCAAATCAGTACCAGGTGTATCAATAGTTTGTGATTGGAATTCAAGTCCGAAACATTTGAGAAGTTGTGAAACTATCAGGTTAGGGTGGTACTCTACTCACAAAAGGGAAACGACTCCTTTGTAACCCATCCCTTTAGTAAAGTGGAATAAATGTTTCAAGGGAAAAGGCAATGCTCTAGGGGGTCTCTGCTAACTGTCATTGAAACCTGTTGAAAAGACAATGGGGGTCATTCTGAACCTGGCGGTCGGTGATAAAGCGGCGGCCAACCCGCCAACAGGCAGGCGGTCAAAAAAATGGAATTCTGACCTTGGCGGGAACCGCCAACACAGACCGCCACTTTAACACTCCGACCGCCACGGCGGGACAGACAAACAGCGCAGCGGTCACCGCCAACAGGCAGGCGGCAGACAATGTACCGCCCACCCTATCACAACTCACCAATCCGCCACCTTTTCCGGGGCGGGAGCCCCGCCGATAAAAACATGGCAGAAACAGACTACGAACGGAAAAACGCTCACCTATACACACTCCACGAGGAAGGAGGACAGCATGGAACCCGAATTAAACATCCTACCAGCTATTGTCTACCTGCTCATCTACCACGAGTACGAACGCCGGCGCAGACGACAACGGTGAGTACTGCACCTACGACACAGGGGAGGTGGAAAGGTTACGGGCACACACATACGCGATACCCCCACCACCTTCCCCCCCAAATACCTACACACCAATGCAGAGCAACAAGTCAGAGTGACACCCCCCAAACCCCCCGGAATAATGCAAAGACATAATTAAAATGATCCTTAAAATTTATGTATAAAATAGGTTCATCTAAGTCGTGGTAAATATGCAATATGAAATATACCAAATAACGAATGAACATAGTGGAAATTTGAAACATAGGCAATAAGTCCTGCACAGTCAGTTAAATTTACATAGTCCGTGGGCCAATGTGTAAAACACATGGGCAAAGCCCACACAGGATACCATTGGAGAGAACACTGCAGGGGTATCAGATGATAAAACTACAGGCACCTCAGGGGGAAAGGAAGGGGGGGGCACCTCAGCCACATGAGTCCACGACGCCAGATCCACGAGGGGCCTCCATGGCCACTGTACCATCCTGGGGAGTGCAAAGCCACAGTCTCACAAGTCTCTACAGTGGGTGGGTTGCCCACTGTACCATCCTGGGGAGTGCAAAGCCACAGTCTCTCAAGTCTCTACAGTGGGTGGGTTGCCCACTGTACCATCCTGGGGAGTGCAAAGCCACAGTCTCACAAGTCTCTACAGTGGGTGGGTTGCCCACTGTACCATCCTGGGGAGTGCAAAGCCACAGTCTCACAAGTCTCTACAGTGGGTGGGTTGCCCCCTGGACCATCCTGGGGAATGCAAAGCCACAGTCCATCAGATGGATAACAGACTCCACTGGTATAGGAGGAGGCATGGTGCCCAGAGTGCTTCGTGAACACCTGCTCGACACAGAACCGGCACTGTCAATGGGCCAGCGGTGCTTGAGACGGCGGTGACCAGCGGAGCGGTGCTTGAGATGAAGGGCCCAGCGGAGCGGTGCTTGAGACGGCGGTGCCCAGCGGAGCGGTGCTTGAGATGAAGGGCCCAGCGGAGCGGTGCTTGACAGTAAGGGCCCAGCGGAGAGGTACTTCAGATGAAGGGCCCAGCAGAGCGGTGCTTGAGATGAAGGGCCCAGCGGAGCGGTGCTTGACAGGAAGGGCCCAGCGGAGCGGTGCTTGACAGGAAGGGCCCTGTTCAGCGGTGCTTCCCACGGCGGGGCCCTGTTCAGCGGTGCTTCTCACGGCGGGGCCCTGTTCTGCGGTGCATCTCACGGCGGGGCCCTGTTCAGCGGTGCTTCTCACGGCGGGGCCCTGTTCAGCGGTGCCTGTCTTGGCGGGGCCCTGTTCAGCGGTGCCTGTCTTGGCGGGCCTGTTCAGCGGTGCTTGTCCTGTCTTTCTAGGGAGCCAGACCTGGCCAAGACTCCCCACTTAGTCGCCCTCCGACCTTGCGGTTGCGGGGCCCTCCTGTGATGAAGTCTTGGGCCCGTGGGTGTCGTCCGTCACACCCGGAATGGGGCTGGTGGGGCCCTCCTGGTCAGCTCGCCTGCTGCATGACTTCTCCGCCCTGCTGCCCTTTCCCTCCTTCGCTGAAGCTCTCTGGCCCTTGCCTCCCTTTGATGATGTGGCAGGTGACGGGGCAAGGCTACTGTCCTTGGTGGCAGCCGTCTCAGGATTCTCGCGCCGGCCCTTAGTTTTTTTTTTCCTCTTCCCAGGGGGTGGGCTGGCTGTCCCCTTGCTGCTGGCCGATGTCCCTGCCCTAGGAGCTGGTGGACTCCAATAGCCCTGCACAATGGTCATACTAGATGCAGGGCTGGTGGTGGCTGAGGTGCTCTTTGGACTCTTACCAGATGGAGGGGGTGGGTCAGGTGATGCAAAGAGGTTAATTTTGGAGAGGAAAAGTTTTTTAGGAGCAATGGGAAGGGTAGGTGCAGTGGGTATGGGAGTGGAGGAAGAGGATGTGGTTGTAGGAGAGTCAAGTGTGCTGTCTTTGGGTGCAGGTGCCTGTGACGGAGGCTGTTGTGAGGTGGATGGCTGTTGGGTGGGTGGCTGCCTGCGTTTGTGTGTTTTGGAAGAGGGGGTGACAGACACACTGGGAGAGGACACAGGGGACGTGTAAATGGCAGTGGGGGTGGTGACTGCATGTGTGCGGACTGTACTGGAGGGTGTGCTGGTGATGGAAGTACTGGCTGATGGTGGTGTGCATGCAGGTGTGAGTGGAGACATGACAGGGAGGGAGGAGGGAGACGAGGAGGAGGGGGACACAGAGGTGGTAGTGACTGTTGCCATGTCTGCATCTGGATGTTGCTTGGGTGAATGCTTGTGGGATCTGTGGTGCTTATGTCTGGATGAGCTGCCCTTGGGTGTTGAGGTGTGTGCAGGCTGGTCTGATGGTGTGGATGGGATAGGCTGAGGAACAGGAGACTGGGACTGGGTGGAGGGAGTTAGAAGAGGGAGGCTGGAGACAGGGACAATGGCTGCCGTCAGTGCTGAGGCCAGAGCGTTGAACGATCGCTGATGGGCAGCCTGACCCGAATGGATGCCCTCCAGGTATGCATTGCTCCGATGCACCTCCCTTTCTACACCCTGGATGGCATTCAAAAGGGTAGACTGCCCAACAATGATGGTCCTCAGGAGGTCAATGACCTCCTCACTGAGGGCAGCAGGGGTAACTGGGGCAGGGCCTGAGGTGCCTGGGGCGAAGGAGATGCCCGCCTTCCTGGGCGAGCGGGCACGGAGCGAAGGCTGAGGGGCTGCTGGGAGGGCGGGGCTGGTGCGCTGGGTGGCGGCTGTACCTGTGTGGCGGTTGGCACGGATGTTGCCGCCACCGCAAGGGAGCTCCCTTCCGAGGACGTGTCGGTGTCGCTGACGTCTCCACGGGTCCCCGTTGTGGAGCTTCCCTCGCCCTCCGTCTCACTGGTGAACTCGGAGTCGGTTGCAGGGCCCTCCGGGGCCATGTGAGAAGCAGCTCCCTCGTGCGCTGATGCCACTTCTCCTCCGCCTGATGATGCTAATGCACACATGAACAGGAAGACAAAGAAAATGGGGGAGGGGGGGAAATAAAGACAGTTTGAGTGCATGCATTGGCAACACTGTTGTCGGGGAGGACAGACACAGAAGCTGCCAGCACTACGCCACGCAATCGGGGTACACTACTCAGTTGTTGTGACTAGGCCTACAGGTCTATGGACGACAAATGCACACATGGGTGATGCAGGACCATGGATAGCTGTACTTGGCACCCTACAGAGGTGGGGGGCGGGGGCACAGGACCATGCCTAACGGAGGGGACTAGCCTACAGAAAGCGCCCTGGCCTAGAGTTACCCACAGCCCTCCTCCCCAACCCAGACACCTCCACTGCGTGCAAAGATAGCAGAATGGGCAGATACTCACCCTCTTGTGTCTGCTGTGATGTCCTCACGCGCCCATCCAAATCGGGGTAGGCCACCGCCAGGATCCGGGACATCAGGGGGGTCAATTGGCGGCTGGCACCCCTCCTACGTTGGGAGGCCATCCCCAGCAGAGACTCGGCGGTCTTTCTGGTCCCGCGGCGGATGTCCTCCCACCTCTTTCGGCAGTGGGTACCCCGTCTGTTGTGGACCCCCAGGGCCCGGACGTCCTTGGCGATGGCACGCCAAATGTCGATCTTCTGATGGGCGCTGACCTATGTGACATGTACAGGGTGGGAAAGGAAATATCATCACTTTTCTGCATGGTCGATGTGAGTGACCCCCCCTCCCCAACCTTGCCATGTGGCACATGCTCTCATCTTTCGTGCGTTGCACTCCTCATTCGCTCCCCTCCCCACCATCTTACATACACCCCACTCAACACAGGCATAGCCCATTCAACGTGCACCCTGTGTACTAACCTGTTGATCTGGAGGACCGTAGAGTAGCGCATACTGGGGGAGGACCCCATCAACAAGTTTCTCCAATTCTTCAGAAGTGAAGGCAGGGGCCCTTTCCCCAGTCGCAGCAGCCATTGTATCTCCCAGACCGAGGTCACAGCAGCACTTGCAGTATAGGTCCTCTCCTGTGGATGATCAGGTCTCGAGTGATTAATCAGATAGAAAATGGCGGTCACGCCCGCGGCGGTGCGTACCGCGGCGGTGCGTACCGCGACGGCCGGCGCACATCGTCATTGGCTCCTGAGACCCATAGGCTTCAATGTTAACTAATGCGGCTTAGCACCGCGGTCTTCGACCGCCTACCGCCACGGTGTGCCACGCCAGCGCATTGACCTCACATCCCACTGTCACACTTCACAGGTCAGGCAGCCGCCATTTCAAGGGCCCACATGGCATAATTACAACTGCGTCACACAGGCCTAGGCCGTGCATTGCCACTCATAGAAGCCTTTCTATGCATTGTAAATCTTTTACTGTGCAAGCTGTGTGAACGAACCTGTGGTTTGCTTGACTCTGTGCTCCATGTTGTCCTTCCTAGGCACCGTCCGCTGGGACTTGCGAGGAGAAGGATGATTCCTCCCGTGTACCGACCGCTGGTGGACCTTTCGACAATGGAAGAACGACATATTATACTTAGATACAGGCTAGACCGAGCCACTATACATGAACTGTGTGCCCAGCTGGAGCCAGACCTGATGTCCCCCATCCGCCAACCCACAGGGATTCCCCCTCTGGTGCAGGTTCTGTCAGTACTCCACTTTTTGGCAAGTGGGTCTTTTCAGACAACAGTGGCCATGTCATCAGGGATGTCTCAGCCAATGTTTTCTAAGGTTTTGTCCAGAGTGTTGTCTGTCCTGATTAAATACATGCAGAGCTACATAGTTTTCACTGAGGTGGATGAATTGGCTACAGTGAAGGGTGATTTCTATGCCCTTGGACATATCCCCAACATCATTGGTGCCATTGATGGGACCCATGTGCCTTTGGTTCCCCCCAAAAGAAGTGAGCAGGTGTACAGGAACAGGAAAAGTTATCATTCGATGAATGTCCAGGTGGTCTGTTTGGCTGACCAGTACATCTCCCATGTAAATGCCAAGTTCCCTGGGTCAGTGCATGACGCGTATGTTATGCAAAATAGCAGCATCCCTTATGTGATGGAACAGCTACAGAGACATCGTGTGTGGCTATTGGGGGACTCTGGTTACCCCAACCTGTCCTGGCTACTGACCCCAGTGAGGAATCCCCGGACCAGGGCAGAGGAACGGTACAATGAGGCCCATGGGCGAACTAGGAGGATCATAGAAAGAACCTTCGGGCTCCTGAAGGCCAGGTTTAGGTGCCTGCATATGACAGGTGGATCCCTAATGTACTCACCAAAGAAGGTGTGCCATATCATCGTGGCCTGCTGTATGCTTCACAATCTTGCTTTGCGACGCCAGGTGCCTTTTGTGCAGGAGGATGGTCCAGATGGTGGTGTTGTAGCAGCTGTGGAACCTGTGGAGAGTGAAGAGGAGGAAGACGACGGGGACGACACGGACAACAGGGATACAGTCATACAACAATATTTTCAGTAGCACACAGGTAAGAATCACCCACGCCATTTCACATTTACTTAAGGCCTCCTGCGTCTCTACTGTCTGTGTTTCCCCCCAGTTCCTTTTAACTGAGTTGTGACTTTCCCTTCCCTTTTCAGAGCTGTATGACCCACTGCGTGATTTCTGCTTTGTTTGCCCATGGACTAGAGCTTATTGACATTGGTATGTTGTCATCACAATGTAACTGAACATTATTGCACCGTTATGTGTAATACATTTGTGAAAATTACAAGCAGACTCCTGTTATTGTAAGTGCAATAAGTGATTTATTTCAAGTGCTACATATAAGTACATGATTGTAAAACGGTGATGGGTGGGGGTGGAGTAATGTCCATGGCAGAGTCCAGTTCTCAGTTTCACAGGTGCATTGTCCATATGCCTTTGGAAGGATGGAGCAGGGGCAGTTTAAGGTTGGACAGGGTGACAATGTGGGACAGTGGGAAGACATCAGGGGGTATCTTATGCTGGCGGGGGTCTTGCAATCCTACTCTGTCTTCTTGTGAGATCTCAGGTTCCGCTTGCGGGGTGGTTGTTCTTCAGCAGGAGGTGGGGTTCTGGTGGCCTGTCGTTGTGTGGGGGCCTCCTGTCCACTAGCGCTGGCGGAGGTGGTAGGCTGTTCCTGGTCCAGGCTAGTGACAGGGACCCTTTGGGGTGCCACATGGTCCCGCAATGTGGTGACTATCTGGTTAAGGGCCAGGACTATGGTCCCCATTGCGGAACCAATGTTCCTCAGTTCCTCTCTGAACCCCATGTACTGTTCCTCCTGCTGTGCCTGGATCTCCTGGAACCTGGCCAGTACCGTCGCCATCGTCTCCTGGGAGTGGTGGTATGCTCCCATGATGATGGTGAGGGCCTCTTGGAGAGTGGGTTTCCTGGGCCTGTCCCCCTCCTGTCACACAGCAGCCCTTCCAGTTCCCCTGTGTTTCCTGGGCCTCTGTCCCCTGGACGGTGTGCCCACTACCACTGACCCCAGGTCCCTGTTGTTGTTGGGGTGGTGGGTCAACCTGGGTGCCCTGTAGTGGCGGACACACCGCTGATTGACGTGTCCTGGAGACAGAGGCATGGGCCCGCTGGGTGGGAGCTGTGCTGGTGTTCCCAGAGGGGGTTAGGTCTGCTGTAGCCTGTGGCTGTGTGTGGGGAACCGACTGTCCAGAGGTCCCCGATGGGCCGGGCTGGTCATCTGGGTCCAGGGAGACAGAGCTGCTGTCATCGCTGGGGGCCTCTTCTGAGGGTGGGATGGACATCTCTGTACCCTCCGTGGCGGTGTGGTGGCGTTCGGGTCCTGCAGGGGTATAAGGGTATGGTTATTGCTTCTGTGTGTGCCATTTCGTGTGATGGGTGGGTTTCCGTGTACCCAAGTGTAGGCATTCCCTTGTGGTGGCTTTTGTGAGGGTGGCTTGTGGGGGTGATGTGTGTGTGCAGTGGGCATGCTTTGGTGATGGGTGTCCATGCTTTGTGGTCGCATGCAGGGCTTGGTGTTGGAATGGGTGGGTTGTGATGGTGGGACATTTGCAAGGAGTTGGTGTGATGGGGGTGGGGTGACGGGGGGGGTATATACTGCCATGCAGGTGGGGTGGGGGTGGGAAGTAGTAGTTAAGAATTGACTTACCAGAGTCCATTTCTCCAGATACTCCTGCGAGGCCCTCAGGATGCAGGATGTGCAAGACTTCCTCCTCCCATGCTGTAAATTCTGGGGGAGTAGGTGGGGGTCCGCCACCAGTCTTCTGCACCGCAATGTTGTGCCTTGATACCATGGAACGCACCTTCCCCCGTAGGTTGTTCCATCGCTTCCCGATTGCGTGGATGCTGTCCCACCGCGTTGACCCTGTCGACTATCCTCTGCCATAGCTCCATCTTCCTAGTAATTGTGGTGTGCTGCACCAGTGCCCCGAATAGCTGGGGCTCGCACCTTACTATTTCCTCCACCATGACCCTGAGTTCTGCGTCAGAGAACCTGGGGTGTCTTTGGGGTGCCATGGGGTGGTGTGGATGAGGTGAGGGAAGTTGTATGTGTTGTGGAGTGTAATGTGTGTGGTGGTGTATGGTGTTTTGTGCGTGGTAATTGTGTGGGTGATGTTGTGATTTGCCTCTGTGTGATGGTCTACTCTAAGCAGTGCTGTCTCTCTCTGTCCTTGATTCGCAATTGTGGTAGTAGGGGTTTGTGGGTGATGTGGGTGTATGTTTTATATTGTATTGGGTGTGTGGGAGTGGTGTGTATATGTGTCTCAGGTGTGTGTATTTCAAATTGTCCAATGTGGTTGTGTTTTGTAAGGGTGTGTGTATTTTGAGCGCGGCGGTGTGTACCGCCAATGGAATACCGCGGTTGTAAGACCGCCGCGTGGATTCGTGGGTCGTAATGGCATGGGCGTATTTCTGTTGGCGTGGCGGTGTAGGTTTGGTCATCGCCATTTTTTCGCTGACCTTTGCTGTGGCGGACTTTTGTGGATGTCGGGTTTTTGGAGGTTTTCAGGTGGCGGGTCAGAATGACCGTAGCAGTTAAGCGCGACCGCGGCGGTGTTATGGCAGTCTTCTGACCGGCGGTAAGCGCCTTTTACCACCGAGGTCAGAATGACCCCCAATATTATTTTTTTTATATACTCAATCAATCAATCCATCAGTTTTTGTTAAGCGCAGCTACTCACCCATGAGGGTACCAAGGCACAGGTGGTGGTCTCAAGGCGCTGTTTTTTTGGCTGACGTTTGTTGTTCCTGACTGTGTAACTTGTAATATGATGGTCTGTGTGACTGCCAACATGGTGGCTGCCACTATGGCAGTCTGGTGGTCCGACCACCCAACTCGTAACCAGGCCCAATGTGTTATAGAAGATAGATTCAGGATATGCGGCTCAGTATGTTTATCATCATAATTATCTACTAAAATAAGACTTTGAAATAACCAAGCAAATAAAGTGTATGGTGCTGTGGTCTTTGGGACCTAGCCACAAACTTAAGTTTGTGCTATGTGACTACAGTAGTATTATTCACATAGAACAAAATACTGTCTACAAGCCTATTGGCAGAGAAATTTGCCTCTGTCATTCCTATCTTTTTTGTGCAGTTATTTCCGTCACAGTATTAGAGATCTCTGCATACATAAGTATGTGTTTCAGTAATGTGGAAGGGACACGGGGGTCGGCTAAAAATGGGGAATATTTACTACTAAATGGAGCAGGTTTAGGGAAATTTAAAGATACTTTCAGATGGGGTATGCATGAGCATACAACCACCCATAAATGAGTAAGATGACTGCTATTCAAATACTACACATCTAAAGGTACTACAGCCCTAACTCATTCCTTTAGCTTTTTTTTAAACATCAATCATGGTGGTCTGGTCACCCTTACAGGGCCACCATCATAGTGATTTTTATGAGTCAGTGTGAGTAACTTTTAGCAACCAATCTAATTAGTTTTAATTAGGTAGTTCAAACTTTGTCCTACACTGATCCATATTTTGCAAACCTACCTATTCATATGTAGGTCAGTTCACAAAATAATTTACTAGTTGTAACAAACCAGTGCACAATTTTTAGCCACATCTTTAGTACATCTGGACCAAAAACTTTAATATTTTTCCTGTACTTTGATCACTAGCACAAAAGTACAGTAATAAGTATACCCATGACTAAATATACTTTTGTGTAAAGGCCCCTAACAGTAACTCACAGAAATTAGGTGCTATCCAAGCCCCTGGCATCATGCTTGCTAAGTTGATAGACTCAGAACAAATGCTACTTAATTACTGGCTTTCCATTAAAAATCAACTCATACATTCCATCCAACATTAACGCCCTAGTAAACTACTAGGATTAGAAAATAACAAGGAACAAAATTCCAAAGATAACTGTATACTTTTTCACCTGTTTTACTATTCTACCTAAGTTTAAAATATAAGTTACTTTAACATAGTTGCTTTAGCATGGTGTTTTATGGTAGTTTTATGTTTTTATTTTATTGTATTTGTTTTTTAAAATTATTATTGTTGTTTTTAGTGTAGCTGAGGGTATTGGGGAATGGGTGTAGTATTATATATAACTGTTTATTTATGTATTTCAGTTTAGGTTTATGTTGCAGGGTTTGTTGGGGTATTGAGTGGGTAATTTTTTATATACTCACTTATTTTAATTGATCAATATTGCTGTTTTTAAATGCTTTTAAATTGTTATATTTTCTTTAAATGTTTTATAGTTTGTAGAGTTATGTGATACATTGTGAATTCAGGATGTGACATTTATTATGGTTTTGTGGGTAGCTTTTAAAATAAAATATTGAAAAGGTAAGAATAATTGATTAATGTATTAACTATGTCAACCTTCCAATTTTCAAGTAATTTGTAATACTTCATTAAATAATGTTTTATTGAAAAAGATTAGTTTATATCCATACTATAAATAAATTTGTTATTTTCAATGTGTTGTGTGTTTTTTACAAGTATGACTTATGTTTGTGTTTTTTTATGAATTAAATATTTATAATTTCTACATTTTAAAATTATGCTATTGAAATAATTATATTATGACAGATTATTTGAGAAGTTTTTTATATTGTACAGGTGATGCATATTTGTTTTTAAGTTTGCCTCATAGTATTTGGTATTTTTTATTATATAAATTATAACAATGTATTTTCTGATCAAAATTATGTATTTTGATGATGTATTTTGTATTCTTTTTATGGATGTATTATATTATTTGGGTGTAACAAATGTGACCCTTCACATCTATGCTCTTCCCCCTAATAATTCTTAGATTGAAGTTAACATTGTAAATCTGATGTCCACATTTTTGTGCTTTCCCTGTGTTTGAGTGTCCATTAGAGTTGGATTTGTTAATTTGACCCTCGCCTAAGCATGCGCTTCCCCAACGCTCTTTAGATTGGAGTCCGAACAGAGAATCTGACCCTGAGGACCCCAATATACCTTCCCCAACATTTGTTAGACTCAAGTTAGACTAGTAAATCTAACCCCAATGTATACACTGTCCCAAAAATCTGTTAGACAGCAATAACAGTTATAAATATGACTTTTTCCCTATATACAGTTTCCCTGGTCTTCATTGCATTGCAGCTAGAATAGTAAATAGATTCCCATTGTATGCACTTTCTCCAATGGGTATTAAGCTAGTCTTATAATAGTAAATTTGAATTCCCCTGTCCCCAGATTGTATGCACTTTCCCAGTGTCTGTAGGTTTATACTTACAGTAATGTATTTTAATAGTTTCTTACTTTGTAATTGTATTTGGATTGTAGTTCATTACATTTTATTATTTCTCACAATATATTGGAACTCATTTTGAAAATATTACATTTAAATGTCTATCATTTTAAATTTGTTTTTTTGTACATTGTGTTACACTTTCTGCATTTTATTTTTGTTCTAAACACATATGAGTTTTAGTATTTTTTTAAAAAGTATGCAAAATATTAAATGATTACATAGTTATGCTTTCAAGAAGTACAATTATGAGTATCTACATATTTTTTAATTTAAGAATTATTTATTAAATAAATGTATTAGAATTTTAATTGAATTTTAAATATTTGCTGCGAACATATCTTATTTAAAAATGATTTATTGTATGAATTTCATTTTTCTAAACCTATTCAATTAATGTTAACATGTTATGTTATGTTAACATATGTTTTTTGTGATTATAGGTTAGTTAAACGTTATGTGTTTTTGAATGATTTTTTTATTTCAATTTACATAAAAATGTTATGTTATGTTAATACATTTCTAAAGTGCGCTCCTATACATTTGTTCTGGTGTTGAGTGTGAAAATAGACCTCTAAAGAAACATTGAGAATACAAACACGTTTTAGCACCTTCAAAAACCATGTCAGGTATTTTCCCCAGCATCATCTAAAGGATTCTTGTGAATACAACCATGTTTTTAGCACCTTCTGAAAATGTAATAAGCTATGATTTTCTGAAGGGCCTCATGAAATGTGTCCTGCAGTTTGACAACAGTTGCTAAGAAGAAACCTCCTCTGAACAGTAACAGTTTGAATTTTGGAACCATCACTAAAGAAACATCTGAAGATCTTCCATTTCTAATAGATAGATAATAAGAACATTTATTTTAATATAGGCACGCCCTATACTATGGAATCTTCTGTGAACAAGATGCAAGGATATAAAGCTAATCAGTTTACGCATTATTAGTCAATGTAGGTAATGCAGGACTGCTGATGCGGAGGGATAATGTAGTAAGCCTACGTCTAGCTTTGCAGACATTTTTCAATCTACTGGATTCTTGTAAGCAGTCCAGTGTGGACACCCAATAAAAGAGCATTACTAATCTCTAGATGGCTCAAAATGGTTACCTATACCTCCACAGGACACACAGAACAAGGAAGAAAGTAGGAGAATTTTCCTCAACACCCAGATAGAAAGAAGCAGATGGAAAGGCTAAGGTTATTTTGTGTTCCAAGAGACAGATGAACATTTAGAATAAAGACAAGCTCCTTATGATTTCAGAAGGGAAATTCAAATGAGATAGGGTTCTTTTACACACTTACATACGCTCCCACCACTCCCGCCCATGTTATATCAATATGTTGGCCCACAATATTTTATTTCTGTGATATTTTTGTATCACCAGGTGACTTACTAAGTAATCTCTATAAATATTTGAAGTGATTTCAGAATTGATAATTCTCTTTGGGGGTTAGGAAGCTGTTTTTCAGTATTAATGAAAAAATGTAAAAAGGGATTTCCGTATATTTCTGATTTCCTTTTTTGTCATCAGCAGTGTACATGTTTTCTTAACTGGATTTATGGCTTCACAAATATTTATTGTAACAAATGTGAATAAAAAAGGCAATGCATGGTGAAAGTAGCTACATTCACCACACATTAAATTTATGTAGCTGCCTAACAAGTTCGAATTTTGGTGCTAGATCATCCTCCCATTGGAAGTGCTGTGCTAAGCAGGCTTAATGTAACTACTCCCTTGTCTATCGTCTTTGTCATAACTTTCAGTCAAGAGAACTCACCCTCATATAGTAAGGAGGGTGACAAGGAGGGCTTGGATTATAAATAATTGAGATTATTTGTGAGCAACACCACAATTACCATTAAGTCTATCTTCTTTGTCACTGTCATTATACTAAAGTTGTACTTATAACTTAAGGATTCTAAAAAAAAACAGTTGGACTTGGAGTATTGAGGATTACCATTAAGTAATTGCCACCCTCATCCTTACATATTACCATATTCACTGAGCTCAATCAAAAGACAATTGACTTACGTGAATAAACAGAGGCATGGTTTATTCCAGAGGTCTTCAAACATTTTTCTATGAGTTCCCACTAGGAAAAATGTTTTTAATATCTGTCCCCTCCAAAACTTCATTTATGGCAAGAATTAGCGAGTAGAAAAGAAAGGTCTGACTAAAAGGGGTTGTTTTCATGAGATCATTTCAGGAGTGTGTTTTCTTTAGATCATAGTCCACACCAAATGTGAGACTTATAAAAGACTAAATACATCAAACAAAACAGAAATTGATCAAAAATACTACTTCCCACAATTGGGCTGCTATGAGCCCTCCCACTCCACAGTTACCCACTGCAACTACACCTGCTGCACTAATGGTAGCTGTGGTCCTTAGTAGCAGATTGTCCCTATTTCTCTTCTAGCCCTTCCCTACCATGGCCATCTATTACTCCAATCTTGAAACAAACTCTGTCCTGATCAGACAAAAAATAGCTCCCACTTGTTACCCCTTCCCTTTGCAGCAAGGGTGCCCTTGGTGCTAGTTATAGCAAGGAAAATGAGCCCCTATGGCCATTTCGTAAAGTAAGAGAGTCATACATGTGATGCAGTAATCCACTCTCACACCTAAGCTCCACTGCAACTGTCTGTTTCATTAATGACAGCTGTTGACTATCAAAGCGGACAGCCTCCCCTGTACTTTGCTAAACACACTGATCAGCAAGGGTGCACTGGGCACTAATGCAAGCAAGGAAGGATAAAAAACAGACATAATTATGGTTGATTTGGACCCTCAGATTAATGGGCCTCGGTGTCACTGCATCTGCAGCACCAGTCATCTGAACAGCCCTGAGAAACAGGTTACATCCTCTGCCCACTCTTTTGGGCCATCACTCATAGTCCTGAAGTCCAAAGCAGGCTGTGTGTCCTTTTGTGTAACAAAGGGAAAAAAAGCCCCACATCCCACCCCCTGCTGCTTCTCTCTACCCTGTCCCGGTGCCATTGCATTGTTCCCAAGCAAATTTCAACAAGATTAAACTATAAAAATTTACCGGGGGAAAATTGTGGAGCTGCGCCACACTGGAAAAGACCAGATATAATGAAGTTCTTGGTATTTTACTTTCAATCTGTTTGCAGGGGTGCTTTACTAAGTCACAACCCCAACACAACCTGAGTCTCACCCAGCCTTAGACTTCTCCTTGATGAGAATTAACATCCCCAATGACGCAATTGAATAGTGAAAGGTGTAGGGCTTGGACTGAAATTATTCAGTGTAGGGAACACACGTAGATTTAGGCCTTCTTTTTAAATGTCCCATCATCGGATGTAGTATTTATCACCTCTTCTAAAAGCCGATACTCCAGGGATCTGAATTTAATAGCTGTGATAATTATCACCCATTGCAAATTCACCGTGACATCTGGGGCATAACTCGTGGATTTTGATGCATAGCCACAAAAATAGATGTTTTTCTGTTCATACATTTCAGAAGACTTGACCTGGGAAAAATTTACCTTGGAAATATTAAGGGTTTGCAGTGTTAGATATAAGACTTGGAATGCCCCTATCAGAGTGGTACTGATGGCCTCTGAGTTGAATAATAACATTACTTAGCAGTGCAGAAGACACTAGGCTCTGCGTCACAAAAGACTATTATGCTATGGCAGGCATAATTTACCCTTTTCATGTGTTAGACTGTGGGCCTTAATAGGAGTTGGGCGGCTAAACCGCCACAACTACAATATGGCAGTGGTGAGGCAGCCCTCAAACCGGCAGCCTCACCATAACCATATTACAATGTTTCCACTGGGCTGACCAGCAGAAACATTGTAATATGACATTTCCACTGGTCAGCCTGGTGGAAACAGAGCAGCAGCATTGGCCTCTGCTCCCCTAGGGAGCCGAGACCAGTGTCATTGCACACAGCACCTTTGGAAAGCACACTGTTTGTAATAGCACACAATGAGCATTCCAAAGGTGCTGGCCCCCCTGTGGCTCCCATTACTGCCTTTTTGCTAGCCTTTTCATGGCAGGGACCTCACTGTGAAAAGTCTGGCAGAAAGCAAAGTTGTGATCAGCACAGCAGTGCCGAACTTGGCACCACTGTGGCTGACCATGACTTTGACCGCTGCCAACTCACCAATTTAATTTTTAAGTCTGGTGTTAGCCCAGATATTTTGACTATAATAAAAGTATATGAATTTTTACTTAAAGGGGTTTTCAGCCCGACAAATCAGCAAAGGCTCTATGAAACAATTGTATAATAAATTGTCACGGCTCACCCCCTATAATTCCTTCGGTGATCCCAAAGACCCTAGTACTGTTGCAGGTTTGGCAGTTTTCAAAATATTTAATTTTGGTTTGGACCAAAATGAGTTGGCCCTCATATTCTCCAGGTTCCACTGCAAAGGCTGTTCCTACATCCTAAGTATCTGCTACCCGCTGCGGAATCACTGTGACCTGCATAGTGAGTCCTGTGACCCTTTCTGTTATCTCAGCTATGGACTGCCATAGCTGCAGATTATCTGCTCTGATCTGAGCATAGTGATGTGATGCCTTGGAGCGTTGAACTTGCATAAGTTGTACCATTATAGACAGTGAAGTCTCAGCAATAGCAGATGTGGCATAAGTAGCAGGATTGACAATGATTGCTAAATTCAACGTGCAAATCACCTTCTGCTTTATCACAATGTGAGTAAAGCCAGTAAACCTAACTTCCAGCCAATACTGACTTACGTTGGTAATTTCTTATTAAGACAGGCAATCTGTCTGAAATCCCGGCCCTATGTTGATTCATTGAATCTGTACATTCAGATATTTGTATTCTAATGATGTATCGGCGTTGGAAGGTACATCAGTTGATTACTCCATTGAGAGTGGTTGGGCACAACTATTTTTCTAGAAACCTGAAAAACTTAAGATCACCACAAAAATACAAATACAGACTTGCTATACTCAATACGATTTGGCCCGGATTCTCAGACAATGGCAGGGGTAGGTTATTCCCATCTGATGCTGTTCTACACTATTAATCTATACTTTTATACTCCCTTTCATAGGTAGTATGGACTTGATATGGTCTTTAGTCTTTAGTTTCATGTGCCTTCCCAGGGGTTTATCTTTCAGACACACCTAGATTCATATTCCTAAGAAGGGGTTTTTCATGCTTTCTTTTCTTACTGGCTGGAGGGCCTGCGAGGTACAGGACAACAACGCACAGGGGCTGTCTGATGATTTGACGACTGTAGGGGATGGATGATGTTTTTTCTAGTCACTAGGAGGGTTCATTTGGGGGGGTTCACTTAACTTTGATATTGGTTCAGGGTTTTCTGTTTTTGGGTGGGATATTCTGGGTTTTGAGAGGGAGCAGGGAAAAATTACTTGGTATGATCACATGGTCACTCTGGACACTGGTATCAGCTATGCTATTGGGATTTGACAGAAGTGCTGGATGGACATTGTTTGTATTTAGTTATATTAACTATGTTTCAGCTTAGATTAATGTGCTTGAATGTGGCCGGTCTCAACCACCCTCTTAAACGTCAGCTGGTCAAAGAGGAAATATTTATCTACAGGTCTCAGGTGTTGTGCTTATTAGAGACCCAGCTTGCACACAAAGACTGATCTCCTTTGAGAGAGCTATGCTACAACATTATTCGTACCAGCCAATTGATCTCTATACTTGAGGTTGCCCTACTTTGCTCTGGATACCTTGATTATAAAATCCTTAAAACCATCTCTGACCCTAGTGACATGTGTGCGAATGCTCAAATAATGATTTCTCAAAGCAGTTTACCATTTGCACTGTATATACAAAAATATTAATGGCCCTAGGCTTTTTGATTGGGTGAATCTTGAACTATGAAAAAAAGAGAGGGACTGGGAGAATTGTGGTCTAGTGTACGATCTCCCTGAACATGAACCTCTAAATAAACTGAGTACACTGTTCCAAAAGATCTATATGCAGGGACGAGAGGTGTAAGTACTTAGCAGGAGAGCCCTCAAGCATCAACTAGGATGCTAGGCATCATCATTAGGCTATCTCCTCGTCAGACCGGCACTGCAATGTCTGGCGGACCACCCCACATATAGTGGTGGCACTCAACCGGAGATGGTATGGCAGATCCAATAGGGTCTGCAGTACGTACTGACAAAGAAAGGGGAGGAGAGTGAAAGCTAGGTTAAAATTGGCTCTGAGCCCCCGGCATCATAATTTAATCACTCAAAATGAGGATCAAGTCCAAGATTAAAAAACAAATAAAGGAGTTCTTAAAGGGAATAATGTCCCACTGTACTCCTAAAAAAAAAAAGGGAAAGCCTCCCCAAAATTCACAAGGGTACCCTTCCTCCACCTGGGCGCCCTATCATATCTGGCATTGGTTCGGTTTTAGAACCACTGTCAACTTTTTGCGATTCCTTCCTTCAACCTTTAGTGAAAGGTTCGAGTACCTATCTTAAAGACACAAAAGATGTCCTTAATTTGATTGAGGTTATCAATTCTACCATCCAAGTTCAGGTATTGATCACTTTGGATGTTGAGTCCTTGTACACTAACATTCCCCAGGAAGCCACCTCAGGAGTTGTTGAGTCTGCTCTCCTCCATAGTTCTTGGTCTTCCTCGACTCCTGTACACTTTGTGATGCAATGTGCTACACTGGCCATGACACAGAACTATTTTCAATTTGAAGAATCTCTGTACCATCAGATTCGGGTAACGTCTATGGGCAGTACATTCGCTCCAAGTCTGGCATTTTACCAACATCCAATCCCTTCTTTGATAACATCAAGTTGTGGCGTAGATATATAGATGACATTCTCATTATTTGGCAAGGATCCCTTCAGACTGTTGACCTTTTCACCAATTGGATCAATACTTTGGATCCTTTTTTGAGATTTACAGCTCATACTTCTACTACACAAGTTCCTTTTTTCGAATTAATGATCCAAATTGTTGACGGTAAACTGGTCACCGATACCTACCATAAAAGCACGGATCGGAATAGTTTGCTTTTGTACGATAGTCATCACCTGAAGGCCCTACGTGATAATCTTCCTGTTGGCCAATTTTTGAGGCTACGTCGCAACTGCACCTCAGTTCAATTATTTGAAGCTCAGGCACTCGAGTTGAAACACAAACTACACAATCGGCATTATCCTAAAAAGATTATCAATCCAGCCTATAAGAGAGCTCGGAACAATCATAGGGAACCTCTTTTAGCACCAGCAATGAGGGAAGAACAAGTGCGGTTAACGTGTGTATCCACTTACACTCCCATGTCTAACACCGTCAAAAAGCTTATTAACAAACAGTGGAACATTTTACAAAGTGGGGGCACGCAGATCTCAAGACCTCTATTTGCTTTTAAGAGATCCCCCAACATCAGGGACCTAGTTGTCCATACACGGCCACATAGACAAGGTGACTCGGAAAACCAGTCCACCTTCTGGAATTTACCCCCAGTCTCTGGGCATTACCCTTGTGGTTCTTGTAATGTCTGCCCCCTGACCAAACGGGTTGACAAACTGGATTTGAAACATGTGGTACCTGGCGTCTGACCAGACACACAAATTGTAACACTCGACAGTGTATCTATATGATTACTTGCCCCTGTAACCTGCAATACGTTGGCATGACAACCAGACCTGTGAAGCAGAGAATCAACGAACATTGCAGTAACATCAGATGTTTCCGTATCACCACTACATTGAGTTCACATTTTTTGGAAGCCAACCATGGCCCTAATGATTTGTGGTGGATAGTCTTAAAGGTGCCCAGATACAATGATAATGACTCTAAGTATCTTTTCCGGGCTGAACAACGTTGGATTTTTAAGCTTAAGACATCCAGCGAGGGTCTAAATTATGAGATCCCGTGGTGGACCCTATCACCTTAGTTTGTACATGATATTTTTACCTTTACTTAGGCTTGTGACTCCTCATTTGCTGCAATTTTGCACTATGCAGGCCTATTTATGGCTGCGTTCTCCTTACTCTCACAGATAATAGGATCGTGCCCGTGTTACTCCACAAGTTTCTTCTTTTTTTCTGGGATATGTTCCCATTTCCTAGGAACATGGCTGTTTAATTATAAGGAATCCTTTTTAACACCGTTACAGGACATTACTAACTACACTGGTCCATTACATTGGTGTCACTCTTTGCCATTATCTATATTCTTTAGTTTATTTACTCATTGTATTTAAGTGATTTCCACTTTTGACCATTATCCACATGAGATGGACCCGTTTATAGCAACACTAAGATGGCTGCCATTTTTTCATGGTTTTATTTCCCATTTTTAGTCCGTTTTCAGTTTTTACTACTGATCACGGACACCGGTGGTTCCTGAATGCGGCATATTTGCTGACTATTTAAAAATCTCCCGAGCGCGCTGTGCCTCTGTCTTCAGGCACGAGACCTCAGGTAGGTGTGACCGCTGGACCTCACGAAGAGTACAAGTAAGTCTTCCGTTTTGACTAATTTAACCTGCCACAACATGTGTTTACCTTTCTCCAATGTGCCGATTGAGTCACGAGGACTGTCAGCATGTTGTCGTTTGTTTTGGTTAACTAGATAGTGACCTGAGTTAACCTTCATTTAAAAACCTCCTGAGCGTGCTGTGCCTCTGTCTTCAGGCACGCGACCTCGGGGAGGTGTGACTGCTGGACCTCAGGAAGACTACAAGTAAGTCTTCCATTTTACTAAATTTAACCTGCCACGATGTGTGTTAACCTTGCTCCTACGTGCCGATTCAGTCACTAGGACTGTCAGCTTGTTTTTTTTTTTTTTTTGGTTGACTAGAGAGTAACCTGAGTTAACCTTTATTACGATCGACTCTTTGGACACAGGGGTTTCTTGCTGAATCCAATTTACATTCATTTACTCTATCACATTTACAATTTTTTTAACATATATGTTACAATGCTGGCAATATCCGTGGAATATGGCGTTTTCTTGAATTCCTTTATATTCCTATCTCTAGTGATAGTAGATTAATACCTTCAAACTTGATATATTTGGGAGAACAAAGCAGTGACTGGATGTATATGTTTTTATGCGCCAATTGAGACTACTCAATTCGTCAAGATACTTTAATGTTATTTTTTCTATACGTAGTGAACTCTCCTTTGGTTTGAGGTTTACGTGTCCCTATGATGCTCTTTCTCCACGTGGGATGGTAAGCCTTCTATGTTATGTCCATTGTGCCAGACTTTGTTATCGGGGTAATTATGTCTATCACATTCATTAAATTTTTTATGTCAGACACCAATGTATGTCTTTGTTTCTATCTCTTACGCAGGGCGACCTACCAACCAACTGACAGTGACAAATAGTCTGCGTCCAGTAAGTGACCTTTTAGCACTTACCGTTTGTTATTAATAGGAGAAGTAATAGTTGATGGTCCTGATGAAGCGCCATAGGATACATTTTTGACCGCAGAGGCGCGAAACATGTTGACCACACTGTGTTAGGACAGGGTACATCACCTCCTTTCCCTTTTTTTTAGGAGTACAGCGGGACATTATTCCCTTTAAGAACTCCTTTATTTGTTTTTTAATCTTGGCCTGATCCTCATTTTGAGTGTTTAAATTATGATGCCGGGGGCTCAGAGCCAATTTTAACCTAGCTTTCACTCTCCTCCCCTTTCTTTTTCAGTACGTACTGCAGACCCTTATGGATCTGCCATACCATCTCTGGTTGAGTGCCACCACTATATGTGGGGTGGTCCGCCAGACATTGCAGTGCCGGTCTGATGAGGAGATTCCCCAATGATGATGCCTAGCATCCTAGTTGATGCTTGAGGGCTCTCCTGCTAAGTACTGACACCTCTCGTCCCTGCATATAGATCTTTTGGAACAGTGTACTCAGTTTATTTAGAGGTTCAAGTTCAGAGAGATCGTACACTGTACCACAATTCTCTCAGTCCCTCTCTTTTTTTCATGAGGTTGAACAGCAGTTGTGCTGTGGGACTTGTGCCTTTTCCTAATTAGGATAACTTCAACTCATTTTTCTTTTTTTGTCTAGGTTTGACTATGGAGAATTTCCAGGGTCTCAGCTATGACGACGAGGTAGTTTCGGCTATTTTACAGACTCCGTCTATGCTGGCTAGTGATGGCTCGGCTCCATCAGGTAGTCTGAAAGAGGATTGGGACAAACTATCCTCTTTGAAGCGTGAATTGATCAAAACCATTATGCGTGGTACGATCATGACGGAATACCTTAGAGCCAACAGATTAACTGTGTCGAAAGTTCAATAAAAATGACAGTCACTCTAGTGGCATTTAAGAGCTGCCTCCTTGAGATTAATGCGGAACTCAATGAAACCAAAGAGTTCCTTACCCAGCAAAAAATCTCTAAATTACAAAAAGATATAGGCAAGTTCGAACGGGAGAAGGTCTATCACTATATCAAGGAAGACTTTGAGGCTGACGCACAATCCCGTTCATCAGATGAGTCCTCAGTATCTAACAAGAAGACTCGGCACTATAGCAGCAGCTCCTCATCCGACGGATGGGACACTGATGATAACATGCCCCAACCTTTCTACAATTTTCCTCAAACTAACGGACAGACGGAACGACTAAATCAAGGCCTCGAACAATATTTACGTAGCTTCTGCAATGCTACGCAGAGTAATTGGTCTACCTATTTACCACTTGCAGAATTTTCCTACAACAACTCAATACACAGTGCCTCGAAAGTCTCCCCTTTCTATGGCTCTTACAGTTTCCATCCTAAGGCCTTCCCAACTCCCCTGAAGGATACTTCCAATCTTCCTGCCATCTCCTCCTATGTTCGACAGCTACGGGGTGTCCAACGTATTATCCATTCCAACCTTGTGGCCACTAAGTCACGCATGAAAAAGATGGCTGATAAGAGACGTTGTGAGGCTCCTCACTATCAGGTCCGTGATAAAGTTTGGCTTTCCTCTAGATTTCTACCTCTCCGACTTACTCAGAACAAATTTAAACCCCGTTATTATGGTCCATTCCTGATTCTCAAAAAGATTAATCCAGTGTCTGTGCGTCTTCGCCTGCCCAAGACTTGGAGGATACACCCTGTGTTCCATGTCTCTCAACTCAAACCTTACCTTCCTGATCCTTTTCACAGACAATTCTCCTGTCCTCCCCCTCTGTTGATTGATAATGTGCCCGAGTACGAGGTCCAGGAAATCTGTGACTCTCGGTTTTTCCATGGACACCTCCAATATCTTATTCATTGAAAGGGCTACCCTATGAGAGACTGTTCCTGGGAAGATGACCATTCGGTTCATGCCCCTCTTTTGGTCTGTCACTTTTTCCGGCTTTTTCCTCACAAACCTGGGGCCTCGCGGAGGGGACCTACTGTCGTGCCGCGGCCTCAAGCACGGGCCGCGGCGGTGCGCACTCGCTTAACACTGCGGCCTGCAGGCAAGCCGCGGGGGAAGCCGCGGCTTGCAGGCAGGCCGCGGGAGAAGCCGCGACTCAGGTCAGGGGTCGCGGCACTCACCGCGCCCCCTCCTTTTGTTGTTTACTGCAAGGGCAGACGCGGCAGGGGAAGAGACTCCAAGTTGGGTCTCAAACCTGCCGCGCATAGCGCATTTAGTGCGCTTAACATTCTGTTGCATTTCATATAATATAGAAACCCTATTTTCCCTCACTTACCGGTCACAAAGGCAAAAGCCGACTGCATGCACATGATTTCTTTTTATACATGCTTCCTCCTTTCCCAGCATGCTGTTCACATCCTCTCTTCCCTGCATGCATTGCTCTCCTTTTCTAAGTACATGTTGCCTATCATTAAACATTACTTTTTCCCCAATCCAAGATGGTGGTATTTCTACTTCCTGTTTTTCACTTCCTGTCTATGGGTATATAAGGGGACTTCAGCTTCTTTCTCATTGCGTTGCAACACTCCTTTGGTGGTAGTCACGCTCCGGCTGGTTTCCTCTTGTGGAGCCAGTTATTCTTGACCTGTCTTTCGTCTCCAGTATTCCTGTACTCTCGGATCTTCAGTTCTAACGTCCTTGTGTCCCCCTTCTGTTTCAGGGAGTTCCTGTTGTAGTTTTTTTTGCCCTTTTGGGGTTTTTCCTCTGGGACTCCTTCTGGAGGGCACGAACTGTAGTGGCTTGCTATTGTCAAACAGCACCGTGGCTACCGGAAGGGGTCGCCCCTACCTCGGCCAGAGCAGAACCTGCCGGAACCGGGGTAGTTCCCCAACTCTCATCAACTTCGACGGTAAGCCCAGTGTGAACTGTGACAATCTTAGATTAATCCCTTTCCCACCAAGATAACCGGGTGTGGGTGCTTTTCTGTCAGATCTTCGAACTTGAATTGTCTATCTTTAGAGAGAAAGGTTTTACTGGGTGCTTAACGCCTCAAACATATTTAGGCTATGTTTTTTGATTGCAGGTACTTATTGGTTTTTATTTTATGTTATGTATTGTTCCTAATGTCTGTCTTGCTGCTTTTTTCTTTCTGTTCTGTTGGTGGCCACGTGTGATCGTATAACATCATAGTCAATTCAAAATAATAATAAAAAAGGGGGTTTCAGTGAACTGTGTTCATCCACTGGGTTATCATTGTGTCATTCAAAGTTTTCTTCCCTCCTCCACAGCATACAGGATGGGGCAACATGTGAGCCACTCCAGGCATTGGCTTACTTCACTGAGAATGGTGACATTTTATTTGGGTTCTCTTTTGATCTGCCTTATCCTACACAATAATTGTGTACTATGTACTATTTTGTGCACTTCCTGTACATGTGCCTCTCCTAGTGCAGGTGCGCAGATGAGTGAGAGAACCACATTGAAAGTTATTTGCGACTGGTCACAAGGTGAAGCCTGTGTGGTTTATGACCTTGCTGCCCTTTGATCGAATAGTCCTAATGCAGGTGCCAACTTTATTTGAATAGGCTTTGCAGAGGTCCAACTGAGACTCCACTGTTGATTTTTTAGCCCCCCCGCGCGCTTTAGAGCAGTGCGGCTGCACCGGTTGCTGATCTAGATTGGGGGGCGCTGTGTTTAGAAATGTTCTTTAGAAATTTGCGATTTAAAAGCGCCTGCTGAAACGTTGCTTGTCCATCCAGCCTTTAGGAATCAATTAAAATGTCAAGACACCTCTTGTGATAATGGTCCTGCCAGGGAGAGGGATGGGAGTTTTGCCTAGCAGCAGCTTTTACTCGCCATAAAGTAGCTTAGAGGGTTAACATGCCTGATGCAGAGAACAATATATTTTGTGTGGATAGCTGAGTGGATTAGTAAAGCCAGCCTTTACAAGTGCTTTAAAACAAATGTACGTGTGTAAAAGGGGGGCTGTGGAGAAATGAGGGGCACATTTGCAGGTGGTAGTGAGTGAATCCGAGGAGGTGGCCATGGGGTGGGTGGCGCCAAAAAAGACTGTCGCACAGGGAGCCACCAATGCTAAAGCCGCCTTGGTTTAGCCTGCTGGTGAACGTGCATGATACAAGTGTATATTACCCATGCATTTATGCATCTTTTCCTACTTTCTGAATTTAGAAAATCCGAAGTCTTTTAGACTTCAGAAATCCGAAGGTCTTCATCATGGCCCTTCACTCCCTTTCATGCTCGCGCATAAATGTTTAACCTTAAGAGCCTCTTCATAAAGGACATGCGGTTTAACCCGTGTACCATTTGATGCACATGATCACAGTATAACTCCTCTGCTCCTGCATGAACCACCGGCATTTCTAGGAAGGCAAATTGCCTTTTCCTCCTTATTCATTTAATCAAAAATGTTAAGATCAATAAGAAACTTTTATTTTAATCTTCCTTTACCGAGCAGCCAGCTTTGTTTGCTACCTGGCTGCCCATTAATTCGAGAGAAGAGAAATAATTTGATTGCTTTTACAGTACCTTGCAAGACAAATTTCCCGTTTGTTTCATCTCCTTGGGAACTATTTACAGGAAACCTAATGCAAAATTTGCAATTAAACTTGGTAGGGCTCAGTGTATCTCGATACACCCATTAAGCGAACCCTTCTGCACTGATAGATCACGGAGCATTAATAAAATATTCATAACAATGTTTAACACATTAGCCCAGTTAAAAAGCCACAGCATAAAAAACTGTTGAGAAAAAAGATCCCACTAAGGCAAGTGTTTACAGGATATCTATAGTAAGCACAGTAAAAGCAAAATGAGATAATGTCCTGGCACTGCTATAAAGGGGTACTTTCAGACGGAAAAATCAACAGCCACATGCATCCTATAATTTTGTATACACTCTCTTTTTATATTAATAAGAAATATTCAAATAAGGACCCAGGCACGATAGAACTTAGTTGTGCATATGTGCGGAATACACACATTGCACAAATCTCTTACATTTCCCGGGGTATCTTATGTTAAGCATTGCTTATGTAGAATGCGTTTTTCAATTATTTTTACGTTTTAAAGCTTCTTGATAACGAATGTGGAATTGGATTTTTTGGGTTTCCCATGGTGTGAACTCCGTGTGGATGTAGGAATGACTGCGGACGTTTCTGTAAAACCTTTGATTTTCTGCTTTTGAAAGTGTACAGAGGGAGTGGAATGATGGACGTTTGCTGTGGGCTGCGCCCCAAAAAATGCCATGAAATAAAGGAAGCTGTCAAGTGGATTTTAAAGGAGTGGACGTTAAAAATAAATGCAAGCAAAGAAACGTACACCCACAAAAGAGTCACTGAGCTAGAACGATGCTGATTTACTAAATCTGGCGCACACACGCTTTGGAAATCTTCTTACAACTATCCTACTTCTATCTAGTCCAGAACCGAATCTCCTACCTTACACATCTGAGGCATTGTAAATGGCAATGTATCAATATGATCCAACATGAAGCAGTAGCGTGCTACTCATCGAAAAGCGCTTCGACGCCTCGTCAGGGGTAGTAAGCGCTATATAAATACGATTACAATACAATACAATACAATAAAAAAGGTGTCTGCAGTGGGGTCAGAGGTACACAATATTTATGTATACACACCATTCACAAAACAGATGAAGTAGCAGGAACGGGAATGATCATATCAGAGTCAGAATGATCACACCAGTTCGTACACATGGGCTACCAGCATTCCTCATCTGTTGTTAGTTTTTCTAAACATCACTACGGCTGAAGGTGATAAGAAAAGCAGTAATTCTTGTATGCCTTTTGTGAAAATGTCAGGGCCAACCATCACTAGGCCTCTACAGACCACTTTAAGAATTAGACCGAGGCACTGAAAGCAAAACATAAACATTTTTGGTGATCCTCAAAATGATAAGGTATTGGGAATGTCAGTTCATATCACCAACCTGCCAATCGCATGCCATTCGTTCTTAAGCCTACTTAAATGGTGCAATATACTTCCTTACCCCTAATTCCTTTCAGAGGACCGCTAGCAGCATAGTTAGCATCCAAGAACAAGTCTAGATGCCAAGTCTTGTGCACATGTCACTTTACCCCATTCCAGGCAGGGCAGACAATGAGCTGCTATCCTGTGACACAGTTCTCACATAAGATTTGTGTGCTGGAATTCCCATGCAGCATTTCTACCATCAAAACCCATAAACTATCTGTTCTATAGTAATCAAAACTCATTCTGACAATCCATAGGCCATCTGCAATTGCAGGTGACTTGCCTATGTATTTCAATATTTCTTTTGCAGATATGACAGATGCATTTTCTTGTGATCAATGAGCATGGCATTACTGCAGACAAATGATTCTTTAAAGGTTCATCATACACATTTTAATTAGCCTTTGAAATGTGTACGACCCCCCCTATTATCATCATAAAAATACTTAATTCAGCTTAAAAGAGCCATAGAAGAGACACTCAATTACAAGCATCATAATCAGAAAACTCAATAAATAAAAATAAATAACAGTGTCACATATAAAACAGATTAAAACAGTTAATAGCAATTATGAATTTGGATAGCAGCATTTATAAAATTTAGCACCACCTCTAGTGTCTCCTCTCTGCCCAAATCCTGTATATAGGAAAAGGCAGGGTAGCTGCATCTGATACCTGAGAGAAGAAGGGCTGGGAGTAAAAACCTTCTTCTGGGGACTCTGTATAGATTACAAAAGAGGATAAAATGAAAGGTACTTTGATGCGAACTACTATCACAACCACATGGGGGAAGATTCTTGAACCAGGTACCTTGATTAGGAAATGCCAATAAAAAATGTGTAGATTTCAGGTGGAATCTAGTTAGTAAAAACCTGTGCCACTCGGAAGTGATCAAGCTACGATATAACTTGTGAAGTAATGGCTTTAAAAACAGACATACCCGAGCCCCAGATATATCAGCAGTTAAATCCTGGTTATGATTAAAGTGCTCATACAGGACCTTAGTTCTCTGTATAGCCCCCCTGGCAAGGAGGTAGGATACTGGAAATATTCCTTTGCCCCAAGACATGAAAACATGGAATTTACATATCTAATCCAAGGGATATCCATGGAGCATGCCAGTGACAAACAGTCCCTGATCACAGATCTGCACAGTTGGGCTTCAGGATTTAGCCATACTCTTAGCCAGAGCAATAAAGGTTGTATTTTTATATGATTGGCGATATCCCTCAGCCCCACTTCATCATGGCAAAAAACAGCTGGAGTGGATTGAGAGACTGCTAACAGCCTTCTCAAAAACTTATTTTCCACTACCTGTAGACTTGAACAGTTTGTGTAACCCCACAGTCCAGCTCCGAATGTGGCAATTGAAAGACATTTGCTTTTAAAAATGATCATCATTTCCTTAACTGGTTTATGTGACAGTTTTTTTTAGAACCTAATCATTGCATTAATGGCTCATTGAAACTGCAGGATGCAAACATTTATCAGAGATTTCCAGTTAAAATCAACATCAGGGATTGTAAGTATTTATGCACCCTCCAAAACATTTTTTTTGCTTTTTGATGACTTTGGGCCACACTTCATCATGTATGATTTTGTTCTAATAATTTTAAGGCCAATATTACCCATAAACATATTGAAAGTGTCTAATAGGGATTGCAGACCATTTGCTGTCCTTGAAATAAACACAGCATCATCAGCGTAGAGTAATACTGGTAATGGCTGAAAATTAATAATAGGGGGATCCACCCCCATCCTAGATAAAAAATCTTCAAGGCCATTGACATAAAGCAGAAAAGAAAAGGGGCAAACGCACACCCCTGTCTAACTCCCTTCAAAGAGGGGAATTACTCAGTAAGATCACCCTCCTGGCTAAAATGGACCCGAGCGGTGGTGCAGTCATAAAGTCTACTGAGTAAGGAGATCAAGTCTTCATCAATTCCCATATCTGACATGACAAACCACAATTTATGTCTATTAACTGTGTCAAAGGCACGGATAGGTCCCTGAAGGCTAAATGGAGACAGGGTTTTTTTTTAGCTTTGGTGTATTTCTGTACTATCAAGGTTAGGTTGAGAGTCTGTTCCATTGTGCCCAGCCCCGGTTGAAACCCAAACTGGACCTTTGAGAGGCTATTGGTCTCCTTAGCCCAATTTTCTAACTTGCTCGATAGCACACACCCTAAAATCTTGACAGAACTGTCTAAGAGAGAAATTTGGTGATAATACTGCGGATCTGCTCTGTCCCCCTTCTTGAAAATGGGCACAATTATCACCTCACTTCAGGTGTCTACCAAGGGGCCCATTATGGCAGCCCTCAAACTATTAGTGAGAAGAGGGGCGCAAATTCAGGCAGAGCTTTAAATATGTCAGCTGGAATTATATCTGGACCAGGAGCTTTGTCAGAGGGGCAGTTTTGAATAGCCTGAAATACCTAAGATACTTCCAATAAATTATGACGAGCTGTTATAAGTTGTTAGAAATGGGGTCTTTGGTTGACAGTCAGATTACCCCCTGTTCAAACAAGGACCCTCACTCTAGTCAGGGTAAAAGAGAATCACCCTCAGCTAACCCCTGCTTACCCCCTTGGTAGCTTGGCAGAGCAGTAGATTTAACTTCAGAGAGCTAGGTGTGAAGTATTTGTACCAACACACACAGTAACTTAATAAAAACACTACAAAATGACACAACACAATTTAGAAAAATATGAAATGTTTATCTAAACAAAACAAGACCCAAACAACAAAAATCCACAATACTCAAGTCAGGTTATCAACTAAAAAGCAAAAAGAGTCTTTATGTAGTTTAAAACAAACACTGACACTGTTGGCATACAAATGTACCTTGGGTGCGTAAAAAAAAAACCAGCACGGGCGAGTGTGCATTAAAAAGGGCTTTCGATATGTCAATTTCACTCATGAGCGAGACCTTGCGTTGTTTCTCCTCTCGTCGGGTCGGGGGCATCGTTACTTCCTTCTGCAGGAGAGCAATGCATCGATCCAGTCAGCACTCTCAGATCCGGGCAGGCCTTGTATTGTTTTCACATGCCCAGTGGTGCTTGCATCGAAAATCCAGCTGCACGATGATCCGAAAACCACGCAGCGCGGGTTGCGATCTCTCAGCCTCAGTCGCCAATGCTGCGCATCATTTCTCCAGCTCTCTGCATCGATTCTTCGGTCGCGTTTCCGGCGAGCATCGATTTTCAGAAGCAGAGCTGGCAGCGTGTCATTTTTTCAGCCGCAGGTCAGAGTCGCATTGATCTTTTCCAGGCACGACGCTCTGTGCACAGATTTCCTCCTCTTAGGCTGCCAGCTTCTCCATACAGGGCCCCAGGAACTGGATGGGCACCACAGGGAAGAGTAGGAGTCTCTCCAGAGACTCCAGGTGCTGGCAGAGAGAAGTCTTTGCTGTCTCTGAAACTTCAAACAACAGGAGGCAAGCTCTAAATCAAGCCCTTGGAGATTTCTTCTCAAGATGGAAGGCACACAAAGTCCAGTCTTTGCCCTCTTACTCTGGCAGAAGCAGCAACTGCAGGATAGCACCACTAAGCACAGTCACAGGCAGGGCAGCTCTTCTTCCTCAGCTCTTCAGCTCTTCTCCAGGCAGAGGTTCCTCCAGCTACTTATGTGGGTGGCACAACCAGTGCTGCGGGCCCATTAGTAGCATTTGATTTACAGGCCCTGGCACCTCTAGTGCACTTTACTAGGGTCTTACTAGTAAATCAAATATGCCAATCATGGATAAGCCAATTACATACACATTTTGTAAAGGAGCACTTGCACTTAAGAACTGGTTAGCAGTGGTAAAGTGTCCAGAGTAACAAAAACAGCAAAATCAGAGTCCAGCACACATCAACAACCTGGGAAACTGAGGCAAAAAGTTAAGGGAGACCACGCCAAGGATGAAAAGTCTTACATAAATGCATTCCCCCTTTGACAAACCCAGTCAAATCTCTCTGCAGAGTATTAACTTCTGTTTTAAAAATGTTAGAAAGATGCTCCAACCAAACTTGTGAGGGGACAATGGTAGCTATTATCGAATTATCTTTCTCAGCAAGTGGGGTGGAATTAACCACCTTCCAAAAAGCCTTCACATCTTTACTACTACTGGCCTCAATTAATTCATAACAAGCAAGTTCTCTAATTTTTTTCTTCCTAGCAGTGAGAGTAACCTTATAAATCCTTCTAGCCTTTTTAATATCAGATTGATTATGTGTTACAGAATTAGTGATCTTCTTTAGATCTTTGAGTGCAGATGTACATGCGTGATTAAACCAGTGGGGATTTCTATTTCTTTTAATACTTGACTGCTGTAATCTATCAGCAATATAACTTGTTATAGCAGAAAAGGCCTCAATAATATTTTTTGCCAGGGCATGCTCACCTAAGGCAGCCATGATCTCTTCCTTCTTGTTCTTCACCAGATCTATATGAAAACTGTGTTCATCTACCTTACCCCACTTGGTTATCGTGCCTTTTGCCTATTGAAACTCAAAGCTGGCTGCTGTGACTCGCCCTCAGAACCCATATCCCCACCTTGCCTAAACTCTAGAATTAGGAGGTTACGATTGCTCATGCAGGTTGGAATCACCCTAAACTTCCCTGCAAAGTGTGTAAGATCTTTAGAATAAACTACATAGTCAATTATTGACTGAGCACTGCCCCTTGTGAACGTGGGAATCCCCTTGACTTCTGGGGTTGGAAATGTCAACAGATTAGCAGCCATCAATCAATTTAACGCATTCCCATAAGGAGAATGTTTAAAATGATGAATGGGGCAATTGTATTCATCAGTAATGCCACAATTGTCTAATAGTTCCGAATCACTTACATGGGCATTGAAATCTTGAAATCACCCACCAAGATAATCATAATATCCTTCTTGCTTCTGTTCAGTGTACCATGGATCTTGAATTCAAAACTATCAATCACACTTGTGTCTGACCAGTCAAATATGTTATTGTAGTAGTTAATCAATAAAACATCATATGGGGCCTGGCAATTTGAGAAGGAGTATCAGGTAATTTGGTGTTGTATCAATGATACTTGTAGCTACTTCTTTTACAGAAACAGATATAAATATAACCAAACCTCCCTTGGCCCTTCCCAATGGTGATTTTATAGCAGGAGAAAAATAGGTGGTGAAGCCGTTAATATTAGGGGGATCCAAAAGCCAAGATTCCTGACAGCAGATAATTGAGTATTGACAAACAAACTTTAGCCAAGCTGAGTTATCCAACTTATGACTCAAACCAGCCACCTTCCATGAAATAAGCCCTGAAATTGTGACTGAAGAAATATTTGTTCAACTAGAGGGGTGGATATCTATTGTGGGGAATGACCCTCTCCTGGCCTCCCTCTGGCGCTTTCCTACGGATTGATGGTCAATCCAATTGCTCCAAGTAATTCATAGACTCAGAGATGTCAGCTAAAGAAATCAGACGATCAGAAAGCCTGGACTGATGGGAAGAGCTGGATTTCTGCAAGTCAGGTTTACTAGAACTAGACTGCTATGCCTGAGTGGAGGAAAAATATGACAGCCATCTTCCCCTTATAGATCCAAAATCAAGTGTTGATGTAAACAAACGGTGATGCAGATTAGCAACTAGCTGTGGGTTCCTAAAATTAATAATACACTCCCCTAGAGAGGCTTTACTGGAGGAGCCTATCCACAGTAGTCTTCCCACAGTTAAAATTTCTCCAGAAAGATCTGAACTCCAGCCCGAATATTTCCTAACCCAGTCCGGGGCAAAAGTCCAATAATAAGCGCCTCTGGGTACAAAGGAAATGACAGTGGCGGCTTCCTGCCACTAAGGAGTCTGGTTGTGGTAGTCCTGAAGCCCCCAGCCCCCTCTCAGCACATCCCCCACTAACAGTCCCAGCTGGTGCACGTATTTTACAATCACACAAAGAAATGTGTAAAGTATTTATACAGCACTTCAAACAGTAATAAACTGAAAACACCACCAATTTAGAAGAAATAGAGTAGAATGAAATAAATAATTTAAAACCAAAATAACAAAAATTTAATCAGTAGAACCGAAGATACGCATTTCTAAATATTTAAGTGAAATTAGTGCAAAAAAGTGCAAAGTGCAAACTGTGGTAATCTGTGGTAATCTGGTCGCGTCAGACCAGGACAAAGTCACAAATTCATTTTGACTGTGATGGAGCACATGCCAGCTACTGGGACCAAGTTGGGTCCAATGAACAAGAGTACCTTAAATCCTTGTTACAGAGCACTAAAAGGTCCTTGAACAAGGATGCATCACGCAGCGGAGGCAGTGAGGTCCTTGAGAGGAGATGCACAGTGGCAGTTCCAAGAAGATGTGAGGCTGCAATGTGAGATCCTACATGGGGCATGTTGGTACCACAGTTGAGCTCGCAGTGCACCTTAAGGCACACTTCTGAGGGCCCAGGATTGGTGTGGCACAACGTGTGGGGTAGAACTCACAAAAGGCAGTCCAGTTGCTGGGTTCAAGGTTGTTGGAGTCTTCTGTCCATGAAGCTCTGATCAGAAGGCCAGCCGACTACCCCTTGGAGACACTCTGGTGGTCTTGGGTTCAAGATGCAGGTCCTTTTCACTTAGGCCAGAGGACAGCACAGCAGGACTGCAAAGGGGCAGACCTTCTTGCAGCAAAGCAGCACAGCAGTCCTTCTTCTGAGTCTCCTACAGGTCCAGATATGTTCTGAAGTGTTGGGGTTTGAGGCCTAATATGTACACCTCGTGCCCACTTTGATGTGTGAGACACATATAGAGGCTTCTACCCTGTGACGTGTTAGGCATCCCATTGCTCCCTACCCTTGTCCCAGCATGCTAGGAGTCATACAAACATAGTGACAAACTCTTTGTGAGAGTGCTTAGGTAGAGCCTTTGTGATGTGCTAGTAAGGTAGGTGACAGCTCCTCCCCCCCACATGAATCCAGAGATGGCTTACACTGCCAACACCTACGGCCCTTTGTTTCACAGTCTGGTGGCAATACACAAAGACCAGCTGCCAGCTACCCCTAGTCATAGGATCCAGGCACAGCCTGCAGGTAACATTGTGACAAAAAATCTGAAATTGAATAGGACTTTCAATCACAATTATTTAGACACCAAACTCGACATGTCAGCCTGCTCCTAATTGAAAGTTATTACCTATTGAATGTAATATGGTAACCCAATGTGATCCTCTGCAAGAGGTAGGCCTTGTAGTATTGAAAAATG
The DNA here is from genome assembly GCF_031143425.1 of Pleurodeles waltl. Taxonomy (NCBI): domain Eukaryota; kingdom Metazoa; phylum Chordata; class Amphibia; order Caudata; family Salamandridae; genus Pleurodeles; species Pleurodeles waltl. Next base: position 771,444,099 of record NC_090439.1, on the reverse strand, counting down.
AACTAAAGAGTTTTACATCATCAGGTCATGTAAAACTTAAAAGTACGTGTCCAACTTTTTAAATACAATGCTCTCTGCCATGTGGGATATTCATGGCCTACTTTAGAAGTGACTTATATATCTTAAAAAGGAAGGTTTATTTTGCCAAGTTAAAATGGCACTTTAAAACTGCACAAACTAGCTTCAGTTGCAGACCCGAGACTTGTTTGAAAAGGCTAGTTAAGCGGATGGCACAAGAAGTGCTGAAAGTCCACTTGTAGCATTCAATTTACAGACCCTGGGTTCATGCAATACCACTCTACTAGGGACTTACAAGTAAATTAAATGTGCCAATTGGCTTCAAGCCAAATCTGCTGTGTTTAGGAGAGAGAGCACAAGCAGTTTAGCACTGGCTAGCAGTAGTAAAGGGCACAGAGCCCTAAGACCAACAAAAAAGTGATCAGCGAAAATACGACAGGTGAAGGCTAAGGGTTTGTTTGAAGACAACTCTAAGGCTGACAGGTCTAACGCCTTTTGATGCATCAGCCCCGTTTTCTAATAGGTCAGTATTGATAGCAGGTCCTGATGAATAACCCAAGATTTAAACATTAAATGCAAGCTGCAGTGGCAGGTACATGTGTCGCCATGCACATGGATAGTGGTAAAAAGTGTAAAACAAAGCTTTCCATATATCAACAAAATTCATAAGTGCAAGCATCGTTATATGTGATACCTTCAGCTAATCCTGACTTTTTACCCATCTGCACATTCCTGCTGGCTTGTTAAGCCCACATTTAGAGTGCTAACAGAAAAATTAAAGTCTCCGAATGCAATGTGATCTCTTTTAGAAGAACATGGTTGACTTAAGAAAATACATTTTCTATGGGGATGGTTGACAGCTATGATTATCCTCACAACAGCAGTACTACCTTGAGGTATTCAAGCAAAGAGTGCAGAAAAGCTGTGAAAATCTTGCTTAAAGTATCAAGATCCATGTGCCTTAGAATGCAGGGCTACACATGAATCTGGTATAATTCAACATTTTAAATGTTTCACAAGGTACCTTGCTGTTGGGAGGGTTGACCACCCTTATAATGTCATAATATTCAGTAATGGTTAGGGGTTAAAGAACCTCAAACTGTATCCAGGAATGTGATTATTTTTACATTTGAATGCAGCACTTTTACACTTTTTAAATCAATTATTAGTCCTTTAAACCAGATGAAGTCCTGGCAGAGGGAGTGTGAGAGATATTGAGATGTAAGATAGGGTACTAAGATGGGAGTGTCAGAGTGTAATACACAGAATTTTTAGACAGTGTAACATAAATCAATTGGACTCGCTGCCAATGGGAAGACACCACACATCCTGCATTAATTCTCCTTTGAAGTAAATATGTGATTTATAACAATCACTTCACAAAACACGTCTGTTTTTGTCTATTCGGGGGGGGGGTAAAATAAATACCAAGTAAGCGTTGATTTCACAAGGTTCAATAACCCAACATATATTGTTTACATACTTCGTTGAATATAACTTATTTGAAAATGTATTGAGAAAATTTATTCATAAGATTCAGCACAAAGACCTACATAAATATTTCACTTTAAAACAACTGATTCACTTACACTATTAACACATAAACAAAATGGAATCATACTAACGATAATGACTCCTGTTGCAAGCAAAGTGCAAACCTTCACCTTTACAAAACAAGAAAGTAGTTACGTGACGTGTATGCCGCCAAACAAAAGTGTCTTGCTTTTACAAATACATTTGAAAAACTGTTCAAAATATCCAAATAAGTTCTCCCTTATAAAGGATTTATTTTTTACCACACAAAAAGCATTGCACTTCTAAAACGAAATTCTACTAAGAGGCAAGTTTCACTTCCTAAATGATTCATGCACAAACAAGACTTTGAGCTAACGCTATCAATTTAAATAAGTATCAGTTAATCAGAGCCATTATGTGGAAATCTGATTGTCAAATGAAGGCTATTGCTACATTGAGGCAGGCCCCCATAAACAACATGTCCATCCTGGACTTGCTCCCCAAGTACACCAAGACAACAAGAAAATCACTTCTTAAATACTTAGCAATGTCTACTGACACCTGAATGCCCAACTGCTTAGGCATAAACTCAAGACATGCTCTGCTGATTTAAGTGCAGTGGTGCATCAACTTGTAATAGGGCAGATCTAGACACATACACTTTTGAAGAGTTGAAGTCTTTCCAAATTTACTGAGACTTGTGAGAAACTGGGGCTGATTGCAGAGGCCCCCTAACTTTTTGCCCCCATTTTCCACTTTATGCTGGTGTTTTCCTGACTCTGATGGTGCCCTGGGTACTGCTAACCAGTCCCAGGGCCTGTGCTCTGTGTAAAATGGATATGCAAATTAGGCTAATTATAATTGGCTAAGTTAACCTACCTATAAGTCCCTAGTATATGGTAGGGCATGTAGGTTTAGGGACCACAGCATAGGTGGTGCACACCTAGGTGCATTGCTGAGGTGCCCAGTGTCATTTTAAAAGCAAGCCTGCCTTGCTGGCTGCTTTTAAATTAAAGTTATATGCAAATTCGACTTTGGAATTAAAGGTACTTCCAAAGTCTTAAACTACCTTATTTTTACATATAAGTCACCCCTAAGGTGTGCCCTATGTGCCCCTAGGGCAGGGTGCCATGTAACTATAAGCAGGGATTTTATAAAAATAGATTTATAAGCCCTGGTGAGGTAAAAACAGCCAAATTCGTTTTTCCCTCATTGAAGTAAATGGCCTTCATAGGCTAGAATGGGCAGACTTTATTTAAAATTTTAAAGTCTCCTTAAATGTTACATACCAAGAATTTGGTATCAAATTGATTGTTATAATAAATCCCACAACTTCCAGTTGTTGGATTTAATATAACTAGTGCAGGTAAAAAGTTTAGACTTTACCTAAAAAGTTGCCAATTTCAGCTCTGCATTGTTTTTGCTGCTGTGCTCTGATTGGCCAGCCTGCAGCAGCTTCTGCCAGGCTACTTTAATGAGGTGTGAAGTGGCCTGACTTCACACAAAGGAATGTGCTTGGGGGAGAGAATCTCCCCTCAGCAGATGGGGAAGCAGGAAGGGGGAGGGCTGCCAAACTGGTCTTCAAAGGCAGAGAAGGACATCTGGAGCACCCAGCAACACCCCCACATCCTGCAACCCCAGACAGATAGGTGCCCCCTTGATTAGATTAGGAGAGGGCAGGAGAGGGGTGTGTTTATGATTTTTAGCCACACCAGTGGGTGGGCTCAGCCAGATCTCTCCTCCAAAAATCAGATTCATCCATTTTGGATTTTTAGAGACTATTGCCTTCTGGGATGGATTTTTGCCACACTTCCCAGGAAGTGGTCATCACAGGGGGACGACCCTGTCCCTGATTGGAGGACCAGGGCCCCCCTGCTTTTCACCCAGGAGCAAGGATAAAACTGGCAGACCTGCACCCACGCCTCAGATCCCCTCCAGAATTCAACAAGAAAGGAACTAAAGAAGAAGAAGGACTGCCCTGCTGGACCCCTGGCCTGCACCTGGACCCTGCACTCAGAAGGACTGCACCAGCTGCACACTTGGGCTTCACCACAAGAAGGACTTTGCCTGGCTTCAACTGGTTCAAGGAGGGACTCCCTGTTTGCTACAGGTGAAAAATTGCTTAACCAGAGTCCCCTGCACCAACTCCTGAAGAAAGCGACCAGCTGACCACTGTCCAGTGGCCAAAAAGGAGTTTGCGCCAGGTGCATTCTGGGAGTTGAAGTCCGCACCCCCAAGGACCATCACAGAACTTCTGGACCCTTGGGGTGAGCTGTGGACCCCAAAAGAACCTTAAAAGAACATCTGGGTGAAGCCCCAGAAGTTTGGAAAAGATTGGAGAAATTTTGGAAAAAAGCTCCATAAAGTGACCGACCCGACGCGGAAATTCTAGCCGGCTTGCCTCAACCGCGACCCGGCCTGACTTCGTGGTTCGTCCCGGTAAAGAAAAACATCCGAAAAAAAGACTAAGTCCGAACGTAAAAAGTTGACCGGGACCTTCCAGCCATCGTATCCGAGAAGGGCTCCACGGACGTCGGATCAAGATCCAGGTTTACCCCGGTCGAAGGATTTTCATCTCGAAAAAACGACTAAGTCCGAAGGTAGAAATCACCACCGAGGAAACCGACTTCGCGTATCCGGACAAGGGCTCCAGGAGTTCGGATCCAACTGGCAGGTTCGTCCCGGTGAAGAAAAACTTCAAAATAAAGGCTAAGTCAGAAGGTAACTTTTTAACCGAGGCTTCCCGCGACCTGTAGCCGAGCAGGGCTCCATCGCGGTCGGCCTGAAAGTTTGACTTTGTCCCGGTCCTGGTGCAACCAGATTACCCGATTGGCGCTTTTCGTTTCTAAGCGCTAGAAAATAATAATACTTTAAAAATTCATATTTCCGGTTCCCCTGAACCGATTTTAATCGTTTTTGTGTCATTTTAAAGATAAAAATATAAGCTATTTTTATAAATTGGTTTTGGATTTTTAAACTGTTTCCTGTGTTTTATTTAATTACTGTTTTGTGATATTTGAATGCTTTACACTTTGTCTCCTAAGTTAAGCCTTGACGCTCGATGCCAAGCTACCAAGGGTAGAGCTGGGATTAATTTACTGAGACCTAACTGTACTTTTGTGGAGGTTTGTGGCTTGTTGCTAGGTGTAGGTACCTACCTGCCCTACCAATAACCCATTTTCCAACATAATTGGAAGCAGCGACGGGATCCTGTACTTGTGTTCAATATCACGTTACAGTTTTAGATAAAACAAATTAAAAATCCTTTAAATTGTCCTAGTGCAAAAATTGTTTTTAATTTTTTTATTTTTTTTATTTTTTTTTTAATTAATTTGGATTAATTTCAATTATTGAATTTTTGTAATTTTTCTAAATTCTTGTTACCAATTTTTGCAAAAAGTTTTTGTTGACACAAAACCAGGGAACCATGGAGCTTGATCTGGCTAGCCTACCCACACAGACAGTAGTCCAGCTTAGGGGGTTGTGTATTGAGAGAGGGTTGCCTGCAACCCCTGATCTCAGGAAGCAAATCCTGATTAAATCCCTGACAGCATGGGCTGAGGCCCAAGAGGTAGAGACAGAGGAAGCTCCAGAGGAGGAAGAAAAAGAGGAAGATGCTAACTCTAACCACTCAGGGGAGGGAAGGCATCAGACCCCAAGTGAGGAAGAGGAGGAACGGTCCTCACTGGACACAGTCACTAGGGGCAGACCCAAAGCTAGTGGTAGGAAGAGGGTCCTTTCAGGAGGAGAGAACCCATCCATCAGGGAGAGAGAGCTGGAAGCCCAGCTAGCCTACATAGCTTTGGAAGCAGATAAGCTTGCCCTAGAAAAGAAAAAGTGGGCATACAAAGAAAAAAGAGATGGAAGCAGCGATAAAGAAGCTGAGGTGTCCATGGGTGGGGGAGTTTGCCCCAGATTACCGAAGGGGGTGGTCCCTGCTTATGTAGAGGGGGATGACATAGATAAGTGGCTGGAGGCCTTTGAGAGGGCACTCCAAATGAGAAGGGTTAGGCCTCAATACTGGGGTTCCCTTTTGTGGGAGTTGGTCCCCAACTCAGGGAGGGATAGGCTTCTGACCTTAAGGGGGGAGGAGGCAGATTCATACCCTAGTATGAAAAGGTGCTTAGCCAAGAAGTTTGGTCTGACCCCAGAGCAATATAGAATGAAGTTCAGGGACACCCAGAAGGTCAGTACCCAGTCTTGGGTTGACTTTGTGGACACCTCACTAAAGGCACTAGAGGGCTGGATTATTGGCAACAAAGTAAATACTTATGAGGGGTTATACAATCTGATCATGAGAGAGCACATCTTGACCAATTGTATCCAAGAAAGGTTACGCCAGCATCTAGTGGACTCTAAGCTGACCAACCCTAGAGAGCTAGGGGAGGCAGCTGATGAGTGGTTGAGAACCAGGGTGGTTGTCAAGTCCCAGGGGGGAGACTCCAAGAAGGGGGGGACAGGTCCCCAAAAACCTAAGGAGGGAGGTGGTAAGCCCACCACAGAGACTCCCTCTGTACCCCAGAACCCTAAGAAGGAGGAGAGTAAATCCCACTCCCACTCTGACATGCAGAGACAGGGAGACCCAGGGTTAAAAAAGCTCTTGGACAGTAGGGCTTGCTTTGACTGTCAGCAGACAGGTCACTTCAGAGGAGATGCAGCCTGTCCAAAGAAGGTGGTTAGCACTGGGCTGTCCAGTGTAGCCATAGAGGAGGATTCCTCAGATGATGAAGTCCTCCTAGCATTGTGCTGGGAGACAGGACCAGATGGTAAGCTGGTGATCCCTGAGGGTGGGAGTAGGCACTTCCACCACATTCAAGTGAATGGGATCCCTACCACTGGCCTGAGAGACACCTGTGCTAGTCACACTGTAGTGAGTGACCGGTTAGTGACCCCAGACATGTATGTCCCAGGAAAGACAAAGAAAGTCAGGATAGCCACAGGGGAGGTCACCTCCAAACCTGTAGCCATAGTGCCCCTAGAGAGGGAGGGTATCCTTGACTGGATTAGGGTGGTAGTCAGTGCTGACCTTCCCCTAGATTGTATCCTGGGCAATGACCTCCCAGAGGTGAGTCTGGTCACAGATGGGGTGGTCGCCCAGGGCGCCCCCCCAACCCAAAGTCCTGGGGAGTCAGTCCCTACAGTTAGGAGACAGGGGTCCCCAAGAAAAGGAAAGAAGAAAAGGAAGGGTAGGCCACTCTTAAAGAGAGTTCCAGGGAGCCAAAGGCCTTCTGCCCCAGTAAGGGGGGAGCCCAGAGTTGGCACTGGTGAGGCCTCACCTGACCCCAAGGAAGTCCTGAGTAGTCAGGCAGCTGTCCAGATGCAAGATGTTGCCCCTGCACTGACAGAAGGGAGAGTGGAAGGAGGGTGTCTGCCACAGGAGGTGGTAGCCCCCCACTCTAGACAGCAAGAGGGGTGCCAGGACCCCAAAGTTGCCCTTAAAGCAGCTCAGCCACCTGTCAGTGGAGAGCTTAGGGTGTGGTTCTGGGTACTGACAGCTGTCAGTAGCCTCTGCTGGGTGCTAGCCTTCCTGGCAGCACTGTACTTGGCCTGGGAGGCAGACCCCAAGGCCAATAGCAAAGTAGGCCCCCTGACCCTGTTGGTCATGGTGGGGTTGCTCAAGTGTTGGGTGACCTCTTTGGGTAAGCTAGGTCTTGCCCTAGCAAAGTTAGGAGTAGGGGAGGTGGGCACCTCACTACCCAAGTTGGCAGAGAGAGAGGAGGAAGACCCCCCTAGAGGGAAGTTTCAGTTTGGGTTGGGTCCTTTTACTGATGGGATGGCTTCACTACCCAGAGGGAGTGACCCTGACAGGAGGATATAAGGCAGAGTAGGCCCTGCAAAGAAACAGCCAGTTTTCTTCACTGTCTTCCTCGCCTAACAAGCCAGGAAGACTCTCCCAGGGTTGGGCTGAGTCTCCTGGGCGTGTGGGCTGGGGGGGGGTTGTGTGAGAAACTGGGGCTGATTGCAGAGGCCCCCTAACTTTTTGCCCCCATTTTCCACTTTATGCTGGTGTTTTCCTGACTCTGATGGTGCCCTGGGTACTGCTAACCAGTCCCAGGGCCTGTGCTCTGTGTAAAATGGATATGCAAATTAGGCTAATTATAATTGGCTAAGTTAACCTACCTATAAGTCCCTAGTATATGGTAGGGCATGTAGGTTTAGGGACCACAGCATAGGTGGTGCACACCTAGGTGCATTGCTGAGGTGCCCAGTGTCATTTTAAAAGCAAGCCTGCCTTGCTGGCTGCTTTTAAATTAAAGTTATATGCAAATTCGACTTTGGAATTAAAGGTACTTCCAAAGTCTTAAACTACCTTATTTTTACATATAAGTCACCCCTAAGGTGTGCCCTATGTGCCCCTAGGGCAGGGTGCCATGTAACTATAAGCAGGGATTTTATAAAAATAGATTTATAAGCCCTGGTGAGGTAAAAACAGCCAAATTCGTTTTTCCCTCATTGAAGTAAATGGCCTTCATAGGCTAGAATGGGCAGACTTTATTTAAAATTTTAAAGTCTCCTTAAATGTTACATAACAAGAATTTGGTATCAAATTGATTGTTATAATAAATCCCACAACTTCCAGTTGTTGGATTTAATATAACTAGTGCAGGTAAAAAGTTTAGACTTTACCTAAAAAGTTGCCAATTTCAGCTCTGCATTGTTTTTGCTGCTGTGCTCTGATTGGCCAGCCTGCAGCAGCTTCTGCCAGGCTACTTTAATGAGGTGTGAAGTGGCCTGACTTCACACAAAGGAATGTGCTTGGGGGAGAGAATCTCCCCTCAGCAGATGGGGAAGCAGGAAGGGGGAGGGCTGCCAAACTGGTCTTCAAAGGCAGAGAAGGACATCTGGAGCACCCAGCAACACCCCCACATCCTGCAACCCCAGACAGATAGGTGCCCCCTTGATTAGATTAGGAGAGGGCAGGAGAGGGGTGTGTTTATGATTTTTAGCCACACCAGTGGGTGGGCTCAGCCAGATCTCTCCTCCAAAAATCAGATTCATCCATTTTGGATTTTTAGAGACTATTGCCTTCTGGGATGGATTTTTGCCACACTTCCCAGGAAGTGGTCATCACAGGGGGACGACCCTGTCCCTGATTGGAGGACCAGGGCCCCCCTGCTTTTCACCCAGGAGCAAGGATAAAACTGGCAGACCTGCACCCACGCCTCAGATCCCCTCCAGAATTCAACAAGAAAGGAACTAAAGAAGAAGAAGGACTGCCCTGCTGGACCCCTGGCCTGCACCTGGACCCTGCACTCAGAAGGACTGCACCAGCTGCACACTTGGGCTTCACCACAAGAAGGACTTTGCCTGGCTTCAACTGGTTCAAGGAGGGACTCCCTGTTTGCTACAGGTGAAAAATTGCTAAACCAGAGTCCCCTGCACCAACTCCTGAAGAAAGCGACCAGCTGACCACTGTCCAGTGGCCAAAAAGGAGTTTGCGCCAGGTGCATTCTGGGAGTTGAAGTCCGCACCCCCAAGGACCATCACAGAACTTCTGGACCCTTGGGGTGAGCTGTGGACCCCAAAAGAACCTTAAAAGAACATCTGGGTGAAGCCCCAGAAGTTTGGAAAAGATTGGAGAAATTTTGGAAAAAAGCTCCATAAAGTGACCGACCCGACGCGGAAATTCTAGCCGGCTTGCCTCAACCGCGACCCGGCCTGACTTCGTGGTTCGTCCCGGTAAAGAAAAACATCCGAAAAAAAGACTAAGTCCGAACGTAAAAAGTTGACCGGGACCTTCCAGCCATCGTATCCGAGAAGGGCTCCACGGACGTCGGATCAAGATCCAGGTTTACCCCGGTCGAAGGATTTTCATCTCGAAAAAACGACTAAGTCCGAAGGTAGAAATCACCACCGAGGAAACCGACTTCGCGTATCCGGACAAGGGCTCCAGGAGGTCGGATCCAACTGGCAGGTTCGTCCCGGTGAAGAAAAACTTCAAAATAAAGACTAAGTCAGAAGGTAACTTTTTAACCGAGGCTTCCCGCGACCTGTAGCCGAGCAGGGCTCCATCGCGGTCGGCCTGAAAGTTTGACTTTGTCCCGGTCCTGGTGCAACCAGATGACCCGATTGGCGCTTTTCGTTTCTAAGCGCTAGAAAATAATAATACTTTAAAAATTCATATCTCCGGTTCCCCTGAACCGATTTTAATCGTTTTTGTGTCATTTTAAAGATAAAAATATAAGCTATTTTTATAAATTGGTTTTGGATTTTTAAACTGTTTCCTGTGTTTTATTTAATTACTGTTTTGTGATATTTGAATGCTTTACACTTTGTCTCCTAAGTTAAGCCTTGACGCTCGATGCCAAGCTACCAAGGGTAGAGCTGGGATTAATTTACTGAGACCTAACTGTACTTTTGTGGAGGTTTGTGGCTTGTTGCTAGGTGTAGGTACCTACCTGCCCTACCAATAACCCATTTTCCAACAAGACTCAATCACCATGAACTAAAACTTCTCTCCAAGATCATTACTGTCAAGCCAATGTACTTCAGCCTTCGGAAACAGTCAACCTGCATGAATTAAAATTGCCTTACTTTACATTTGTGTCAGTATACACTCCTTTTTTGATAAACAGATTTTTTTAGATTTTAAAGAAAAGTTACATAACAGGAAATAATAAAAGCCACAATAATAGTGTATCAAGCCATCCATCTCCACCCCTACATCCTTTCTCCCAACACCCCCTAAAAAATAATGACATGCCCCACCAAAGAGTTCAGTGTTGAAGATAAGCCATTATACTCCCACCATTTTACCCAAATGTTGGAGAATTTAACAGGGCAGCCCCTGGCAATGTAGATTGGTTCTTCCACTTTATCACACCAGTCTGTGCCAGCTTGCCATTGTTTCAGTGTGGAGGGTTGCCTCCAAGCACGAGCATTATCCGTTTTACCCACCAGAGTCACTAACTCTAGTAATATCCTGTCCCCACGGGACCACACCCCAGCTACCCAAGCAATCAGAGCATTGCCACCTTGAGTATTAATTGTAATGAGCTTCTCATAACCGCTGGCAGGGCAGTGTCCACCCGCCACCAACGGAGGGCAATCTGCGGCACAAGCACTCCATGTGAAAGAAGTCGGATCCCTAGGATTGGCAACATGCACATCTAACATCATGGAGGATCCACACACTGCCCAGTCTTAGGGGAGTCATATAGGTGCAGTGGAGACCTCCCACCAAACGATGTCATCCACCTCCCCAATTCAATCCTCCCATTTTGAGTGCAGTTTTGCCAATGAACCAGGTGTGTAACCCACCAAGGCTCAGTATATTCAGGAGATTCCACCTATTAGAAATGGGGTCTAAGGTTAGCAGTCAGGTTACCCCCATCCAAGCAAGGATCCTCACTCTAGTCAGGATAAAGGAGAATCACACTCAGTTATCCCCCGCTAACCACCTATGTAGCTTGGCACGAGCAGGCAGGCTTAACTTCAGAAGCAATGTGTAAAGTATTTGTACCAAAACACACAGTAATACTGTATAAACAGTACAAAATGGATGCCACACCAGTTCAGAAAAATACGTAATATTTAACTAACTCTAACAAGACCAAAATGACAAAAATCCAACATCCACAAGTAAAGATATGAATTTAAAAAAAGAATAAGAGTCTTAATCCTTAAAGAACAGTGAGAACGCTGTTACGCAAAGTACCTGGTTAGTGTCAGAAATAAAGCCGCACGGGCCAGCGTGTGTCAGAAAAGGGTAGTGATGCGTTGATTTCTGACTCAGTAAGTAAATTTGTGCATATTTTCCTTCTCTTTTTTCCCTCGCAAGACAGCAATGCGTCGACTTTGGGAAGGGGCACCTCGGGTCTGCGCAGAGTCGGGTTGACTTGGATGCCCAAGAACGATACATGGAAAATCCGGTCGCACTGTGTTAGAATACCACGTTGCATGGGGTTTGCATCATTATGTATCTCTGTAAATGGGTATTTCGCATCATTTCTCCAGCTGCGTTGCATGAATATCCCAGCCTCGATGCAGGTGGAGCATCGATTTCAGCCACGTTGCAGAAGGTGTGTTGTAAATTTCCCTGCGCGGCGTTCTGTGCGTGGATTTCAGTTCTGGCCTGGCAGCTTCACCTTTCAAGGACCCAGGGACTGGATAGGGCAGCACTTGGCAGGGCAAGAGTCTCAGTAGAGAGTCCAGGTGCTTGCTGGAGAAGTCTTTGATGGCCCTGAGACTTCAACAAAAGGAAGCAAGCTAAGTTCAAGCCCTTGGAGATTCTTCTCAAGCAGGAATACAAAACAAAAAACGTTTTTTGTCCCCTTTCACAGGCAGAAGCAGAAACTGCAGGACAGCCCAACAAAGCTCAGTCACAGGGAGGAGCAGCACTTCTCAGCTCTTCAGCTCTGCTCCTTGCAAGAGGTTCCTCTTGGTTCCAGAAGTGATCTAATTTTCAGGGGTTTTGGGTCCACTATTTAGGCAAACTTCAAAAGAAAGTCTCTCTTGTTTGTGAGATCCTGCCTTGCCCAGGCCAGGCCCCAGATACACACCAGGTAGTTGGAGTCTGCATTGTGTGAGGGTAGGCATAGCCCTTTCAGGAGTGAGTGACCATTCCTACCATCCCCCCAGCACAGATGGCTCATCAGGATATCCAGGCTACACCCCAGCTCCCTTTGTGTCACTGTCCAGAGGATAGGTGCAAACAGCCAACTGTCAAACTGACCCAGACAGAGAAACCACAAACAGACAGAGTCACAGAATGGTTTAGGCAAGACAACTTCTAAAAGTGGCATTTATAAACACACAGTTTAATAAACTTTACTAAAAGATGTATTTTTAAATTGTAAGTTCAGAGACCCCAACTTACATATTTCTGTCTGCTGCCAAAGGGAAACTGCACTTTAATAATGTTTAAAGGCACTTCCCATGTAGAGAGTGCTAGGCACAGTGATAACCAAATTTGGCAGTATTTCACTGTCAGGACATATAAACCACATTAGTATATGTCCTACCTTAAACATACACTTCACCCTGCCCAGGGGCTGCTTAGGGGCTACCCTCGGGGTTCCTTGTATGTAAAAAAGGGAACGTTCAGGGCTGGCAAGTGGGTGCACTTGCCAAGTTGAATTGGCAGTTTAAAACTGCACGCACAGACACTGCAGTGGCAGGTGTGAGCAATGTTTACATGGCTACTCAGATAGGTGGCTCAAGCAGTGCTGCAGGCCCACTAGTAACATTTGATTAACAGGTCCTGGGCACCTCTAGTGCACTGTACTAGGGACGTACTAGTAAATCAAATACGCCAATCATTGAAAGCCAATTACACATCCATTTTACATAGCAGCTCTTGTACTTTAGTACTGGATAGAAGTGGTAAAGTGCCTAGAGTATTAAAAACAGCAAAAACAGAGTCCAGCACACATCAAAAACCTGGCAAACAGAGGGAAAATGTTATGGGAGATCACACCAAGGATGGTAGCGCGTCTGACCTTAATAAGTAAACTTACAAGGGGTCGCAAATAGGTCGATGAATTTTTTGACTCACAATAAAGATGTTCTTACCATAGCTCCAGTAGATGCAGATCAATAATCAATACACAATATCAATAATCAGCAACAACCAATAACATCAATAATCAATGGAGTCAGTAATTGTCACGCACCATGACCTTCTAGTCATGAATAACCACACCTTCTAGTAAAGGTTAGAATATTTATTTCCCTATATTAACAATGCTAAGGTCATGTAGATTAATCTCAAAATCAAATGAAACACATACAGAAACAATACTGGCTGCCCAAAGCGGCGGAAGAAACATAATCTAATCAAAGCTTGAACTACGACACATTCTAAAGTTATGGTGCAAATTAATAGCAAACTCAACTGCGTCAGAGTGATTACATACATTCGAATTCAGCAGAGAAATTCATCAAGCATTATTCCCAAATAGCATAATTCCATTAGTGAGGATCCTTAACTAACACCATATTAGCATCAGCATGTTGGATTTCATGCAAAACAGTTTATTAACACAAATTTGGGGAAAAAATCTAACTATGGCTGTTTCAAAACAGTGCAGTTGATACCTAGAAAGAAAATGCAAATATGCATGATAACCAACAGTCTAATTCACAATACCTATCCTCAGCGTGGATCAGCAAGAAGTCAGTCTTCATCCTCAGGACATCAGTCGATCAGCAAGGCATCAGGATTCAGCATTAAAGTTCAGAAGACGCAAAGTTTTAAGCAGTAAAGTTAAACACATCGCTTGTCAAGACGCAAAATGGGCAAGAATGAGCTAAGGCAAATGTAGAATGCTGGGCTAAAAAATGCTGCTTTTTCTCAGTGCAGTCCTGTTAAATTAAAACTACTAAAACTATATCCCAAATCCCTATTGGTCAGTTATTCGCATGTTCACACTTTGTCCAATAAAGCTAAAATTCCAAATCTATAAATTCTAAAATTACTCTGTTCACATGTCTTTAATTGGTTGTCCTGCAATGTCCTCATCATCCGGCTTGTCCGGTAACAATTTTGTTGCAGCTTTCACTCCAGTCAGCGTCAGTCCCACACACATTACACACAATAAGTTACATTAGCAAGAACAGCATCTTCTAGCAGTCGGTTCTTGTTGGACCTGGCCCTTTTACAGGGTAATTCCCCAGACTTTTTGCTTTTTGCATCCTTATTTTTCTGACCTTTGTTGGCTGACGTTTTGACTCTGAGCACTTTTTCACTGCTAACCAGTGTTAAAGTGCATGTGCTCTCCCTTACAAAATTGGTATGATTGGATTATACCTAATTGGCATATTTAATTTACCTATAAATCCCTTGTAAAGTGGTATCCCTATACCCACGGCCTGTAAATTAAATGCTGCTAGTGGGCCTGCAGCGCTTCTTGCGCCACCCACTAAAGTAGCCAGTCAAACCTATTTAAGGCCTGCTAGCACAGAGCCTGTGTGCGCAGTTTCCTGCCACAGGGACCTGGCATCTAAATTTACTTGCCAGGCCCAGAACTCCCCTTTTACTACATGTAAGTCACCCCTAAGGTACACCCTAGCTAGCCCTTTGGGTAGGGTGCCATGTATGTAGAAGGAAGGACATGTGCCATGTTGCATGTCCTGTCCTGGTAGTGATAAGCAGCCTAAATTGGTGTCTCACTGCTGTGAGTGCTGCGTCCTCATAGGATCGCTTTGGAAATGCCCTGCCTTATGTGTAAGGGGTATTGTCTGATTTATGAGGGGTAGTGTAGGCATGTTTGGTAGAGTTGTGATAGTGGTGAGAAATGCTGCTTACTGGTGTAGGTGTATTTTTTATTACTATCACAGAAATGCCACTTCTAGAAAGTGAGCATTTATCTGTGCTTATGACTTTGGTGTTTTGCAGCTTGCCTCCAATCCACGTCTGGGCAGTCTGATAGTTGGGGCTTTGTGCATACTTCTCAGACAGCCTGAACACAGGGGAGGGTGGAGGTGTCACAGAGGTGCATCTATATATTGTAAAGCCTTCCTGGGCTGAGAGAAGGGAGAGGCGGGGCACACCTGCATTTGTAAAGACTGTGCCCTGGCCTCACACAATAGGGTCGTTTACCCCCACTAATGTTTGGAGCCTGTGCTGGAGGAGAGAAAGTGCACTCCCAGAACCAGTTGTAACTGGTTGGAACCCCCTCTCCTGGCCATTGTAAAACACACTGTAAACCCAGTATAAGTACAGGGGAATTTTCCCCACAATTTGAACATTCTTGGGACTTGAAACTGGACACAGAGCGCTGAAGAATGGACTCACCAGGAAACCACCTTGGACTGCTGCTGCTGGGTTGACCTGTGACCTCCCTGGTCACTAGAAGGAACTGCCACCATCTGCATCCCTTGTGCTGACCTGTAGCTGGGCCCACCAGCCCTGTGCTTCTTCTTCTTGTACTTGTTCCCAGGGGCAGGGTGTTGTGGCCCCTGACCCCTGCAACGATCCCTGCAGATTAATCCTTAGCGCTGAGGGAGCGCTCTTCTGTGCCCAGGTGCGATTCGAGGCACCTTTCCTGCTGGAATCACTGCCACAGCCCAGGCTTGTGAATGTCCCCACGTGCTTTGAGAAGCGCTCCCCTGCTGAAAAATCACTGCCGCAGCCCGGGACTCTCGTTTGGTAGTGGCACGCTGTTTTTAATTGCCCAAATCACCACTACGACCCGGGCGTTGCATTTTGCCTTTAGGTGAGCATCGTGCTGTTGCTAGTGCCCCCGGGGCACCAAGAAAAGAGGACAGTAGCGAGCGCGCTCCAAGCAGTGCCCCCGGGGCAAAGCGTGCTTCTTGACGCACTCGCAGGCACCATCCTCAGTGCCGGCTCCTCGCGCCAGCCCAGGTCAGACTGGGAAGCAGCTTGTGCACCAAAGCGGTTGCGGCCACTGGTTGAAGCAGGAAGGAAGCCTCATCGGAGGCACCTGCTTCCTTTCTCCTGTTTTGGCAGCTGCACTGTGGACCAGGGAGTTCCCTTCCCCCCTGTCCCTGCCGTAGGGGCGCGATCGCCGCAACTACCTGATTCTTCGTGGCTCTTGGGCCGCCCCCCTTTTGGGAGAGGGCTATTAGAGGCCCGAGTGGGCCCCACAAGGATCACGGGCCCCCAGAGGGGCCCGTTCCCACACCACAGAGAGGGCACTGTTCGCCCCTCTCTATCCAGGAGCACCACGTGGCCCCCGTTTCACGCATAGAAGCGCCAGGGGCTCTAGTTCCTCTTTTAGGCCCTGGGAGTGCCTCTACTACAGAGACCAGGTGCTTTTCAGGGAATATGGGCTCCAGGAGTCTACTATAGACCTTTGGATGTTTATAGATTTCCTACCTGCCTTCTGTCACTACATATATGTGCTAATAATGCTCCTTTTATGGGCATGTCTAGCTGATATGTACTTGTATGACTTGTGAGATGTTCTCTAATGTTCCTTTTATGGGTATTTAGGAATTATTCATGACAAGTGCATATAGCTCTTATTGTAATTTCTGACTACTGCTTCTGTTGCAGAATCCTGAGTACTTACGTGTTCTAATGTGACAACTGCGTATTCTTGCAGCGTATTAGTAACTTCTGTAACATTCTGACAACTGCTAAGGTAGCAGGGTATTACTTACGTGTAATGTTGGTCTAATTATGTTTTGTGCAATACAGATTATTTTTACATAGCTCAGTGTTGTGTTTACTTTGTGGTGTACATCTTGTGTCACGTGTGTAGTGTGTGTTGTGCAAACGCTTTACACATTGCCTCTGGGATAGGCCTGGCTGCTCGTGCCAAGCTACCAGGGGAGTGAGCATGGGTTATCTTGGATGTGTAACTCCCTTGCCCTGACTAGAGTGGGTAGGTTCTGCCTGGCTGAGGTGCATACCCTAGCAAACCAGAAACCTTATTTCTAACAGTTCTCATGGGAAAGGATTCTCAGCTATGAGCACATTTAAACAATGCAAAATGAAAAATCACAATTTAAGTCTCTCGGACGCCATTTATTAAACATTAGGAAAATACAGCTTTGACATGAGACCTAGCAAGTAGGCGAAGACATTCACTAAGTTAAGGCCTACAATTAATAAAGCTAGAGTATAATGCATAACCTTTAATCTGACATATTACTACACAAGTGAAACATTTATTCAACATTTCACAATATTAATCTACTAGTAAGTACACTTTGTGAACATTGGCGGCCACTCATCATAATCATATTTTCGAATGCATGCATTGTTTTTCTACATTATTATTTTCTACACAAACCCCTTATCCAGAATGCATGAACACTCATTAATAATTTTTATTAATATATCTGTGCTAGCAAGGATGGCAAGACTAACACCACCCTTACCCAATTTCCTCATCAGCAGTCAGGCTTTGAGACTGTTGAAGTCTGGGAGCGAATGCAGGTACTCATTATAACAACAAGAACATGGCGTATTTGCAGGTATTGGTGGAATTGGGTATTAGAAGGGGAGAACTGTCACTGGAGAGCCTCAAAAGAGTATATGGTGGATCCTTTCCAAATGTAAGCCAGCATTGGTTTGCCTATCAAGTCCCAACAGTGGAACCTCTTAAGTCGTGTCAGCTGTGTTAGACAACGGCCTTACCAGAAGGAGGTAAATTCTGTTAGATGCCTATTCCAACCCAAGAAGCAAAGGGCTCCTCTCCAGATCAAGAAGACCACCCTGGTGACACCAGAAGTGTGATGGGAAGTGGGCAATCGTACATGTAGTTCATTATGACGTTCATGCCCAGGCCGTGCAGCTGCGGCTGGTATGCCAGGTCAACCCAGCCACCCATCAACCAATCATTTATAACTAAAAGGTGGGAAGCCCAGTAATAGAAACAACTATCCACAGCCAAAACCTCCCTCATAGACTGAGTGATGACACATACTGTGAGCTATGCAGGAGGGGTGCCAGAGGAAGGAGCGAAGGATCAACACCATCCCTGTAAACCAGGTGATAGGAATGTAGAGTGGGAAGTTTTGCATTACATAACGAAAACAGGGCTGTATTGTAATTTTTATTAATACGACTCTGTCAAGGAGATATAATGGGAGATCTAGCCACTCATGTAGACTGGCCTTGGTGCTACCCAAGAGAGGCATCAGATTAAGGGCCTTGGTGAGGTCCGTTGCCATCGCCACATGCATGTCCAAGTATTTGAAGCTAAGTCTGCGAAGGGAAATATCCACTCCTCAGCTGAATGATGCAGTATCCCCTCTCAAAGGGCAAGGATGGATTTCACCCTATTGGGGCACAGGCTGGAAGACTCTTCGAAGATGCATAGGAGCTCAAGTGCACAAGAGATGTCATCAGCATATAATGCAATTCTGTCCTCAAAAGCAGTTGCCAGCCATTAACCGGTGCCAAGGGTTCGATAGCCAGGGTGAACAGCAGTGGAGACAGAGAATAGCCCTGCTGACCTGCTGGGTTCCCCACTCATTGGGAAATTCATCAGAGAGTGTCCTGTTGATTCAGACATGAGCTGTTGGTGTGAGTAAAGAAGGGACACAATTGAGCAAAAACTGGCATTCAAAACACATATGCTGCAATACTGGCACCAGGTAATCCCAGTAGATGGTGTCAAAGGATTTTTTATAGTCAAATCGGAACAGCCCCACACCTCCTGGCAGCTCCTTTGTGTGGGCAAGGGTGTATTGCAATTGTTGGATTCAATGCCTGGTACTACGATTTGGCATGAAGCCACAATGGTCAGAATCTTAGCATATATTTTATGGTCTGCATTAAATAAAGAGATAAGGCCATTAGAACTGCAATCCAGCGAATGCGGAGTGGTCTTAGGGATGATGATGGTAGTTGCCCAATCTAGGTCCCTAGGAAACTACCCTTTTCTGATGACCTTCTTGTCTAGCCAAAGAAGATGGGGAGCTAGAGTATCATGGAAGGTGGAGTAATATTCAAGGGGGAAGCTGTCTGAGCCAGGGCTTTTCCCAGATTTCAGCTCTCTAATGGCAGCATAGATTTTGTCTTCTGCAATTGGTTCCTCTAGGCCATCATGCTGGGTCAAAGTTAAGGAAGGAGTCGAAATATCATTAAGGAGTGGATGAGCTCTCCCTGTGGGGGGGCTGTGGGCTACAGGCATTCAACTATCTATAAAAGGCTGCAACTGCAGATGCAATCTCAGGGAAGGTAGTGACCGCTAAGCCCGATCTGTTTGTTATTGCAGGAATAAAGTTGGAGTCAATGTCTCGAGTCACCAGTGGATACACGAGCGCACCATTTTTGTCACCATGTTCATAAACACGCTGGGTGGTTGCCCTCCAACAACAGTTTGCTTCACTGGAGAGTAGTTGCACTCATTGGCGAGCATACAGGCCTCCAGGTCCACAATATCTTATTGTCTATCACGATCCTTACCTTTGAGGTAGCTCCTAACCCACCCTCAGATAGTTGCTTTGTTGGCTGCCCAGAGAGTTCTGGAGCTTTGCAGAAACTAGTGCTGGTGTTAAAGTAGGAGGTGTGCTCCTCAGTTAGGTGCTATCCAAGTACCTAACTGATCGGGAACCATGCACTGAGGCACCACATAGGGCAAGCAGTGGAGGCAGACCCACCCAATCAGAGAGTGGTCAGAGATGCCACGGGAAAGCATCAACAATCCCACAGTGGCAGAAACATACATTGCCTGTTCTAAGATATAATCAATTTGGAATAGCAACTTAGCAATGGCCAACAGGTGGGAGTAGGCCCTCTCATGTGGGTTTCAAACCCTCCAGCCATCACAAAGTCCGAGGGCAGTCAGTCAGTCATTTAAGGACCAAGACCGTGACTGCCAGTCTCGATAGACAGAGAAGGACACGTCGAAGAGCAGATCAACTACTAAAATTCCAAGAATTACCAAGACACACGGTAATCCATATAAAAGCTGGGTCAGGTCATAGAGAGCTTGTCTTTGCATGTGCGGAGGGGCATAGACACTATAAAAGGTGCATTGTTTATACTCCACTCCACCCGTCACCTCCATATATCTGCCCATGGGATCATGAAGTAGCTAGGTGACCACAAGGAAAACATTTTTATGGAGGAGAAATACTTTACTGCTGGACCCTTTACCAAAGCCACCAATACAGCCAAATCTATCAAGATAGAGGCATTTAGTGCCCATTAGATGGATCCCCAGCAATAATACTGCTCCTAGTGAGTGTTGGTGTATAAACTGAAAGACCATTGTCCACATAATGCAGTCCAGAAGACCATTAATGTTCCAGGAAAGGAGACTATTGTTCATCATATAATTGGTCCGGATATGGGCTGAGTGGGCTTCAGAAGGAGGGCAGGCAGGAATGCTTTGGAGAAAGGATGGTGGCAAGAAAAAGAGAACTCAAAACAAAACAAAAGGCATTGAACAAGTACAATGCAGTTAACCAAAGCCCAAAACAGAACCCTCAACATTCCCCCACCCTATACCCCCACCCCGGAAGCATCTGACTCCCAGTCACATTTCCCAACTAGTAAATAACACATAGCTGGGCCTTCAAAGAAAACCTCCTCCTTCTGAAATGATTGACATGCAGGATATAAGCATTAGTAGGGACCCTGCATCGACGGTGGAAAGCTCCAAGAATCATCACAGTAAAAATGTTAAAGATGGTGTATTTGGAGACACAGCTATTTCTTCTGTGGCCAAGGAGTCTTGGGATTGTTGAAGGGCAACAGGGTGGGCCTGTGACCCCAAATGTTCAGAATGAAATGATACAGGGGATTTAACATGGCTTACCGTTTTGACTCTGGACTTGTGATGGTGATAAGAGTAAGAGGAAGCAGCAGATGCTTGTGAGATCCTTGTGGATTCCCACCCGATGTCACCTGGTGGATCATTACTGTGGCAGGACAACTGCTCAATGACCCACTTCGATGTTGCGTCTGGGGTATTGAAGAAGTGAATGTGGGAGCCATGCACCACTCGCAGCTTAGAGGGTAAGAGTAGCATGTTTGCAACAGACGTGGCTCTGAGCTTCTGCTTTACTGCATTAAATGACTTTCGTTGCATTTGGGTCACCCTTATGTAGTCAGGAAATATCATTATGCATGATGATTGATAGAGAAGAGTTTCCTGGGTACATGCCTCATGCAAAATTGCATCAAGGTCCTGGTAGGATCTGTATGATCAGTGGGTGAGGGAATGCTCCTGGAGGTAGTTTTTATGTCAGCGATCTGTGGACCTGCTCTACCATTGTCGATGATGATAGGGAACCCTATGGCAGCCAAGATTGCAGCCAGGTCTTAATAAATGCCATTGTGCAGGGTTCTCCACCCCTTTGAAAAATCCCACCAGGTGCATATTGTTCCAGCTGGATCTGTTTTCTGTGTCTTCCACCTGTGCCTCAAGAGTCTGAACTGTGATCTTCAGGGTGGACATTGTCACTTTAAATTCTGAAGACTTCTCTTCAAGAGTGGACAGACGACTTCCAGCCTCTGTCACTCACCTTCTACCTTATGAAGTTCTTGATGCAGCAAGGTCATGTCAGTCTGACCTCCCCTGTTTTGAGATCTAGGGCTTCTTTGGGAGCTTTGATGACTTGAAGGATGAGGTGTACATCTGTGGAGCCTGTATTGGCCAGTGAAGCATTCCCCACCCTTGGATTTTTTCTTGAGGTCGGATGCGTGGGTGGCAAGCTAGTTGATTTTGGATTTGAAGCTCAAAGTGTATAGTTTGTCTTCCCCCTTTGTCCTTGGTTCAAGAAAGAAATAAGGGCAGTCCGTAAGCATTTATGTGAGATGCCAGGGCACAGAGGGGTGGAGCCTAACATCAGGCCACCGAGGAAGGTAAGTTTCAGTTCTCCCCAGTTCTGTCCAGTGTATCAATTATGGAGGTGCAATGGGTAGTCATTTGCAGCCCACTTCCCCCAACCTTGGGGCAGCATGAACAGCTGAGACCAGGCACCAGAGGGTGGTGGGTCGATCAATTAGGCCCCTGGTTGGGGAAGGAGCTCCTCTGCAATGCCTGTGGGTCCGCACACCTTTGGGATGTTGCTGAAGGAAGATGAGGCAAATTAAGGATGGTTGCACATATACGGGTTCACAAACACCCCATGTGCAGATGGGGAATGGCAATTATTTGCTGCAAGTTCAGGGTGAAGTGCCAGCAGAAGACAACTGCAATTAGAGGGGAAATGGTGAGGGGACTCATCTCAGGGTCTCACTTTGTCTGAGAGAGAATAAAACAAGTCATCAATGGTCTTCGCAATGCCCAGGCCATCCCCCTCAAGGCTTCAGGCTCACCTGCTTATCCAGGTCTGTCAGTTGTTGATGGCTATGCTCCTGCAGTTTGCAGCAAGCCTCCAGAGAGGCTCAGCAGAGATGATAGTAGGCTAGATCCCTGATCTGGTCATGCTTCCACATGGCCCATCATCCCTCCACTGATGCTATACCTCAATCAGGGTGATCAAAGAGTCTGGGTCCACTGCTCCCGTCGCCCAGCCTCAGATCATACACCTGTGAAATCTGCAGCTCCCTGTGCCACACTAGCCACGGCCAGAGAATAGGATGAGGTAGGGGCCATGAAATTCATCATGTGGCTCCAGTCATCACCTCTCCACAGCCTGGCAGCAGCTAGGTGGGCAGGGCCATCCTCACAATGGGAACTGACAAGCAAGCACTGTGCGGGAGTGACCGCAGCAGAGGGAAGTCTCTTGGGCTGGTGGGAAGCAACAAGGCAATCTGGTTCAGGATGCCCCTTCGGGGCAATGGGTCTCCTCATTTCACTGCGCGTGGGCTATTTCCATCTTGCAAATCCACAGGTGTGGCCTGGTCGGGACCACGTACACAGCTCCTCAGCTCTGGGCAGAATGGAGGCCAAGAGAAGGTGTCCCATCAGTACGGGGAGATCAGGGAGGTGGTGTCAGGACTTCAGGGAAGCCAGGATGCTAGGATGCAAGGGGATTTAGGAGGAGCTCATGGGACCATCTTCAAGAGGGGTCCTCCAACTTGGCTGTTTCGGCAATGCTCCCGTCTACACTCTCCTTGTATATTAAATACAATATAAAGAATGCTGCATGAAAAAAAGAATATTGGTGTTAGCATGAACTGTTTTTTACAGTTCTTGGATCATCTTGAATTGAGGCTCCAGGGAATTTTGAAGTAAGAAGTTACCAGGGAGGTGTAAAATAGGTGGCTCACACAGGGCATGCAGAACAAGCTGTGAGGCAAACATACAGTTGAGATATTTGTAAAGGTCGGTTATAGATTGCACAACTGTCTAGGTCAGATGTTGACCTGCACATGGCCACCACTTCCTTAGAGCATATCTGGACCTGATAAGGCTACACATGAAGAAGAAAGCCTTGCTGGAAGAAAGAAGTCTCCTGACTTCTGCCTGCTACCCAGGGACTGGATCTGTTTTATAAGGGTCAGCTGACTGACACCTGTTTGCTTTATCTAGCAACATGGAAGACATGCTCTATAAATTCTGACTTTACAAAGGCCAATCTAATCTCAGAAGACTGGAATGTATAAGAGACATAGATAGAGAGAGACCTAGTACCTAGATTCTTGACCTCCAGACCTGAGGACTCCAGAAATGGGCAGGAGGAACTTTCCCAGCAGTTGGAGAAAATGGGAATTAAAAATGTTTTCAGCCTCTGGAGGGGACATGGTGCTAAAGCATTTCCATGAAGGACCACTTAGAGGGGTTAAAAATGATTTGTGTCAGAAAGCTTAGGAAGACGTTTGTCATACTGCTTAAGACTCATCAAGTGTAGAGGTGATTTTCTAAACCTTTCCACACTGAGTCCATCTTAGCATAGGAAATGCTGGCATTCATTGCATAATATCACAACTCTTTAGAGTAAGGCTTCTCATGTGTGGAGAAAGCACCATGAGCCACCTTTCAACAACAGGCTACTTTTCCCAGCAGAACTCCTGGATAGCCGAGCATGACTTTGCTTGTCAGCTCAGCTTTGTTGCTAGGCAATCATAATAAAACGTGATTGAGGCCTAGACCTGCTACGTACATCTAACATTTCATTTGCAAAGAACATGTGCTCCCTTTGGAGTTGTTAGAGAACATCCAGAATACAATGAAGAATTGTGAGAGTTGAGGAGTGTGATAGAAACAATTTCTGGACTATGCTTAACATTTAAATTAACTTTTGTAAAGACTTCAAGATGGTTGCAATACATGAGTTGTTTTCCTTTGTCAGAACAGGAAGTATTATTAAAGACTGTGATGTTAATGCTATGCATGTATGCATAGAGTATCACAATTCTGGTAGGAATACTAATACCTGCTAAATCTACCTGATAAGAGTCAAGTTGAAACTATGGTGGTCATTACAACCCTGGCGGACGGTGTTAAAGCTGCGGTAATACCGCAAACAGGCCGGCGGACAAAAAAAGGGAATTATGACCGTGGCAGAAACCACCAACATAGACAGCCACTTTAACACTCCGACCGCCACGGCGGTACAGAACAGCAGCACGGCGGTCACCGCCAACAGACAGGCGGAAGACAAAGTACCGCCCACAGTATCACAACCTTCAAATCCGCCACCTTTTCCGGGGCGGATTCACCGTGGATAAAAACACGTCGGAAACAGCTTTTGCAATGGGAAAACGCTAACCTTAACACATTCCACGAGGAAGGAGGCTACCATGGAGCCCGAACTACAAATACACCCTGCGCTTGTCTTCCTGCTCATCTACGATCACCAGCAACGTAGGCGCCGAAGACAACGGTGAGTACTGCACCTACGACATAGGGGAGGGGGGAGGCAAAAGTCAGGGACACACACATGCAACAACCCCACCCCCCAACCCGACCCTCGCACACTACAAGACACACAACAATGCAGTTCCAAACAGCACAGTAACAACCCCCAAACCCCCCGGAAGAATGCAAAGACAAAACAAAATCAGTTCAAACATTGTAATGTATCAAAATACAGCAACCTACTATATACAGATAGATGTACACTTTCCAAATATATACATCACGATTAGGAGTGCAGGTATGCAAATTTCAATGTCCGTGGACCACTGGGCCCAAAATGTGTGGGCGAGGCCCACACTAGATACCTGTCCACAAACAGAGAGAACACTGCAGGGTCATCAGATAGAAATACAACAGGCACCTCAGGGGGAAAGGAAGGGGGGCACCTCAGCCGGATTACAGCACCACGCCAGATTCACGACGGGGCTCCATGCCCATTGATGTATCCTGGGGAGTGCAAAACCACAGTCTCTCAAGTCTCTACAGTGGGTGGGTTGCCCACTGTACCATCCTGGGGAGGGCAAAGCCACAGTCTCTCAAGTCTCACAAGTTGTTGGGTTGCCTACTGTACCATCCTGGGGAGTGCAAAGCCACAGTCTCTCAAGTCTCTACAGTGGGTGGGTTGCCCACTTGACCATCCTGGGGAGTACAAAGCCACAGTCTCTCAAGTGCATAACAGTCTCCACTGATTCTGGAGGGGGACTGGTGCCCAGAGTTCTTCATCCTGTGAAGAACAGCCAGAGTGGATGCAGGTCTCCACTGGTTCTTGAGGGGGACTGGTGCCCAGAGTGCTTCATCCTGTGAAGGACAGACAGAGTGGATGCAGGTCTCCACTGGTTCTGGAGGGGGACTGGTGCCCGGAGTACATCACGATCCCCGTGACGGTCCCTGTTCCGTCACTCTCCCAGCTGCACATGGGCTAACGATGCTTGATTTGGTGGTGCTTTGCCCTGTTCAGCAGTCTTCACCATGGCGGTCTTTGGCTTGTTCAGCGATCTTCACCATGGCGGTCTTTGCCCTGTTCAGCGGTGCTTTGCCATGGCGGTGCTTTGCCCTGTTCAGCGGTCTTCACCATGGCGGTCTTTGGCTTGTTCAGCGGTGCTTTGCGATGGCGGTCTTTGCCCTGTTCAGCGGTGCTTTGCCATGGCGGTCTTTGCCCTGTTCAGTGGTGCTTTGTCATGGCGGTGCTTTGCCCTGTTCAGAGGTCTTCACCATGGCGGTCTTTGCCCTGTTCAGCGGTGCTTTGCCATGGCGGTGCTTTGCCCTGTTCAGCGGTCTTCACCATGGCGGTCTTTGGCTTGTTCAGCGGTGCTTTGCGATGGCGGTCTTTGCCCTGTTCAGTGGTGCTTTGCCATGGCGGTGCTTTGCCCTGTTCAGCAGTCTTCACCATGGCGGTCTTTGCCCTGTTCAGCGGTGTGTGGCATTACGGTCCGTCAGTGCCCAGCGGGGCTGTGGCTACCAGGGCCCTCCAGATCACTGACGCTGGCGGTGGTCTCCTGACCTGTGACAATACTGGTGCCCTCCAGGGCATTGACTCCGGCAGTGGTCTCCTGACCTGTGACGATACTGGTGCTCTCCAGGGCACTGACCCCGGCGGTGGTCTCCTGACCTCTGACGATACTGCTGGCGGTGGCGTCCCGGCCGGCGGGGAGGATGGCGGCCTTCTCCGCCGTGCTGCTCTTCCCAGACTTTGGAGACTTCTTCTGCCCCTTCACCAGCTTGGGAGGAGTCACAGCAGACTCAGCACTCCCCCGGGACCCTTGTGAGCTGTTTTTCTGCCAGGACTCTTCACCCTCTCCTGTCGGCCACTTTCCAACCTAAGGTGCTTTACAGGGGGTGGACTGGCAGTGCTTTGGCTCCGTGTCACACTGGCTGCCCTGGTGGCCGGTGCACTCCACACACCTTTAACACGCACCACTGGTACCGGACTTTTTTTGGCTGAGGTGCTACTACGGGACCTATGAATTGGAGGGGTGGGGGTGGTGGGAAAGAGCTCAACGTCACTGAGGAAGAGTTTCTGATGAACACGGGGATGGGTAGGTGGAGGGGGTCTGGGAGTGGAGGAAGAGGAGGTGGTTGTAGGAGGTGTCACTTTAGGTGATTTGGGTGCAGGTGCAGGTACTGGAGGCTGTCGTGAGGTGGATGGATGTTGGGTGTGTGGGTCCCTGCGTTTGTGTACTTTGGGAGGGGGCGTCATAGACACACTGGGAGTGGACACAGGGGACGTGTAAATGGTAGTGGGGGTGGTGAGTGCAGGTGAGCGGGGTGTGGTGCTGGGTGTTCTGGTGCGAGTCCTAGTGCCTGTAGATGTAGTGCATGCAGTGAGAGTGTAGACGACACTGGGAGGGAGGAGGGAGACGACGAGGAGGGGGACACAGTGGAGGCAGTGGATGTTGCTGTGTCTGTATGTGGGTGATGCTTGTGTGAGTGCCTGTGGGTTGTGTGGTGCTTATGTTTGCCTGAGCTACTTTTGTGTGTTGGGGTGTGTGCATTTTTGTCTGATGGTGTGCTTGGGATAGGCTGGGGTACAGGGGATTGGGTCTGGGTGGAGGAAGTTGGAGGGGGAGGCTAAACACAGGGATCACAGGAACACAGGCTGCCATCAGTGCTGAGGCCAGAGATTGCAGGGGTCGATGAAGGGCAGCCTGACCAGAATGAATGCCCTCCAGGAATGCATTACCGTGTTGCAACTCCCTTTCTACACCTTGGATGGCATTCACAATGGTAGACTGCCCAACAGTGAGTGACCTGAGGAGGTCAATGGCCTCCTCACCGAGGGCAGCAGGGGTGACAGGGGCAGGGGCTGAGGTGCCTGGGGCGAAAGTGATGCCCACCCTCCTGGGTGAGCGGGCACGTAGCAAAGGCTGAGGGGCTGCTGGGAGGGCGGTGCTGGTAGGGGGGGTGGCGGCTGTACCTGTAGAAGTGGGGGGCACAGATGGTGCCGCCATCATAAGGGAGCTCCCATCGGCGGACGAGTCCATGTCGCTGTTTGTTGATCCGGTGACCGACGTGAAGCTCCCCTAGCCCTCCGTCCCACTGGTGTATTCAGAGTCTGAGGTGTGGCCCTCCGCCTGATGATGCTGATGCACAAAAGAACAGGGAGAGCACAAAAAGGGGGGGGGGGACGACAGAAGAAAGACAGGTTGAGTGCATGGCTTACCGCTACCGTTGGCGGACAATACAGACACAGCAGCCCCCTGCACTAAGCCGTGCTCTTGGCCTCTACAGATGCAATTCCTGGGATCTGGCCTACATGGCTATGGTGGACATCTGCACACATAGATGACACAGGGGCATGTATACCTGTACTTGGCACTCTACAGAGGTGGGGTGGAGTGCCCCATGGCATGCATTACGGAGGGGCCTAGCCTACCTAACTCGCCCTGGCCTAGGGGAACCCACAGCCCTCCTCCCCCACCCAGACCCCTCCACTGTGCACAAAGTCCACAGAATGATGTTGTACTCACCCCCTTGTGTCTGCTGTGATGCCCTCAAGCGCCCATCCAACTCAGGGTAGGCCACCGCCAGGATCCAGAACATCAGGGGGGTCATGGTGCGACGGGCACCCCTCCCACGTTGGGAGGCCATCCCCAGCTGAGCCTCCGCTGTCTTCTTGCTCCAGCGGTGAATGTCCTCCCATCTTTTACGGCAGTGGGTGCCCCGTCTCTGGTGGACCCCCAGGGTCCGGACGTCCTTGGCGATGGCATGCCAAATGTCCCTCTTCTGGTGGGCGCTGACCTACATGACATGTACAGGGGAAGAAGAGAAGTCATTAACAAGTGCACTGTCGAAGTGAGTGGCCCCCTTCCCTACCCTTGCCATGTGGCACATGCATTCACAGTCCTTCATGGTCGCTTAACTCTGCCCCCTTGCTACTGACATCCAGCCCTCTCCACCCAGCATAGCCCATACAACGTGCTCCCTGTGTACTTACCTGTTGGTCTGGAGGACCGTAGAGTAGCGTGTACTGGGGGAGGACCCCGTCGACTAGCTTCTCCATCTCCTGAGCAGTGAAGGCAGGGGCCCTTTTCCCAGACGCAGCAGCCATCGTCTTTTCCAGACCGAGGTCACAGCAGCACTTGCAGTATAGGTCCTCTCCTGTCGAAGATCAGGTATTGAGTGATTGAACAGATAGAAAATGGCAGTCACGTCCGCGGCGGTGACGTCTGCGGCGGTGCGTATCATCACCTCCGGCGCACTTCGTCATTGGCTCCTGGGACCCATAGGGTCCAATGTTAACCAATGCAGCATTGCGGCGCGGTCTTCGACCGCCTACCGCAACGGTGTATAACGCCAGCGCAGTTACCACACACCCCATTGTCCCACTTTAGAGGTCAGGCAGCCACCATTTCAGGGGCCCACATGGCTTCATTTACTACTGTGTCACACATACCTAGGCCTACACTCAACACACATACTGGATGAGTTTTGTATTTGGTGTCGTGTTCTGTGTAGCTGTGGGTACATACCTGAGATGTTGTTGACTCTGTGGTCGCTGTTGTCCTTCTTAGGCACCGTCAGCTGGGAGTTTTCAGGAGATGGCAGAATCCTCCGGTGTACCGACCACTGGTGGACCTGTTAACAATGGAGGAGCGACATTTAATCATCACCTACAGGTTTGACCGTGCCACAATCCAGGAACTGTGTTCCCAGTTGGAGCCAGACCTGATCTCACCAATCCGCCATCCCACAGGAATACCCCCTGACGTGCAGGTGCTATCAGTGCTCCATTTCCTTGCAAGTGGATCATTTCAAACAACAGTGGCCATGGCATCAGGGATGTCCCAGCCTATGTTTTCCAACATGCTGTCCAGAGTGTTGTCTGCCCTGCTGAAACACGTATGGAGCTACATCATTTTCCCTCAGGTGGAGGATTTGGCTACAGTGAAGGGTGACTTCTATGCCCTGGGACATATCCCCAACATCATAGGTGCTATTGATGGCACCCATGTAGCTCTGGTCCCCCCACGCAGGAGTGAACAGGTGTACAGGAACCGGAAGAGATATAATTCTATGAATGTACAGATGGTATGTTTGGCAGACCAGTACATCTACCAGGTGAATGGTATGTTCCCTGGCTCTTTGCATGACGCCTACATCCTGCGGAATAGGAGCATCCCGTATGTGATGGGTCAACTTCAGAGGCACAGTGTGTGGCTATTAGGGGACTCTGGTTACCCTAACCTGTCATGGCTATTGACCCCAGTGAGGAATCCCAGGACCAGGGCAGAGGAATGCTACAATGAGGCCCATGGGCGGACTAGGAGGGTGATCAAACGCACCTTTGGCCTCCTGAAGGCCAGGTTGAGGTGCCTCCATATGACAGGTGGTTCCCTATTCTACTCACCAAGGAAGGTGTGCCAGATCATCATCGCCTGCTCCATGCTTCACAATCTTGCTTTGCGACGCCAGGTGCCTTTTCTGCAGGAGGATGGTCCAGATGACGGTGTTGTGGCAGCTGTGGAGCCTGTGGACAGTGATGAGGATGAAGCTGAGGAAGAAGACATAGACAACAGGGAGTCAGTCATACATCAATATTTCCAGTGACACACAGGTGAGAACAATTTTTTTACTATCACATTCACTTTCACACTTCTACCTCTATCCTGTCTGTCGATTTCAACCAGTATATGGTAACTGAGTTGTACATTTCCATTACGGTTTCACAGGTGTGCTTACCAATGTATGTCATCTGCTTGCATCCTTCATGGACTTGTGATGTGTGACATAGGTATGTTGACATTAGATTTTCGAACGGATTTTGCCATTGTCATAGTTAATAGACATTTTCAAAATCACAGCCTGACTCCAGATTGTTTTGTGGTTCAAAGGTGTTTATTGAAGTGCTAATTATTGGAGGGGGCGGCAAAATGGTGATGAGTGATGGTGGAGTCCAGTCTATTAGTCACACAGGTGCATTGCCCATATGGGCATAGGAAGTGGAGCTGGGGCAGTTCCAATGTGGACAGGGTAACAAAGTGGGACAGTGGGAGGACAATCAGGGTGGTCTCATTTCCTGGCGGGGGTTTTGCCATCTTGCTCTGTCCTGTTCCTGGATCTCAGGGACCGCTTGCGGGGTGGTTCTCCCTCTGCAAGGGGTGGGGTGCTGGTGTGGTGGTCCTGTGGTGGGGCGTCCTGTCCACTAGCGCCAGCGGAGGTGGTGGGCAGTTCATCATCCATGCTAGTGTCAGGGGCCCCATGGAGTGCCACGGTGTCCCTCATGGTCTTTTGGATGTCCTTCAGCACCCCATTACGATGGTGCCCAGGGCGGAGCTGATGGTTCTGAACTCCTCCCTGAACCCCAAATACTGTTCGTCCTGCAGGCGCTGGGTCTCTTGAAACTTGGCCAGGACCGTCGCCATCGTCTCCTGGGAGTGGTGGTATGCTCCCATGATGGAGGAGAGGGCCTCGTGGAGAGTGGGTTCCCTTGACCTGTCCGCCCCCTGTCGCACGGCAGCCCTCTCAGTTCTCCTGTGTTCCTGGGCCTCTGTCCCCTGGACCGTGTGCCCACTACCACTGCCCCCAGGTCCCTGTTGTTGTTGGGGTGGTGGGTTATCCTTGGTTCCCCGTAGTGGTGGACACACCGCTGATTGACGTTTCCTGGATACGGAGGTGTGGGCCCGCTGGGTGGGTGCTGTGCTGGTGTTACCAGAGGGTGGAAGGTCAGTGTTGGGCTGCGCCTGTGCAAGGGGAACCGACTGTCCCGAGGCCCACGATGGTCCGGGGTGGTCATCTGGATCCAGTTGGCCAGAGCTGCTGTCATCACTGTGGGCCTCTTCTGTGGGTGGGGTAGAGATGTCTGGACCCTCCTGTCTGGTGACGTTGGGTAGTGGTCCTGCAGGGGTATATAAGCATGATTATTGCATGTGTGTGTTTCATGGTGTGCAATGGGTGGATGAGCGTGTACCCCAATGCTAGCATTCCAGTGTGGGGGCTTGTGTGGTGATGGTTGGGGGGGTGTTATGGGTATGTGCAGTGAGCATGCTTTAGTGATGGGTGTCCATGCTTAGTTGTGTCATGCAGGGCTTGGTGTTGGGATGGGTGGTTTGTGTTATTAGTACATTAGTGAGGAGTTGGAGTGATAGGGGAGGGGGTCAGGGTGGGGGTGTGTGGTAGCATGCAGGTAGGGTGGGGGATATGATAGTTAAGATTTGACTTACCAGTGTCCATTCCTCCACCGACTCTTCCGAGGCCCTCTGGATGCATGATGGTCAAGACCTGCCAGTCCGCTGAATCGCGATGTTGTGCCTGGATATCACGGAACGCACCTTCCCCCGTAGGTCATTCCACCTGTTCCGGATGTCCTCCCGATTTCTTGGATGCTGTCCCACAGCGTTGACCCTGTCGACGATTCTTCGCCATAGCTCCATCTTCCTGGCTATGGAGGTGTGCTGCACCTGTGCTCCAAATAGCTGTGGCTCTACCCGTAGGATTTCCTCCACCATAGCCCTGAGCTCCTCCTCGGAAAACCTGGGGTCTTTGGGGTGACATGGGGTGGTGTAGGTGATGTGTGGGGTGGTGTATGTGTTGATGAGTGTGGTGATGTGTGGTGGTGTGGGGTGTTTTGAGCGTGGATGTTGTATGGGTGATGGTGTTGTGTGCCTCTGTGTGGTGGGGTTGTCTATTGCTGTTGTCTCTCTCTGGCCTTCTTTCAGATTAATTGGTTGTAGGGGTTTGTGGGTGATGTGGGTGTGTGTTTTATATTGTGTTTGGTGTGTGGGAGTGTTGTTTGTATGTGTATCAGGTGTGTGTATTTTGAATTGTCCAATGTAGCGGTGTTTTGGAGATGTGTGTGTATTTTGAGCGAAGCGGTATGTACAGCCAATGGAATACTGCGGTTGAAAGGCCGCCGCGTGGATTTGTGTGTCGTGATAGTGTGGGCGTGTTTCTGTTGGCGTGACAGGGGAGGTTTCGTTTTCGCCAGTTTATCACTGCCCTTTGGTGTGGCGGACTTGTGTGGGTGTCTGAATTTCGGCGGATTCCGAGATGTGGGTCATAATAGCTGTGGCGGAATTCTGCGGCGGTGTGTTGGCGGTCTTCTGCACATCAGTAAGCGGCTTTTACCGCCAATGTTGTAATGACCCCCTATATCACATCTTTTACAGAGTGCATAGTTGTGAAGCTTAAGGTACGTATCCTCCTAATAGAAATGTTGATGAAAATATTTTTACAGTACTTATGTCATATAGGCTTAATTCCAAGAATCACCTGTTCCACGTCAAAGTACAAAGAGCTGGTTATTCGGAGATGCTTCTGTGGTATATCCATTCACTGTTACAGTTAGAAGCCAGACTTTCATAACAAGGCTTTCATGATACGTTACTAAACATATATCTTTGCCCTTTACAAATTCACCTCAGCAGTGCCCTGCTCTTCTCCCTTTCCCCACTCACCACTTTTACCACTGGCTGTCATATGCTTCTATATGTGGCCATTGGTGGAGGAAGTGAAACATGGAAGAGTGCATCCCTCCCTTTAGTTCTAGACTACAAGGTTAGCGTTTTATGACAGTTCATCATACTCTGAGCAATTTTCTCCACTGAAAGCAGGTTCAATTAGAAAACATGGTTAAGGTATCTGGCCATGTGAAAAACTCCTTGCTACATCTTCCAGCCTTTGCCCTCCTTGAGGAGTGTGAGAATTGAAATTATGATGAAGTCTGATGTTCAAACTCTGGACCAGGGCAGGGTTGCACAGCCAACCTAGCAACAAACTGACCTTGGTAACTACATAACCCTGATTTCTACTGCTGGGAGCTTTTGGTGCCCAAACCAGTGCATTAGTACTTTCCACACTATAAGACCTTGACTTCCATTTCAGAGACTAAGGGCCTGATTTATAATTAGTTTGCCAGCATACCACTCTACCATGGGGATAGAATAAACTACTCAGGCCCCATGGTGGATAGGCTTCCCACCAAGCAGTCATTTATAAAGGCATTGGCATGAACCGCTATCACTGAGGTTCCTGTTAATAAATGTTATTGTTTGCTGCATGGCTGCATTGAAGGACACAGTCCTGCAGCAAAGAGTATTCTTTTTTATTTTTCAAAAAAGATAATCCTAAAAATGGGATTTTCTTTTTGAAAGAAAAAAAAATGCTCTCCTAGCCCTGGGAGGATAGCATTTCAAAGTTCAATCAGGGATTTGTAAAGCGCACTACTCACCCGTGAGAGTCTCAAGGTGCTGAAGAGGGTAGAGGTGAGAAGGCGGGGGGGTGCTGCTCCTGCTCAAACAGCCAGGTCTTGATAAGTTTCCTGAAGGTAAGGAGTTCTTTGGTCTGGTGTAGGTGGGTTGGAAGAGTGTTCCAAGTTTTGGCGGTGAGGTGCGAGAATGATCTATCACCTGTTGTAGTTCTGCGGTTGCGTGGGATGGTTGCGAGGGTGAGATCGATGGAGCAGAGATGCCGGGTCAAGGTGTAGAAGGAGAGTTGTCTGTTGAGGTATTCTGGTCCAGTGTTGTGCTGTGCTTTGTGAGCGTGGGTGAGGAGTTTGAAGTTGATTCTCTTGTTGACTGGGAGCCAGTGTAGGTTTTTCAGGTGGTCTGTGATGTGGTCTTGGTGGGGGATATCCAGAATGAGGCGTGCGGAGGCGTTCTGGATGCGTTACAGCCTCTTCTGGAGTTTGGCCGTGGTTCCTACATAGAGGGCATTGCCGTAGTCCAGCTTGCTGCTTACGAGGGCTTGGGTGACTGTTCTTCTGGTTTTGGGGGGTATCCATTCGTAGATTTTTCAGAGCATGCAGAGGGTGTTTAAGCATGAGGAGGAGATTGCGTTGACTTGCTGGGTCATGGATAGTGAGGGGTCCAAGATGAATCCTAGGTTGCTTGCGTGGTCGGAGGGAGCCGTCGCAATTCCGAGAGTGGCAGGACACCAGGAGTTATCCCATGCGGAGGCGGAACTGAAGATGAGGACTTCTGTCTTGTTGGAATTGAGTTTGAAGCAGCTGCTCTTCATCCATTCAGCGATTGCCTTCATTCCTTCATGGAGGTAGGTCTTGGCGGAGTCCTTGGTGAGGGATAGGATCAGCTGGGTGTCGTCAGCGTATGAGATAATGTTGAGGTTGTGGTATCGGGCGATGTTAGCGAGCAGGACCATTTGGATGTTGAAGAGGGTCGGGCTGAGGGCCGAACCCTGTGGTACGCCACAGATGATTTTGGTGGCCTCCAAGTGGAATGGGGGGAGGCGTACTCTCTGGGTTCTGCTGGTGAGAAAGCAGGTGACTCAGTCCAGAGCTCTGTCATGGACTCCAGCATTGCTGAGGCGTGAGCATTGGATTTGTTGAACGCGGCCGAGAGGTCCAGGAGGATGAGGGCCACGTTTTCGCTGCTGTCCAGTATGGTTCTGATGTAGTCGGTGGCAGCGATGAGGGTGGTTTCGGTGCTGTGGTTGCTGCGGAATCCGGATTGAGAAGGGTCCAAGGTGTGGTTCTCGTCTAGGAAGTGGGTTAGTTGTCTGATGATGGCCTTCTCAATGACTTTTGCTGGAAAGGGGAACAGGGAGATAGGCAGAAAGTTCTTGAGGTCCTTTGGGTCCGCCTTGTTTTTTTTTAGCAGGGCGTTGATCTTGGTGTGTTTCCAGCTCTCCAGGAAGGTGGCAGACTCGAAGGAGCTGTTGATGATCTTCCGTAGTTGGGATGCGATGACAGAGCTTGCTTAATTGAGGATGTGGTGAGGGCAGGGGTCAGATGGAGAGCCGGAGTGGATGGTGTTCATGATTTTGATGGTGTTGTTGTCATTGACGGGGGTCCAGGAGAGCAGGAGGTTGATCGGAGTTGAATCTGTGGTATTGGTAGTTGCTGGAGGGGGTCTGGGTGCTGAATCTGTCGTGGATGTCTGTAATCTTGCAGTGGAAGTAGGAGGCTAGGGAGTCACAGAGGTCTTGGAATGGCAGGATTTTGTTGGCATTGGAGCTGGGGTTGGAGAGTTCCTTCATAACGTTGAAGAGCTCCTTGTGGCTGTGTGTGTTGTTGTTGATTCGGTCTTTGAAGGCAGTTCTTTTGGGTGCTCAGATGAGTTGGTGGTGTCTGCGGATGGCATTTTTGAGGGCTGTGTGGTTGTCCAGAGTCTGATCTTGGTGCCACTTTCTTTCGAGTCTTCGGCAGCTTTGCTTAGATTCATGGAGGTCGGCGGTAAACCAGAATGCCTTTATGTCAGTGCTTCAATTGGAGGGATTTTTGATTGGGACAAGAGTATTGGCAGAGGTGTCAATTGCCTGAAGTTGTGGGCAGCTGCATCAGTTGCGGTGGTGTCGATGGGTGGGTTCTGGGAGAGGGTCATGATAAGTTGGTCTTCGTGACCTTGTTCCAATTGTGGTGGGGGATCCGTTGTAAGTGGTGGTGTGTTGTGGGTTTCTTGAGAGAGAAGCGGATGCAGCGGTGGTCTGTCCAGTGGAATTCGGTGGTGTGGCTGAAAGAGACATGTTTGCTGGCGGAGAAAATAGGGTTGAGTGTGTGTCCTGTGGAGTGGGTTGATGTTGTGACAAGCTGTTTGAGGTCAAGGTTGGAGAGGTTGTCAAGCAGGGTGGTGGTGTTGTTGTCGTTGGTGTTCTAAAGGTGGAAGTTTAAGTCTCCGAGGAGTATGTAGTCAGTGGATGTGAGAGCGTGCGTGCTGATGATGTCGGTAATGGAGTCGCTGAATTGCAGCTGTGGGACGGTGGGGGACCTGTAGACGAGGGTCCATTGGAGGTGGTGTTTGGGTCAGTGTGGATTTGGAAGTGCAGGAATTCGGCGGTGCTGAGGGTGTCTTTGGTGTAGGTCATGATCCTGAGGGTGTTCTTGTGGATGATGGTGATGCCTCCTCCTGGTTTGTTGGAGCGGTCTCTGTGGGTGATCTTGTAGCTACCTGGGATGGCTATGGCGATGTCAGGTGCTGAGGAGGGGTTTATCCAGGTCTCGGTCAGGAAGGAGACCTCTGGGGAGGCTGAGTCAAGTAGATTCCATAGCTCTACTGCGTGCTTCTGGACAGAGCGGGTGTTGAGGAGGATACATCTGAGATGGTTGCATCCTGCCTTGGTGGGTGGGTCGTTGGCGTGGAGGCTGGTGAAGGTGCAGTTCCGGCAGGAGAAGGGTCCGCGGGTGGTCTGCGGGGAGGCTTGAAGGCAGGCGGGAGAGTGGGCGGTGTTGAGGGCATAGAGGGTGGTGGCGTCGTAGTGAAGACGTGGATGGCAGCAGTTGGGGGGATGGTAGCTAGGGGTTCTGGCACTGGGCGTGGCCCAGGCATGCACAGGCGCAGACGGGCTTGTCTTTGGCCCTCCTTTGGCATGCCAGCGGCCCCCATTATGTAGGGAGGTGGAGGAGGAAAGGACAGCTAGGAGATGGGAGGGGGACGCTAAACTGATTGAAAAAGGGGGCATCACCGAAAAAGGGGGTGGGCCGCAGGGACAGCAGTGGCGGGGGGAGAGAGATTGGGAGAGCAAAAGTGAGAGAGAGAGAACGGAGTGAGAGACATCGGATGACCCTCCTCAGCAAACTGATTTCAATGCCACGTCGGAAGATTGCCTTTCCACAAGCCGCACTTCAAATCCTGGAAGTCATGGGCTCCGGAGCTTTTCAGCAGGATGAACCTGCAAGTCAGGCTGGGTCGCAGTTGACGTTGGCCGGCTTGTCTCATGACATCTGGTCGGTACACCTCTTGAGCTTTTTTGCTAAGTTGCTCCAAACTTCTCCAAACTTCTGAATCTTCTTCTAGGTGTACTGT
This sequence comes from Pleurodeles waltl, assembly GCF_031143425.1. Taxonomy (NCBI): domain Eukaryota; kingdom Metazoa; phylum Chordata; class Amphibia; order Caudata; family Salamandridae; genus Pleurodeles; species Pleurodeles waltl. Next base: position 771,406,694 of record NC_090439.1, on the reverse strand, counting down.
TAAGCTCCTTCAGGTGTCCACAACTCACCCCAAGGTTCCAGAAGCTCCGAGTAGCTCCTTGCCGGTTAGGATATCAACTCCCAGAATACACCTGGTTCAAATCCTTAAATGCCCACTGGTCACTGGTCAACTGGACTATTTCCGCAGAACTTGATTAAGGGGACTCTGGTCAGCTCCTTTCTACCTGTACCTTACAGAGAGTCCCTTCTTGAGGTTGTAGAAGTAAGGCAAAGTCCTTTTCTTGGTGAAGCCCAAAGTGTGCAGCTGGTGCAGTCCTTTTGAGTGCAGTGTCCAGTTACAAGCCAGGGGTCCAGCAGGGCAGTCCTTCTTCTTCTTCTTGTCTTCTTCCAGTAGTAATATCTGAAGTGTGGTGCAGCTCTGCCATATTTATCCTTGCTCGTGGGGTGGCAAGTGGGGGGGAGGTGCTCCTGTCCAATCACGTGCAGGCCACAACCCTCTTGAGTGACCACTTCCTGGGAAGTGTGACAAAAATCAATCCCAGGGATCAACAGTCGTCCAAAATACAAGACAGAAGAAATTCAATCTTAGAGTTAACATTTGGCTGAGCCCAACCACTGATGTAGCTAAGTTTCCATTAACACACCCCTTTCCAGCCCTCTCTTAACATAATCAAGTGATACCTGTGGTTTTTGGGCTGCAGGAAATGGGGAAGGTCCAGTTGCTGTCCCAAATGTCCTTCCCTCCTTTGAACTCCAATTTGGCTGCTCTCTCCCCATCCTTTCTACCATCTGCTGAGGCAGACCTCCTCACACCAGATGCTTCCTTTGTTTCAGCCCAGGCCACTTCACACCTCATGAAGGCAGCCTGGCTCATGGTGACAGAGGCTGACCAATCAGAGAAGGGCACTAGAGGACTGAAGTTGGTATTTTTTTAGGAAGAGTTCTAAAATTATTTCCCTGTTCATGTTATAATAAATTCAAAAGTGGCAAGTTCATGGATTTATTATACCTTTTAATTTGGTACCAAACTTGTCATATTTAGCTCCTTCGTATGGAAAATAAGACGTTTTATTTTAAAATAAAGTTTCCCTATGTTAGCCTATAGAGCCCAGTCACTACAATGGGGAAAACAAATTTGGTTACTTTTCCCTCACCAGGGCTTATAAAACATCTTTTGTAAAGTCCCTGCTTAAAGTTACACTGCACCCAACCCTGAGGGCAATTAGGGCATACCTTAGGAGTGACATATGTAAAAATAAATTAGCTTGGGATTTTGGAATTACTTTCAATTCAAAGTTGAATTTGGGGTTACCTTTAACTTAGAAGCAGCCAGCAATGCAAGCCTGCTTTTAAAATGACACTGGGCATCACAACAATGCACCGTTGGGTGTGCTACCTATGCTGGGGTCCCTAAACCTAGAAGCCCGAATATATACTAGGTACTTATAGATAGGTTGTTTAAAACAATTATAATTAGCCTAATTTGCATACATCATTTTAATCAGAGCACAGGCCTTGGGACTGTTTAGCAGTGCCCCAGTACCATCAGAGTCAGAAAAACACCAGCATGAGTAAAAAATGAGGGCAAAAGGTTAGGCGGCTTCTGCAAATAGGTGCAGTTTTTCCAGAGGAAGTGTTGAGCATAATTGTTGGAGTTGTCTCTGCAAGTCAGTGGCATAACAAAACTTGAGGGGGACCTCTGCAAAGTACATGGAGGGGCCCCCTCTGGACTTATTAAGGAGCTTTCAGGCCTAGGTACGGTGCTGAGGGGGCCCTCTGGTATATCCGGGCCTTTGTTACTCCCATGCTGCAAGGTCCTCTGAAACAGAAGAAATAAGAGTTCATCAGCTAAGTCCTTGATTGTCACCATTAACACCTATTGGCGCGAAAGCAGGCATCAGTAGTGGCTGTAGGAGATCCAAGACAGGGTGGATGAGTAAAGAGACAGGGTATAGGATTAAAGAGAGGTTGAGCACTGCCCTAGGAAACACCATGAAAATACCATAGGTACAGTGATGTAATAGATACAATTTTCAGTCAAAAAAACATTGAAATGTACTAGTTATCATTAGGTAGACAATCATCACTCACCATCTGCATTCATTACTCATTACCTCACATACATGGCAATGATGACAGCACTAGTGACTCTTGACATTCTGCTTGCTTTTTGACTGAAAGTCATATACATTTCACGTGATCTGTGTCTTCATCAAGTAATCTTATGCTTATTTTCAACACATGTACTTACCATTAACAAGTTTGTGAAGTCCATTTTTGTTTTTTGCTGATACAAAATACCCTACTGCCATGTTTGCATTTTCTGTTATGTTTATCCATTTGTATCGAACCCACATTGCACATGGGCTTTAGCAGTGTGGTGTGGCAGTTTGGTGAGAGGTCTCACTGTTTGCACCCAATTCATCACATTATAGCCGTATTTTGATGCACATAGCCTTAGGATGTGCACAAAGGTAGTTCTCTGCAGGGGCTGTCTTCTGACCAGGCCGTGTCCTTAAACTCCCATGACCACAACAATAACTATGTACAGCTCCAGGCTATATACAGGAGATGTTAGTCAAAGGACTTGTGCAGTGGTCAGGGCCTGTGTTTATCCTACTGTATCGTCGTTAAAAGTGTGGAAAAAAATGACACAAAGAAATCTCTTCAATTTCTTTGTGCCATTTTTTTGGCCCACCTAATGTGGGAATGCCTCCTTTGCATACATTATGCCTGGCACAGACATAATGTAGTGCAAAGGGTTACAAAATGGCGCAATTAATGTATTTCACCACTTTGTAAATATGGCACGGGGAAAAGGCCACCTTAGCGTTGCCTTAGCATCAAAAAAAGATGCTAAGATGGCGCCAAAGTGGCACTAGGCCCTCTTAAACCAGGGCCTAAAATTCCTATGGAATATAGAAAGGAAAATACTTTTTCGCGAAACTTGACATTCTGGAATTTAACTAAATGAGCAAATTGTCAGCCAAATTTCTTGCAGATACATCTAAAAGGGCAAATGTTATTAGCAAAACAAAAAAAGTCATTTGAATGGAAAGTGTCTTAACCATTATAGCATGATAGATAAACTTAAGATTTTCACACAAAAGTGCATTTTACAAATCTTGTGCACAAAGAAAGCAGAATGGAAATAACATACGCTCACTGTGCACAAATTGGTTATTTTGCATTGTTCTAGTTTTTTTGTGTTAAAAAATCTTTGAATTAAGCCCACAGACTAGACAAGACATTTCAGGTGAAAGAAACGCAGTTACCGCCAAACCTAACTAATCATGATAAGTCTCACCATTGATGAAGCAGAAAATGAAGGTTTTGATTTATTAACGCTTAAACATAGTGCTGAAATAATCATGTGTGACTTTAATCTAACTAATAAAGATTGTATGGGGACAAAATGTGCCCTCAGAGTAGTTTGCCATCATTTATACGCGTGCTTTATATAACGTGGTGAATTAGAATTGCACTAATCCGACATAATCATAAACGTGTGCTACGATTTGCTTGTTTGAAATGCTTTAGCTTAGCATTACTTTAGCGGAGGCTTTGGCCTAGTTGCCCGGTCTCACGGTTTAGATGCTCGTATTTTTCCACTGTGCTAATAAACGTGAATTTTTGCTTGAAGCTGTACTTTTCCACAGAAACTGTTCACATGCTTATCTTAAAGTTAGTGCCAGCCTGGCATATTTTCTCTTTAATTCAAGGTCGACTTGCAGGTGCGGACAATGGAGGCTCTGAAAGTAAGCTAATTGGGAGACAATGTTGCAACTTGCGTACCCATCTCCAAGGATAATGTATGCTTAAGTAAAAGCTTGAGAACTGTTGTTTTTGATTGGTCAATTTGAAGCTAACCTATGAACCCTCCAATGGGGACCCTACAGGACTTGAACTGTTGTCTATAAAACCCAGGTGCACGAGAAGAAAGGGGAGATCATTGCTCTCTATCATCGGACATCCCGCCATTTTGACTTCGTAGCTATTATGGCCCACTTTGCTGCGATGCCATTTTGAGAGACTTTGATTCTTTCTCTAATCGAGAGAAAGAGACTTTAAATGATTCTTGCCCTAGAGACTGTAACTCTGATTTGATCCCTTTGCATGAAGTAATAGTTCTACCTTGCCGCCGTGAGGCAATTGCCCCGTTCACCCCTGCCCCTTTGTCCCGTCCCATGCTGGTCAAGAAACGGTACCCATGATGACCGAAGAACGGTACCTGTGAGACGAAGACTTCCTTGATTGCTGATCGTAATTGGTAAATATGAAAGGAAATTGTAAAATTGCATTGTGTTTCTTTTGGGTAACCAACTGCTGATTTTGGTAAGAGCCCTAGTTAAGAGTTTTTCTAAATTAATGTTGCTAAATTGTTTTTTGCATGAAGTCCCACATGCCGATGCTAATTTGAGGTTAGACGAGGATTCCATATGTCACACGATGCAATTTGAGATCTTGTTATGCTGACTAAATGTATGCCATTAGTTCATTACAGATTATCGTATTAGTGATTTGCATTGCCATTATCGAATGCCTCGTGATTCAAATGCTTCATAGATTACACTTGTTTCGACGTTATGGACAGCTATTAATGTTCATATATGTTTATCATTTGGTGTTGAGACACATTTATATTGTGCTAGCTTTGTTAATATAGGGAAATAAAATTCACTAACTTCGCAATAAACTGGTGTGGTTATTCCTGACTGAAAGGTCAGGGTTCGCCGAAATGTATTCTGGATTAATTGTAAAGTGTTATGTTGTTCAAGGTGTTGCTTATGTTCGTTATTGATTATTGATTTTGATGAGATTGATCGAATTAAGAGTACAGAGAGTTCCCACTTAGTCAAAAGATTCATCGGCCTAAAGAGCGTCCAAACACAGGTAAATTATTACTACGGACTGCTCTATCAGTAGATGGTAGCAGAGGATGGTTTAGTCTTTTGGGACCCTGTACTATTAAAGTACATGGTGTCGAATTAACGGTAACGCATTTTGAGACCCCATTCGAAAAGTTGAATTAGATTTTCTTGGGTAGAATGGATTGACAAGATGATGATGGGCTAGGTCCACTGCGACTTTCCCGGGATCTCGGAGCTTGCGGATGGAGAGAACGGAGGTGTGGAATCAGCGCTGGCGGTACTAGTGATGGTATGAGTGAAGTTAGGGTTTTGCGCTTGCACAGCTTATTGCCGCAGGGTGTGTGAAAAGGTTGCGAGGATTTTCTTTTAAGGATAGCGGAGGTGCGACTCCGAGTGTAGAAGTAGAGAAGTCGTCGAACTTCATAGAGTTAGCGGAGGTGCGGCTCCGAGTGTGAGAGTAGGGAAGTCGTCGAACTTCATGTGCGTGTGGCGCTTCGTGCATAAAAAGGTCCACGTGGTTGTTGTTGTTGAGACGGGCCCTGCGAGGTCAAGAGACTCTGGAGTATGTTGATCCATGTTGTGGTCTGGGCGGTTTAGTAGGTTGATCGGGCGTGGTCAACAAGTCGGTACGTGTGTTAGGGAGTGAAAGAAACTTCGACTTCGGGCTTTGACAAGATTCTAAGTGCACTGGAACAGATCATTGACAAGTTGAGAGTAGGTCTGCGGGGCAGATTTGCTTGCGAATGTGGGGACTGAGAAAGACGGAATAGCGGCCAGAGGCTAGTGAAAAGTCCCGAGGCTAGTGAAAGGTCCCTAAGGTCCTGAAGCGACTGTGTTACCCTTCCTGTAGTAAACCGACAGATCTGTTTTATTTTTTTGGTAGCTCGCAATATATGCAAGAAGTTGTTACGAGAGGAGGTGAGTGAAGGAAGACTAGCCGCGAGGCTTTGTCAGCCGCAGTGTGTGTGAGTGTGACGTCACTAAGAGCCGCGCTGGGATAGGTTGGTTGCAGAGAAGGGTCGCGCACGGATTGGACGCAGTCCATGGGACTCGATTGGAAGGGGAAAGGCAGGTGAATGAGTATTCCGGGAATTAAAGTCACCTATTGATTACAAATTTTGTGGAATTAAAGTCACCTATTGATTATAAACTTGGGCAAATAAAAGACGAGAAAAATGAAATTCTTTAAAGCATTTAGGAGTGCGATGAAGGGGGAGTCTTACATTAAAGCGAGCGTAGGAGAGGAGACGCCGCCCGAGGGTACACCAGCTTACATTGTAATGGAAGAAAAGGGGGTAGCTCCGTGTCTTTGGCTAAAGCAATGGCACAAACTGACAGAGAAACATGGGAGCGTAGCGTTCCCGATACATGGGACATTCAATATAAGGGTTCTAGAGAATTTGAGATTCACGATGTATGACATGAAGGTGCCTCCAAGGCCAGCACAGTTTGAGGCTCTAGCAATTTGGGAACTAATGGCCAGACAGCAACAGCAAAAGAAGTTCGAGACCAGAATGAGGAAGGTAGAAAAGACACTAGCGGATGCTAGGTGGGATAATGCACAGAAGGTGTGGAGATCAGATGTATTGCAGGGGATAAAATTATTCCCCGCAATTACTAAGGAAGGAGAGGAGACAGGTAAGAAAGCTACCTGTAAGACAGACAGAAAGTGTTCCAAGGATAGAGAGGACGAGGAAAAGTTGAGAAGAGAAGAGGAGTTAGAGGATGAGGAGTTGATAATGCAATTGCTGAACGACCGTCCACCGCCTTATGCAGAGAATGGACAAGGTCCAAGTACCAGTTCTGCCCCTCCGGCACCGGTACAGAACAATGAAACTCAGTGTTCAGGAGCATCATCGGGACCAAAGGACCCGAGTCTGCTGTTCACCCCGCAGATACCGCAGGTTAGGAGAATATATCCAGATGTGCCCGTGTTGAAACCGGCAGAAAATTATCAGCCGCAGATGCCAGGGTACTACAACAGTGATAACAATGCAGGAATGATTCTAGATCCAACCGTAAGGGGAGTACAGAATGGTTACAACCCAACAATGGCACAAGCTGAATCAACTCAGTTTTTGATGCCTCAAAAGCAGATGCAGGGAGGAAACGCACATGCTCAAATGACGGGGAGCCAGATGGGCATGCCGGCAATGATGACCCATGGTGTGGGAATGAACATGCCACAGAACATGGGGAATGGACAGAACCCAGACGCGATATCCTTACCCATTACTGTAGGTCCAGCGGTACCTCTGTATAGTCAGCCTAATTCGGGTCTGAACAGTCAGGGATCAATGCTGCAGAATGGGACAGAAAGAAGGTGCATAGAAAACACTCCAGGGATAACTCCGATAGCGGCTCAGCCAACTGGGTCTGGGTCCTTGATGGAGTTTAGTCCCATATGTGCTCAGTCAACACTGGTGAGGTCGAGCCCCCCACTGATAATACCTCTCACATCGAACACTGAAAAGCTGCCGCAGCCATCGATGGCAGTTGATGTGAACGCTACCCTGATGGGGGTGAATGCGCAACAGCTGACACAGTGGTTCAACAGTCTGAATTCTACACAAAGTTCAGCTAGTGGGAAAGGAGAAGACTATATGAATAGGGTCAGGTTGAACATGGAAGCACAAGAATTGGTGGAAGGGACTATGGGTGTGAACAGGTTAGAGTCCTACACGGAAGAAGAGCTGAGGTATCTATGTCCCAGGATTACGAAGGAAGTGAACAAGATACACAAGAGCTTGCAGGAAGCAGCTGACAGAAACGGGGTTGACATAGACAAGACGAAACACTTGAGCAGGAGCTACAGGTTAGATTTTGGGACCACAGATTTTGAACACATGAGGTCAGCAGGCATGAAGACACACCTTAGAGAATTGCTGCAGAGTGCACAAGTGTGGAGGTGCTTAGACAAATGGGAAAGCAGGTGGGTAAAGAGGAAGGAAAAGAGGAGGGACAGTGCTACAGAACACAATGAGAAAAGACCGCAGAGTAGTGATACAGTAACAATGTTACCAATGAGGGAGACAGCAGGGGGAAAATTAGTACATGTACCATGGCACCGAAGCGACATTTAGTCCTTTACGGACGATTTTCCCAAACTAAGAGAGAAACCGATTGAATGGTATCAGCAGACTGATAGGTTTGTGAATCTTGCAAAGTGTCTCTGGGAAGACCTGAACACTCTCTTTGAGATTGTGGTTCCGGCAGATTTGTGGGAGGATTGCAAAAGAGCTGTAGGTTGGCCGACAAGTGAACCTGAGAGGGACAGGGAGACGGGTGCACCATCACCTTTGGTGATGAGCTTGTACTATAAGGTGATTGAGCATTTGAAAACGAAGGTACTCGCGAAGAATGTGGATTGGCAGAAGATTGATCGAACTGCCCAAGAGACTAAAGAATCGATTCATAGTTACTATGAGAGGTTGTTGAAGGCGTTCAAGAATTACAGTGGCACGGAAACAATAGAGGCGAAGGACATGCTCCATTTTGTGTTCAGATTTGTGGAAGGGCTGAGACCAGAAATAAGCCAAATGATAAAGTCGCATTTGATTTGTTGGCAGTCTAAACCGATTGACGAAGTCTTGACTTATGCGAAATACTGTAGCGACGAAATTGAGGTAAAACAGAAAAAGCTGAAAGAGAAGGTGATGATGATGCAGCTTAAGGCAGCTCAAACAGGTTTGCAAGGTCTGCAAGGTTTGCAAGGTTTGCAAGGGATGCAAGGGTTCCAACAGCAGGTACCGCAACAGCAGTTGCAGTTGCAAGGAAACATGGCGTTTCAGCCTCAGGCCAGAGGCAGAGGCAGAGGAGGTTTTGTGAATAATGGTCCAGATTTGAACACTGTCGTGACGGGTGTGCAGGCGATGAAGAAGGTGATGCCGTGTCACGTGTGCGGAATCGTCGGTCATTGGAAACGCGAGTGCCCGATGGTGGTGCAGGAAGGTGCAGGTGTAGGTGCAGGTGTAGGTGCAGGTGCAGGTGTAGGTGTTGGTCAGCAAAACAATGATGTCAATGCATTTCAGACAATGAGGGGACCGAAATTGAGAGGTCCAAGCCCAAATTTTCAGACTGTAAATCAATTGCAGGGATTACAACCTATGCAGCCGCAGCAGATGCAGATGCCTCGTATGCAGATGACGCAAATGCAGCCAATGCAACAGCAGTTACCTATGGTACCTAATCAGCAAATGCAAATACCCTTGGCACCAATGAGTCAGCAGCAAGTGATGGTTCCTCCACAGGTAACGAGTCAGGTAATGAGTACAAACGGCACAGTACAACAGTTCCCATTACACAGTGAGAGTGGAATAAACAACGTATGGGAGAGTGAAAGTTCAGGAGAAGAAGGAGACTGTGTGCTTGCGGCATCCTTGGAAGTTGATCAAAGGGGTCCGTACGTAGAGGGAAGAGTAATGGGTCATCGTGTCTCATTCTTGGTTGACACGGGAGCCACACGTTCAACAGTTAAGAGCAGTGAAGTACCAAATTTGCCACTCTCAGGGAGGACAGTTCAAGTGGTGGGAGTAGCAAACAGACATCTGACGAACAAAATTACAGATCCGGTTCCAGTCAGCATCGGTAACTATCAAGGGGTACATCAGTTTGTGGTGTGTGACTCAAGCCCGATAGCACTGTTAGGGAGAGACATGTTGTGCAAATTGGGTTGTTCGATCATGTGTTCAAACGAAGGGATAACAATACAGACGAGCAGTGATGGGGAAGAAGAGGACAGTGTAGAGGGGGATGAGATGGAAACTGTAGATGAAGAGTATCCTCTGATTTGTCTTTTCCCGATGATAACTGAAGAAGATATCCCAGCTGAATTACGAGAAACAGTCGGAAGGGAGGTGTGGGACATGACAGGGAAAGAGGTGGGATTGATGAAAGGAGTGGAACCAGTGAAAGTGACTGTAAAGCCCAATGCAATCTTTCCCCAGACCCCACAATACCACATGCCACAAGATACCCTCATGAAAGTTGCTCAACTCATTGACGAATTTGTAAAACAAGGGGTATTGAAAGAAGTGTTAAGCAGTCCATGCAATTCACCAATAATGGGACTAATAAAGCCGAGTGGAAAGGTCCGACTCGTGCAGGATTTGAGAAAAATAAATGACATCATAGTCAAGTGCTGCCCTGTCGTACCGAATCCAGCTGTGATAATGTTTCAAGTTCCTTGCGATGCTGAATGGTTCTCAGTCATCGATTTGTCACAGGCATTCTTTTCTGTGCCTCTTCACGAGGACAGCCAATTCCTCTTTTGTTTCAAATTCCTGGACAGAGTGTTCAGTTGGTGTCGAATTCCCCAAGGGTTTTCTGAGTCACCGTCAATCTTCAATCAGATTCTAAAGAAAGATTTGGAAACATTAGAATTGCCATTCGAGTCAATTCTAGTACAGTACATTGATGACTTACTGGTTGCATCAAAGACAGAAAGTGGCTGCACAGCCGATACCATTGCTCTGTTGAACCATTTGGGAAGGAATGGACATAAGGTGTCTCCTTCCAAATTGCAGTTCTGTCAGAAGAAAGTGAAATACTTGGGTCACCAAATAGAGAAAGGGTCGCGGAGAATAATGAAGGAAAGAATTACAAGTATACTCCAAATGAGTCCACCAAAGACAAGGAAGGAGGTGAGGAAGTTTTTGGGAATGGTGGGATATTGTCGCCAGTGGATTCCCAACTTCTCGTCTCTAGCAAAGCCTCTACTGAAACTGACCCAGAAGGATGCTTTGGATGAAATTGAGCTGAAAGGAGATGAGATGGATGCTTTTGTTGAATTAAAGGAATGCATGTGCAGGGCTCCAGCTTTAGGTATGCCTGATTACACGAAGCCTTTTACATTGTTTTGTCATGAACGTGATGCATGTTCTTTGTCTGTCTTGACCCAAGCCCATGGTGGCGTAAACAGACCAGTAGCGTATTTTTCAGCTACTTTGGATCCGGTTGCAGCAGCACTCCCAGGGTGTTTGCGCGCCGTAGCAGCAGTTGGTATCAGCCTCACTCAGAGTGAAGGAATAGTGATGGGACACCCAGTAACAGTCATGGTCCCTCACTCAGTTGAGATACTTTTGACCCGCTCCCGAACGCAACACATGACTGGAGCAAGACTCACAAGGTATGAAACGATAATTCTGGGCTCACCGAATGTGCAGCTGAAAAGGTGCACTACGTTGAATCCAGCAACCTTGCTTCCTGGAGAAAATGCTGAAATTGAGAACGCTGAAGATGTCGAGCATGACTGCCTTCAGGTGACTGAATTTTGCACAAAACCTCGACCGGACATCAAGGATACTAAGCTTGATGAAAATGACCAAATTCTTTTTGTTGATGGTTCATGTCTAAGAGATGGGATGGGGATTTTGAAAGCAGGATATGCTGTATGTACTGTAACAGGGGTCTTGGAAGCGGGATGGCTTCAAGGAGTCTATTCTGCACAAGTAGCAGAACTTGTAGCCCTTACAAGAGCATGTCAACTGTCTGCATTGATGAAAGTCACCATTTACACTGATAGTCAATACGGGTTTGGGATTGTGCATGACTTTGGACAACTATGGTCACAGAGAGGGTTCCTGACTTCTTCAGGATCCCCAGTGAAGAACGGGGAGAGGATAAGGGAATTGTTACATGCCATTCAAGTGCCAGCTGAAGTTGCAGTGGTAAAGTGTAGTGCTCATACGAAAGGACAGGACTATGTGTCTCTGGGAAATGCATATGCGGATCAAGTCGCAAGATTTTGTGCCTTGAACTGTATATTACTGAGAGATGATTGGAATACGATAAATGAGCCAGAACTCGAACCAGCTGAAGCATTTGCCTTGAAGGTTGTAGATACAATAGATGAACTAAAAGCATTACAAAATAATGTCAGGGAGGATGAAAGAGATTCCTGGATTAAATCACAATGCATAAAGAGACAAGACGAGTTATGGGTTTCACATGAGGGAAAATATGTTTTGCCAAATAGTCTCTTATCACAGCTTGCGCGGTTCTATCATGGGCAGGCTCACCTAGGGAGAGATGCCATGATAAGATTGTTCAAAACTGATTGGTTTAACCCTAGATTTTGTCAAGCTGCAGAAGCAGTTTGCCATCGATGTGTCACTTGCCAGCAGATAAACCCAGGAAAGGGAACAGTTGTGAACGCGAGTCACATTGGTAGGGCAAGCGGACCTTTTAGTCGAATGCAGATGGACTTCATTGAGATGCCTGTGCATGGGGGTCTGAAATATGTGCTGGTGATTGTGTGCATTTTTAGTCACTGGATTGAGGCATACCCCACACGTAGAAACGACAGCCTTACAGTTGCCAAGCTATTGTTGAGGGAGTTGATACCACGTTTCGGATTCCCGATCTCTTTAGAATCAGATAGAGGAAGTCACTTTAATAACGAGGTGATTAAGTTACTTTGCGAAGCGCTGAACATTGAGCAAAAGCTGCACTGTAGCTATCGCCCTGAAGCCTCAGGACTGGTGGAGCAGATGAATGGTACGCTGAAATCAAGAATGGCAAAAATATGTGCATCGACAAATTTGAAATGGCCTGACGCATTGCCCTTAGTGCTAATGTCAATGAGAAACACTCCTGATAGAAAGACTGGATTGTCTCCGCATGAAATTCTCATGGGCAGAGCTATGAGACTTCCTGCAGTTCCCGCAAACATGCTTTTGAATATTACAGATGATATGGTGTTAGACTACTGCAAAGGACTGGCTGACGTGGTTCGCTCTTTCTCTCACCAGGTGGAAGCGACCACCTTGCCACCGATCCAAGGTCCAGGACACGCACTGAAAGCAGGTGACTGGGTCGTGGTAAAGAAGCACGTGAGAAAGTCGTGTCTGGAACCCCGTTGGAAAGGCCCTTTTCAAGTGATCCTGACGACAACTACCGCTGTGAAGTGTGCGGGGGTTCCCAACTGGATTCACGCCAGTCACACAAAGAAGGTGTTGTGTCCCACAGATGAGGAAGTTGAAGCGCTGAAACTACCAGTGCCTGATAAAACAGTGCTGAGTGCCGAGACAGAACAAAAGCGAACTGAAAGCGAACAGGCAGAAGCAGGAGAGAAAGAAATATTCTCTGACGACGAAGACACCAACTCACTTGGGGGAGACCAAGGAGAAAGTTCAGACAGCGACGAAGAAGCTGCAGGCGACAAAGAGCCTGAAGCAGCTGAGGGTAGCAAAAAGCCTGAAGCAGCTGAAGGTGACAAGGAGCCTGAAGCAGCTGAAAGTGATATAGAGCCTGAAGAAAATAACGGTGACGAAGGGCTCGAAAAAGGTGAAGAGGCAGGAGAGCCTGATCAGAGGAGGGCTTTCCCAGAAGCAGACGATACAGAAAAAGAAAAGGAGAACGTGATCGATTCCCTGGAAGAAGGGGACAAGGCAGAGCAGAACGAAAAGGTTCAAGCTTCCACAGAAAAGATCGCAGGTCCATCAAATGGACATGGTGCAAAGAGAAGACTAAGTATCTCACCAATAAAAGAAAAGGGTAAAGAAAGTTTGAACGACGGAGGAAGGCCAAAAGTGAAGGAGAAAAGAAAGGAAGTGACTGTCGTGGAACAATCGTCAAGTGAGGAAAAAGACTTGACAAAAGAGGAAAGTACCAGCGAAGCCGAGTCGAAAAGGGAAGCAAAATTGAAAAGAAAAAGGATACCAAACAGGAGGTATTCCGGTCCTGAATGGGCATATGCAGTCAATGATGATTGGACTGACGAGTTTGTATCTCTAAGCATCGAGAACGAAGAAGAAGAAGAGATACCAATAGAAAAGAAAAGTTTCATAGACTCTGTCGATTGAAAGAGTAAATGATATTGCTTGCTACAATATAACGTGAAAGAAACAACCCGCTGAGACATTGCTAAACCGGATGACACATTTGCTAAACTGATAAAGACTGAGTTATTGCCGAATTGAGACAAATGCTGCTAACCGATAAGTGACTGGCCTTTTGAAGAAGACGGTGTGAACATTGCGCTTGTTCAGCTTTGTAACTGAATTGCTAAATAGTTTCATTTATAAGTGCTTCTAGCTCTCTGATTCTATACAGATCATGACTAGGTACGCTACGCAAAATAATAGAAAGAAATATTGTAAATATGCGTGTATAGGATTGGTAATTACATGTGTAATAATAATAATGGCAATTGTGTTTGGAATGCATGGAAAGGGTGAAAGTGAGAATATCGAGGCTTCTACTATTGCTCCTGTTACTGTAACTCAACTAACACCATTGAAAAGACTAGCATTGGATGAGAGGCTCTTGCATGATAAGAAAGAGCTTTCGTATAACGTTTTCTATCGCTTGCTACAGAGTATGTTGAAACTATGGATGCGAAAGATTGTTATGTGTGTACACAGATACCGACATCAGTAAAGGAAGGGGTAACTTATCATCACATGCCTCTTACATATGGGATTACATGTAGTATAGTAATGTCTAGGTTTTATGGTCAAACTAACATACAGTATTTTTACTCGAATTATGATGTTACCTTTGCTTATGTTCCTATAATAGCGCAGCTTAGCCAGACGGCCAAAGATTGGGATGCTAAAATAATGAGGGAATTTTTCGAGCCAATGCAACATTTTGAAACGGCTCATGCTCATAGGGAGAACCTTACTTGCTCAGTCTCTGCTGTAGAAATAAGCTTTTTAGACCGCACAGATGATAGAAGGGCACAAATGAATGCGAAATTAGAAAAGGAGTTAAGTAAGAGGACTTCAGTAGATAATTATGACTTTGCTGCTATAAAGACACAAGGGAAAATAGCTTTAGATGCTTGGCATGTAGGGAAATTTTGTATATATCGAGGAGAATATTATTATGACAACATTTTTGTAGGAGCGAGTGAGTGCAAACATACGTTTATTTTTAAGGCCAAATGGACATTCATGATGAACGGACTTGACCCTGTCATTCCAGGTGTATATTACATTTGCGGGCATAATGCTTATTATCGTCTTCCAAAGGGATGGTGGGGGAGATGTTATTTGGGTATAGTGTTCCCAAAGGTTTATCAACTGGATGACGTATCGATGATTCAAAAGACATCTGGATCCCATCGTATCCAGAAAAGAGAGACCGCAGCTGCTGTGGTAGGTGATATATTTGGAGCCATGATTCCTTCATTGGGAGTTGTGTTGAATTCCATCAAGATACGAAAGTTGTCTACTATAGTGGATAACATGTTGACAAAGTTTTCAGGTGCTATAATCCTGATAGATGCTGAACTTGCAGCGGAAAGAGCTATGACTCTTCAAAATAGGCTTGCTTTAGACATTCTTTTAGCAAAGGATGGAGGCGGTTGCAAAATGATTGGTGCACGTCACTGTTGTACCTATATACCTGATAATAGTGTGAAGATTAAAACTATGCTTGCTAATCTAACAAAAGAAAGTGCAGATTTGAAGGAATTGAAAGAACCAGGAGTGTGGGAGAAGGTTGGGAAAGGACTTGCTTCAGTGGGACATTGGATTGGGGGAATTTGGAATGGAATATTATTAAAAATAATAGAAGGAATATTAATAGTAATAATGTGTGTATTTGGAATTTGGGGAATAAAAAGGGGAATAATAATGATTATGGAAAGAATTAAAAGAAGAAAAGAAGAGAAAATTATGAAAAGAATGGCAGAAGAATACAAAGCGCAAACTAGGGGTACTAAAAGGAAAAGGGAACTGACAGAATTTTAATGGAATAAAATGTGTGGGCGTGGTTTGGTGTGATGACAAGTAGTCATCAGAGGAGGGATTGATGAAGCAGAAAATGAAGGTTTTGATTTATTAACGCTTAAACGTAGTGCTGAAATAATCATGTGTGACTTTAATCTAACTAATAAAGATTGTATGGGGACAAAATGTGCCCTCAGAGTAGTTTGCCATCATTTATACGCGTGCTTTATATAACGTGGTGAATTAGAATTGCACTAATCCGACATAATCATAAACGTGTGCTACGATTTGCTTGTTTGAAATGCTTTAGCTTAGCATTACTTTAGCGGAGGCTTTGGCCTAGTTGCCCGGTCTCACGGTTTAGATGCTCGTATTTTTCCACTGTGCTAATAAACGTGTATTTTTGCTTGAAGCTGTACTTTTCCACAGAAACTGTTCACATGCTTATCTTAAAGTTAGTGCCAGCCTGGCATATTTTCTCTTTAATTCAAGGTCGACTTGCAGGTGCGGACAATGGAGGCTCTGAAAGTAAGCTAATTGGGAGACAATGTTGCAACTTGCGTACCCATCTCCAAGGATAATGTATGCTTAAGTAAAAGCTTGAGAACTGTCGTTTTTGATTGGTCAATTTGAAGCTAACCTATGAACCCTCCAATGGGGACCCTACAGGACTTGAACTGTTGTCTATAAAACCCAGGTGCACGAGAAGAAAGGGGAGATCATTGCTCTCTATCATCGGACATCCCGCCATTTTGACTTCGTAGCTATTATGGCCCACTTTGCTGCGATGCCATTTTGAGAGACTTTGATTCTTTCTCTAATCGAGAGAAAGAGACTTTAAATGATTTTTGCCCTAGAGACTGTAACTCTGATTTGATCCCTTTGCATGAAGTAATAGTTCTACCTTGCCGTCGTGAGGCAATTGCCCCGTTCACCCCTGCCCCTTTGTCCCGTCCCATGCTGGTCAAGAAACGGTACCCATGTTGACCGAAGAACGGTACCTGTGAGACGAAGACTTCCTTGATTGCTGATCGTAATTGGTAAATATGAAAGGAAATTGTAAAATTGCATTGTGTTTCTTTTGGGTAACCAACTGCTGATTTTGGTAAGAGCCCTAGTTAAGAGTTTTTCTAAATTAATGTTGCTAAATTGTTTTTTGCATGAAGTCCCACATGCCGATGCTAATTTGAGGTTAGACGAGGATTCCATATGTCACACGATGCAATTTGAGATCTTGTTATGCTGACTAAATGTATGCCATTAGTTCATTACAGATTATCGTATTAGTGATTTGCATTGCCATTATCGAATGCCTCGTGATTCAAATGCTTCATAGATTACACTTGTTTCGACGTTATGGACAGCTATTAATGTTCATATATGTTTATCATTTGGTGTTGAGACACATTTATATTGTGCTAGCTTTGTTAATATAGGGAAATAAAATTCACTAACTTCGCAATAAACTGGTGTGGTTATTCCTGACTGAAAGGTCAGGGTTCGCCGAAATGTATTCTGGATTAATTGTAAAGTGTTATGTTGTTCAAGGTGTTGCTTATGTTCGTTATTGATTATTGATTTTGATGAGATTGATCGAATTAAGAGTACAGAGAGTTCCCACTTAGTCAAAAGATTCATCGGCCTAAAGAGCGTCCAAACACAGGTAAATTATTACTTCGGACCGCTCTATCACCATCATGTCAGCACTGTCCTGTTTCTTCTGTTTCTCCAGAGGTCATGTGGTGTTAGGGATTGAGACTACTGCCTATTTTTTCCCCGCATTCTCATTTGAGTTCCCCCCTTACCAGGATTGTGGGTACACTGGAATTATTATGAATTCTGTTGAGGTACTATTGTCCCCTTGTGATCCTTGTGATGTGATTTGGAACCAAGGCGAATATGATTATAATATAGCCTTAGAACCCGCCGTAGCGGGCTCTACCGGCTATTAAAGGCCCGCTCCCCGCGTTAAATGCCCGAGCCGAAGGCGAGGGCATTTAACAAGGGAGAGGGACTTTAATAGGCGGTAGAGCCCGCTACAGCGGGTTCTAAGGCTATTAGAACATTCTGCCACTCAGGGCAGAATGTTCTATTAAAAAAAAAAAATGTTCACGGAGCCCGAGGGGATTAAAATCCCCTCGGGCTCCGTGAGGCTTTGTTCACAGCTGTTGCTGTTAACAAAGCAAACATTGGAATGTTGGCGCTGCGGGCTTTTACCGGCCAGTAAAAGCCTGCAGCACTCCATTGTTTTCAATGGAGCTTCCAGCATTCCAATGTTCTAATAGGCGAATAGAACAGTTAGTTTGCGCTTCCTTTGTGGCTGCATGTCAAAGGGATGCTGTTTGAGCCATGTCTTGCTATTGCGCTGTTGGCCCGTAGAGACAAAGAAGAGAAGACTAATAGCACATGAAGAGACGCTGATTTTAGTTTCAATGGCAATGACTGGGGCACCCAAAAAATAGCTTTGAGTGAAAAGGTAAGATATAGTGTGGTGTGTGAAATACCCTTGTGTTTCTTCTTTCCTTCAAGTGGTCGGGTTGAAGCCAATAGTAAAACATGCAGAAAAGTGACAACCAATAAGTTCTTCGTTCTTATATACCGCAACACCTTCCCATCCACAAAACCACAGACTGAGGTAGGACAAATGTGTTATACCAAACAATCTATTGGGGAAATAGCTGGATGTTAAAACCACGGAAAATATCTCTGAATCTTCACGAAACTGATATTCTATCTCTGCTGAGGGAGATGGTTGGAAGCAACGGTCAGTGCTGAAAGGAATGTACATCCTCAAATAAAGACTATTGTATGTTCATAAGAGGCACTGACTACCGCTTCAGGTTCCAAATTACACCAGTGTAACAAAAAACATCAGGTTTCCAGTCTAGCAAAATATCATAGAAATAATTATTGACCTCGCTTCATGATCAACATATATCAACCCCAGGACATGGAATATACATTTGCATTTTCCTAATTAGTATGTATTGTATCACATTGGATTTTTATTGCAGTTCTTTTTATTTTGCAGTCGGGAAATCTTTTAATGATTTTGTTTATATTTTTGCCATTCATTTGTATTTTTGGTAGTCTTTTCTATGTTTACATATATAATTTCCAGGTGATTTGTGATATAATGACTAATATATTTTATTTTCGGATTTCTTTTTTATTTACATTTTTAACCTGCATTTTTATTTCTGCATGTTCAACCCTAATTTTGCAAATATTGCATATGTGTTTGTTTTTATTTGTTCTCTTAATTTCTGATGCACCCTTCCCTACGATATTTTCTAGCACTACTTTTGTTTCTTTTTTTGTTGTCTAATAATTTTGAATGTGATTTATATTTTACTTTTGAATGTTTTTGACATTATTCTATCAATCTCAGCAGCAAATAAAAAAAAACTCTTACGGTCACAATTCTGAAAAGGATTTCATTGCATGTTAGCATCTTTGAAAGTAATGTAATTCTGCCAAAGTTTAAATAGACTTGTTGACTGAGGCTTTTATTTTGCTGCTGATCGCCTGCAAATCAAATAAGAGTATTTTGTGTCTAAAGAGAGAGAGTTTCAATTTGAAATGTAAGGGAGTTTGTGATTTTAAACAACAATACCGGAGCTAACACACGGAGTATTTTCCTTCAAGTATTTTGTATATGTTGAAATATTTTGTGCAAGACGTTTTTTCCTAGTATGCTAGCCTATAGTCTTTGGATGGAGTTACCCAGATCGTCTCTTCCTTTTCTGTTTCATTGTCATTGATAAAAGCTGGACGTTGCCATAAGTGCAACTCAGAGTATTTAATTTTATTGACCATGTTTATTATTTTCGAAATCATTAACACGCCGTGCATCTTTTGCTTGTGGTACAGATATCGCAGTGTATTTTTCTGGCCTCATTACACAGTGTAGAGCACATTAACTTAGCCTTCTCATAGTGTAGTTCTCTAAGCAATACGAGTTGCATACACTTCAACATTGCTTTCTGGTCAGTCAAATAATTCCAAAATATTGTAGTAAATTACTCCTGTGAACTGCGGTTTGTGTATCCAGGTGTCAGACTCTCAGCCATATAAATCTTCACGCAAACCCGGTGAGTGTTTAATTATCTACCCATTGGGTGGACTTCACACAGAACTGAGGCTCCATACTGAACTGGGCCTCTGAATTACTTTTCATGCAGAGAGTGTACATTAAACACCACACTAGTTTTATTCCCCAGAGATTCAGGCAATGGTTGTGATCAAAAACAATATTTTAGGTATTCCAACTGTCTAATTTTGAATAACATGTTGAATTGAAAACCTTGCTAACAATGTTTGAAATAAGTATAATTCCAAATTAATCGTTTATCCAAACGCGGTCTAGGATTAAAAGCAAATTACTAATTGTCTGGAACAAAATGTACTTGTTTTGAATCTAGGTGATACATTTACAGCTTTTTGCCGCTGTACTGAAATGTGAAAACGTGTCCTTTTTGAGCATATACAGCACAAATCCCAACAAAACAAAAACTATCACACCCCTTGTTGGAAATGACCATCTTTTGTGTGGTTTTCTGACAGTTTTTGCCTTCTCTACCCTATAATTGCTGAACGTGTATTTATTGGCTTCAGGACCGTGCACACTTTGCCCCTGCTAACCTGTGGTAAAGTGCGTGTGCTTTCCCTTCCAAGCATGGTAAAAAAGAAAACCCACCTGAATGGATTATTTAAATTTAATTGCATGTCCCTAGTATATGGTACTAAGTATACCTAGGGACAGTAAATGTAATGCTGCTTGTGGGATGCATTACTTGTGGCACTCACTAAACCACCTTGCATAACATATATCCCCGCTTGCAGCCTGTGTGTGCATTTCAACCTGACAAAACAAACATTTCGCCAGGCGAAATCCTTTCTTTTTAATGCTTATAGGTCGTTCTTAATGAAAGCATAACAGCTCCCAAAGCAAGGTGCAAGGCACTGAAAAAGTCAGATTGTGTACTTAAGTTTTATGTGTTCTGGCAGAGAAAACAACCCAAAGTCGTTTTTTTATGTGCCACAATAAGCGTCCAAAAGACTAACACCAATTTACCTGACTACATTTAATAAGTGAAAACTTTAGTTTGAAAACAGCTAGAGAAATACGTTTTCCACTGATCTGAATTGTACTTTGAAATCTTCTTTAATAACAAAGTCATATTTTTACTTAATAATTTGAACATGTTCCTTTTAGGAAGTAGGCATTTCCCTGCCAAAACCAAATCTGCCTTTCTGCCAGTACCTAGGGTCCTGTTGCTGTTAATGGATATTCTGTTGTGTGATATGTATTCTTTCCAGAAAGTAGATAAATGACCTGTGTTTAGGGGAGAATATTTTCCTACTAACTAGGGTAGTATGGGGGGGGGGGGTTTAGCCATCCACTTTGTGAGCTTCAGGCAGTAGCCCAAGAGCTAGTCCCAGACCCTTCCTGACTTGAGAAGATTCCTCCCCTGTCCTGGCAAATGCATATCACACCATGGCTTGCCTGCCTTTTGTTCTACTAGACAGTCTTGAGCCAAACCCAGGGGGAAGGGAAGGACTGACCAGAACCAGTTTTAGGATAAGACCAAGGGGTGAATCCACACCCACAGGCTTCCACTAGGTTTCAAAGTGACATCTTCAGAACTTGAAATAAAAACACTCCTGGACCTGAAAGGATTCAATCAAAAGGAGGACTGCCCTGCTCTCTGAAGACGGAAGACTGCTTGCCTTGAGCCTAGGACCTCAGAAGTGACTCCAAGGATCATTTAGCTGACCTCTCATTTGAGCTAAAGAGATACAACAAGCTGCCAGTGACATTCCTGCTTTACAGCTGACCGGACCCAAATGGACCTGACCTAGTCCCCTCTGCTGGACTCTGTAAGAGTGAGTCCTGACCGCCCAGTGCTGTCCTCAATGTGCTTGACCCTTGGCTGGAGTCAGAGTGTAACCATCCATGTCCAACTGAAGGGTTGAACCAGATAGGATGCACCACAGCCCCTCATCAGCCGTTTTACCAAATCTGATGTGAAATGACTCAAGTGCTTCGCACCTTGCAGTTCCTGATTAGGGCTTCACTGGATCACTACTAGTTGATGCAAGGGCCTCATAACAGAGCATCCTGGAGCCCATGATCAGTGATATCACAGGATGCAATGCAAAGTGATGCAGAACTTCGCAATGCAGCACTGTGCAGCTCCTGATCAGCAGTTCAACAGACCAAATGCAGAATGACACAGATTCTTGCATCACAGCACCGTGCAGCCCACCACCAAGGAAAAAGGTACAACTCCCACCGTGCAACATTTGAGCCCATATTTGACTGCCCCTTTCTCAAGTCAGCCTAAATAATTTGACTTTGTCCTGGTATGGGGAACCCAGGTATCCATATACGGCACTTCACACCTTTTCCCTCTATTTTCACCTTACATTTTTAAAGCTCACAACTCTTATTCTACTGACGGACCTTTGTCACTTGTGTGGCATTTTATTGATCAAAGTTTACTCAATTTGTCCTAATAGGTTTAGGATTTTTCTTGTTTTGTATTGTCACTCTGTTACTGTTTGAGAGCTGCATAAATACCATACACATTGCTTCTAAGTTAAGCCTGACTGCTTTGTTCCAACTTACCAGAGGTTTAAGCGCCGATTTAATTAGTGACTTTTATGGTTTACTCCAGCAAAGATTTTGATTATTACTTGTGTGGGGATCCTATTCTCTCAGCTCATAACCCAATCTCTTACACTCCTGTAAGCTTCACTAGAAACATTGATAACTTCAGTAATTGCACACATTTCTTTTGCTTTTACTACTTTTAATTAACCGATTTGTTACAGATGCTAAAACTATCTGTAGTGTGCCTACACACAGTTTGTTTTTTGGTGGTGAAACCTCATTATTGTATCCAAAGAATGTTGAGCCGGGGTTTCTGCAGCAATATGGACACCACCATTTCGTACTGTATTCCTAAGAAATACACTTGAGTCAGTTACTTGAAAGGCATTACCAAACTTAATCAAAAATCGTTTTAACATTCATTTAGTTCATCATTCTTAGTTAATCATTCACCTTAATTTAAACTGAGATTTTGTTTCATTTTTCATAGCTCTCCATGAAGTGAAATCTATTTCCTTCAAAATCACTATGAGTTCCATGCCTCAGCACTTCATCCTCCCAATTTTGGAAATATTAGATCAGTACTTCCAAATGAGGAGCAGGCACAGAGAGGAAAGAATAGCGCCACGCAACAGCAGATCAGACCACATGAGAAAGCCACACTAGGGACCATTTAAAGACTGCATTGAGCTAGTATTAATCTGATAGGAATCTACAACTGTTTTCATGAACATACCAATAGGAACATCAACATGAACCAGTGAGATTATGATAATGAGGGCACTAGAATCTGCCATTGCAACAGTAGTTCTCATTTTGTACTTGTGTTGTATTCTTGCAATTAGCTGCAGAAACATAAATTCTCTTACCTACCTCTCACATTAGACATCGTTACTGGACAAGTTCTCAGTTTTACAAATAAAAGTATGTGTCTTGTATGATCATAAGAGGATAGACAGGCAGTGATTCATGTAGAAGGAATCTGGGTAAAGGGGAGGGCTTGTATTTGTATGGATGGGTAATAGGAACAGGTTTGTATGTTCAGGAATATGACCACCATGATTATGAAAATGAATGTAAAAGTGTGAATCACTCACATTTTCAGTTATGGGAGCAAAGAGCGCTAATTCAGTTTTCAAGCTTTATAGCTTTAGAACCACAAAAGAAATTCATATAAGCTTGTTGCTTCAAAGGAGTATTGTCCTGATTCTCTAGAAATCTCTTTGGTAATTTATTTCTGCTTTCTAGTAAACTTGAAGAAGCTCCAAATGGAAGTGACTTGCGAAGCACACATAAAAGCAAAATACAGGCCGGATTTACTAAGCACTAGTGTTGCCTTTGCATAATGCAAAGTGACACAAGAGCTGCATGGCTTAATAAATCTAGAGTAACGCAAGGTAGCACAAACCCCTGCCTTCCATTATTATGTAGTTCTCTTCTTTAGTCCCCCTTTTTTATGTGTGCTGCATTCTGTATGCTGCAGCACCCTTGCACAGGGCACCATTAGAGCAGAAATGTGTCCTATCTTGATTACAGCACAATTGTGCTCTCTCCCTGTCACGCCGCACAGTAAGTTGTCTTACTGCTTTACATTGTTTGCATTTTGATAAATATGGCTCCTGGAGTGCAAGGTGTAATGCCACCAAAAAGAGACAGGCTGCATGTAGATATGGCAACAAGTAGTTTGTGTGCATTTGTCATGCCTGTGTTTGCATTATCATATGAAAACCAGACCTATTATCTTTGCCAGTGCTTGCTTCTTATTCCAGTAAGACATCTCAGGCATGAAAGACCCTTCCATTTGGTCTTGTGTTGCATAGAAATGACCCAAATATAGGTTGCTCATTATGCAAGCAAACAAGGACATGGCATGTTGAAAGCTTCGCACCAGCTCACCCTGAATGTCCTGCTCAGAGGTGCCTGAAACATCAGAACTTTAAAAGTTGAAATATGGGGTCTAGTCAATGAGAAAAGTTCAGCAAAATTGACAAAATAAAAAAGAACACCACAGTACTCCTTACTACCTGTAACAACTTTAATTGTATCAAACCTCTGCAGATTTTCCATGGTTATATCTAGAGTCTGACTTCGTTTTTGGAGGCCTTAGGACTCTGGGCACTTTACCACTGCTGAGCCGTGCAAAAATGCACTTACTCTGTCCCTAAACCATGTTAACATTGGCATGTCCAAAATTGTCATATTTAATTTACTTGTAAGTCTCTAGTAAAGTGCACCACATGTGCCTAGGGCCTGTATATTAAATGCTACTAGTGAGCTTGCAGCACTGATTGCGCTCCCCACTTTAGTAGCCCTTTAAACATGTCTCAGACTTGCCACTGCAGAGCCTGTGTTTACAGTTTTAAAATGCCATGTCGAGCTTACAAGTTAACCCAATTGCCAGGCCTTAAACCTTCCTTTTGAATACTTATGTTACCCCTAAGGTAGGTCCTAGACAGCAGCAAGGGCAGGGTGCAGTGTATTTATAAAGTTGGGCATGTACTTTTAAGTTTACATGTCCAGGTGGTGAAAAACCGTTACATTTGTTTTTCAGTGCTGCAAGGCCTATCTCTCTCATGGGATAACAGTGGCATTGCCTTAAGTGAGACCAGAACGATATTTTGAGTTGACATATGTGGTCTAGTCAATGTGGACATTTAGGTAAAAAGTACTCTGCATCCCCTCTAATAATTGTAATTGTATCAAACCTCTATAGATCTAGTGTCTCACATTTGTTAATAGGCTTTTACAAAGAAAGACTGAGGTATTCTGTTATCAGTCTTTTTAAATGGTAAAAGGCATGAAAGTTCCTGTTCTGGGTTGTGTTAGACCCCAAATTCTCCATCAATTAATTGTGTTAAGCAGTATCAGTGAAGATCATATGAGAAAGCCACATTAGGGACCAACTGAATGCTGTATGGAGGTAGTATAAATCTGATGGTGGCCTATGGGCACTTTTGTGAGCATGCCACAAGGGATATATACATGAGCAGAGGAGATTAGGAGAAGGGGGGGGGGGGGAGAGTGAGGCAGTAGCTCTCACTCATACTCATATTATATTATTCCAACCATGTGCAGATGCATGAATTCCTCTAACCTATGCCCCAGATTAAACATGGGAGATATGGAGAGCAAGATATATTACCACATTTTCTCAGAAAATATAAGCTTTTGTCTAACAGTGGACACCATTTATTGTATCTTCTGCATCTAGTCCTCCTATAAAAATATATCTGCTCCATCTCAGGTTCCTAGGAAATACAAAAGAACCACAGGTTTCTGTTGTAAAAAGGTCCTCTACTTGTTTCTGTCACGGGTGAAGGTAAAGAGCCTATGTTATGTCATGTGTATTTGTAAAGCACACTATCACCAGTGAGTGTATTGTGGCATTGAAAGAGTTTGTGTGCCTAGCCCGGCCTAGCATAGGCTGAGATATTAAAAAGCCAGATCTTCAGTTTCTTGCAGTCCATGTGAACTGTCAACTGATGAATAAAATCTGGTGGTATCTAGGCACAACATCATTCTCAATAGGTTCTGTTATAGGTGAGCCAAGCACATATAGAGTGATTAATCGCTAAGGTGTGCTTGGGGAAACTCCTAGTGATGGAGATTATGTGTGCATCACACTGTCCAACAGTCCTCCCATGCCCTGGCCATATCAAGTGACTCCCAGCTAACAACTTGGAGCAGCAGAGAGCTTTCATATCCCGCCCTTCGTTCTAGTTCTCTGTGCCATACTCCTACACGGGGTCACCCAGAGCCTTTCATTATCTGGTGACTTCATGCTTTGCAAGGATAAAGGCTAAGTCCTGAAATGTGCTCATGGCTTTAGTTTTGGCAGTGTGTGGAAACCAACTCAGTAAATAATGGCCTGGAGTGCATGGAACTTCTCTCTCAGTGACGTAAGCTAGCACACTAGTGTCTTCTTCCAAGTAGGCAATAAGCTCTGGGCAGTGCCAAAACATGCACTCCCACATCTCAGATATTTCACACCCACTGCATTAAAGTATCTATTGAAATGCCCGGTAATCAGATACTCCCTCTGTAGGTCATAGAAATGTATAAGTTTAAAGTGTGCATTTCTCTATATTTTGGGTACCCTGTCTAGTATGTCTGCCCAGCCACCTTCGGATGTGGGTTTCCCCAAGTCTTTTTACCAGCAGGCTCTTAGGGTACCTAAAGGGAGCACTATGACCTCCCTGATCAACTTATATAGGCAGGTTGCAGCCTTAAAGGTCCCTGATGATGTAACCATATAATGACTACTTTTGTGATGTAGTGGTTCAGACATAGCAGCTCCCCAGTATTTACACCTTGCACACATGGCAGACCTATGTAGCAGAAAGTGACATTGGAGTAGGTCATGCGCCGATCAAAACTTTTCAAATGAGAGAAGCACTTCGGCTCTGAACAAGTCTCCGAATGTGAACGCTCCAGCAGCCATCCATTCTGTCAGCCCTCGACAGTCACCCTCTTGTGGTAGTATCTCCAGCAACCCCATGGGAACATCAGGCAAATGTGGGACTTTCATATGTGTTTTTTGCTGGCATCGAATCCCTCAGTGGTGCAGTACCTGAACTTCTGTGGTATTATCCCCACGAGGGGACCAGACCTTGATTAACACATTCACCACTGGTGAAGGTGAGGGACGAAAGGACCCGTCTCTCGCTCAGGTATCAGTCTACATGTTATCTACTGCATCAGCCATTAGCGCTGCACCACAAGATAATAAGATTTAAAATTAGGGAATGCTAGACCTCAGCCCCCTAAAGGTCTCTGCAATGTGGTCAGGCCCACTCATCTGGGGACTTATTCCTCAGATGAAGGCAGTAATAAGTGAGTTGATCTCTCAAAACAGTGCTTGGGGAATAAATAGCAGTAGTACCCCAAAAAGTATAAAAGTTGGGAAAGAGCAACCATTTTCAGTAGCACGATGTGACCCACAGCCCACAGGGGGAGAGTCCTCCAAAAGGCCATGCTTCTTCTAAGAGCCCGGATTGTCTTTCCACGGTTCCCCTCCAGTAGGTCAGTTGGGTCAAGAACAATCTGTACTCCCAGGTAATGCAGACATTGGGGTCCCATTGTAATCCCAGAAATTCTTCCAAGGGACCCGGTCTGTTTATGTAGGGAATAGTCACCATGTCGGAATGCAAGGGAATGTCCTCCCCAACTCAAAGTTAGTAGGACCGGGTTGTGGTCAGAGATGAACCTACATATTCAACAGTGCGCACCGAACCATGAACATCTGGGGTGCTCCTGTTCAATGGGAGTTATGGTTAGATTTATTTGAAGCGTATGTGGATCTATTGGATGATGGTGAGTGTACACCAGAGAGATATTTGTTGTTAATTAAACATCAGTTAGGGGTTATTCGATTGAGAGAGTTTAAAAATCTTCCACCTGTAGATAATGTTAATGAAGAAGATGTGTAAAAATGAGCTTTGAAACAATTACAGATGAGGTATGGCAGAAAGATTAACATGGTCATGAAGAGATATAAGTTTTATTCCAGGGAACAGAAAGAAGAGGAATCCGTTGGCCAGTATATGGCGGTGTTAAGAGGACTTGCTGTTACTTGTGCTTTTGAGCACATGACATATGACCAGGTTTTGAGGGACAAATTATTGATGAAGACCAAGTCTAAAAAATACAGGAGAAATAAGGTCTTCAGGAGAACTATCTTTGAGACTGCAATAGAGGTGTCAAGAAGTATTGAAGTAACAGAGAGTTGCATACTAGTCATGAGAAGAAAAAAATAAAGAGAATTGTACAGAATGTGCTGTGGGTGGTGAAAGGAATAGTAAGGAGAAAAAAGGTTCTAGTTCATTATGTTAGTGGTGGTAACAAAATTGGCATGACCGAGAATGCCAAGGCTTTAGTGTGTTTCAGGTGTGGTGCTAGTACGCATATTGCAAGTTTTAAAGGATGTCCTGCTATTGGCAAATTTTGTAATGCATGTAAGAAAAAGGGACATTTTTCACAATTATGTAAACGTTTTGGGAAGAAAGTGAGTTGTATTGCGGAGGGTGTTGATGATGATGAACTCGAACATGGTATGCAAAATATAGTGTTAAGTATACAGAGTAGCAATGTTAAAGGGAGAAGTCCTCAGTTACCAAGTGTTGGTTAAGTATTGATGGCATGCAGGTGGAGGTTATGGTGTATTCATGTGCATGGTATACTATAATGGGGAAAACATTATTTACCCAGTTGTGACCTGGCAGAGAATTGCAAAACACAAAAAACGGTCCTTGTAGTTATTCTGGTTACAACATTGTTATAGTAGGTAAAATGCAGTCAGAGTTTGAATTTGCTTGGAGGAAATGTACAGGAGAGGTACTTATCGCTAAAAGAGGGACTACGATTTTTGGTTGGCCACATATATCTGAAGTTGGGTTGAAAGTGGACCCTTGTGCTAGTCCACCTGTGTATGCTACTTTGTTTTCAACGATTAACTTGGCAAATGCTTACCATCCAATACATTTGAATCCAGATTCTAAACATTGTACAGCGCTTAGTACACCAGAAGGGATGTTTCATTATAAAAGGATGTCATTTGGCTTGGCTAGTGCAGCAGCTGTTTTCCAAAGAGAATTATCCAAAGTACTTTCAAATATAAATGGTGCAAAAGTGTTTCAAGATGATATATTAATATATGGAAAGGATAAGATTCAGCATGACTGCATTTTGGATGCAGTTTAACAAGCATTAAAGGACTATGGTTAACGGTTAAAGTACAAAACTGTAAATT